>NC_091838.1:9853375-10168375 GCF_037783145.1 Equus przewalskii
TATTGTACAACTTGAGAAATTTTGTCAGTGGAAAAGTTACATGAGTTACTAGTAACTTTCCAGATAAATTGTGTTCTATAGCCCCCCAATATTGCTACTTACTATTTTCAAAGATTTCTTTACATATATGATTGAATTTTTAAAAAAGCTCTGAAAGTTGACACATGAAATATACTGCACATATTAAATATATCTATTGTGCATCTACTCTGAATTGATGGTACAAAATCTAGTAATTTACACATATAATGCCCATCTTGAGATTGACATCCCTCAGAGGTCAGCGATGTAGAATGCCTGTACTAATTTTGTTTTGAATCTAGTGTTTGCTTATTTAACAGCATTAGAGTTTGTTATCATAACTAATTGGGGCTTGTTGATTTTTTGAAGTTATAATTGTATTCACTTTTTTGTTGTTTCTCTGGAATTTGGCAAGTTTGGAACCACAATTATGATAATTAATGAGTAAACAGTTAAGTGGAAATAAATGTGATATCCTGGATTCATTTAGTCTTCTAAATTGCTGATCATTAGCTAACATTTTCTGGGCAAACCTTGGTTTGAAAAAGCATTCTGAAAATTATGTTCCTTAGTACTCCAATCTCAGAATATTCAACCAAAAAAAAGAGGTTCATACTCATAAAAATTTGGGACTCATTATAGATGACACTCTATACTTGTTTTTTCTTGGTGATTCCCTAGTGTATTTATATATTAAATATTTGGAGCAGTGTTACAGTTAAAACATAAAAAACTAGTTAAATTTAAGTCATTATCAATCAAGTATTTTACTACAAATGCCTTTTTTAGAAAGGCACTTTTCAACACCCCTTTCAACTAGTTTTTTGAGTAAAGACCCTTTGGGAAACACGGAGTTTCCAGAACTAATGAAAAATAAGAAATAGGAGTTAAGGACATGAAGATAGTCGAGTTTTCCGATGAAAAGAATATGGATGAATCAAGTAGACTTTCACGTCAATTTGAACTCTGCTTATAACTAATGATTGAAGATAATATTTAACCTCTCTGAAGCTGTGTCCTCATCTGAAGCAATAACCATGCTTAGCTCATTGGCTTATTATAACCATTAGATATAACGAAGTTAAGCACCAAATCTCTATCAAGAGCTCCTCTTAGAATTTTTTTTAAAGCAGCTCTAAATTACCACTAGTTTTTTTCAGCAATACAATGTAAAAGCCTACTGAGATATTAGATTTTGTACCTCATAGTAGAAGATCTTTGGACTGTGTGACTTGTAGAACCACAATGGACACACTTTCTTGTCCTACTTCCCGCTCCGTTTTCTATCTCCTTTTACCACAATAGGTGAAAATGATGACCTTTAAAAGCTCTTGGTAAGTAGCTAATATAGACCTAAAATCACAGGTTTAGGGAATTTGAGATTATCTCAGTTCTAAAATGTGCCCTAAAGCACAAAAAATAGACCTGGATACCAATGGGACATCATGTCATATGACACTAGGACCAAGATTATTTATCCCATTTATTGCCTAGATCAAGCCACTTGTGCCTTCTAAACCTGTTGGTGCATTGTGTCACTGAAGTGGTCTTAAATGGAATTTATACTGTATTCTGCAGTAGCTTAAACAACATTTAGCAATTAAATGATGGTCCCTGTTTTTGGAAGCAAAATTTCTCAACAAAGTTGCGTATAACTTTAATTGTTTATGTTCAACTTCTTTAGGAGAATAAGACTTTTTTTCCCAAAAGGAAGAAAAAAATATTGCTTATATAAGTTGCTGAGCTGTAGAACAAAATAACAGTGTAAGAGAGTCTGGGAGGAGGTGGAAGATGACCCAGGAGATAAAACTACATTCCTTTTATTTAATACTTTTATGTTGTAACAATAAAATAACAGACATTTTACTTGCTAATCTTGTTAATTGTCTGTCTAGTCTCTCAAGAATATAAACTCAGTGAGGGCAATTTTTTTTTTGTTTTTACTTACCACTATACCTCCAGAACTTAAAACAATATCTGGCACATCACAGGGGTTGAATAAATACTTGTTAAATAAGTTAATCCAGAAGATTGTAAATGAGGACATGTCAAATACAAGTATTTGTAAACACTACCAAAAAGAAAACCCTATATATTTCCTACAAAAAATTTTCAGTGGCTAGAGAGAGTAATAAAGTTATCATAGCTGTATTTAGGAAATCAGAATAAATATCCTTAGGTTGTATTAATTCCATGAGAATTAAAAGCTGCTCTTCAAAATAATTTCATAGAAGAATATTTATGAAATCTCTCTGTCATCATCAAAAATTTCTGCATGCCATTCATAAGAACCCCTCCTAGGCTTAAATAAATACAAAGCTGATTTAAAATTTGTGGGAAAATTTCCACAAAATATGGAAAAGCTAGTAGCAGGAGGGCACCGTGAGACATTTGAAAAAAAATATGGTGAGTAACTAAGTGTTGTGACTTTACACATGGAGAAATGAATGTAAAGATATCAATAGCCCCAGAAGTGAAGAAAAGAGGAGATGAATGAATTTAGATATGAACACAATTACTAATAACATTTATAAATGGCAACAAAAGAAACTACAATGTACTTAAATCAGAACTGATAAAGGACATGACCTAGGGGCCCAGCCTCACACATCCCCTTTGAAATCTATGAGCAACAGCAGGAGGCAAAGTTCATCTGTTTTAAGGGTCTTACTCCAGATAGCAGTTCCCAGGCTTCTCCATCCCTATGCTAAATAGTAAAGCATTATCACAGATATAAAATAATCCTCATCTGTGTGCATGCCAGTAAACCTGGTAATTTGGCAAGGAATTGCATTCCTTAAACACCATGTGTAAAATTTTTCCAAAGCAGTGCAGGTAATATTATTCCCTAATGTATAGTAATAGATATTATCTTAATTCTATATGTTTCATTCATTCATTCATGCAATTAAAAATGTTTTCGGCACTGGTATTATGCTAGTTACTGGGGGTAAAGACATGAATAAAATATATTTATCTGCCTCAAGAGATTCACAATTCAGAAATATGAATATATAACCAAAAAACTGACATTACATTTGGATAAACATTATGGCTTTCAACAAATTGTTTTTCGTTACACGTGGACTGAAACTCAAAGCACAATGATACAAATAGTATTTCTGTTTTATGTATTTAACTCATCATTGTAAAATTCCCTTTTGCAAGATCTGATTAACCCTGGTAGTCAGATAAGTTACACATAAGAAATGTGCTTTGTAACAACGAAATGCAAACTCATTTTATGGTTACCATAATTATTATTAGAACACAGAAAATATTTTAGCTCCATAAGTACATTTAATTTAGACTTTCAATACAAGCACTTACAGTTGAAAATCTTCAAAGTCTTTTATATTGCTCCAAATAAAACACAAAGTGGCTCTCCTCAATTCAACAGGAAAAGGCCTGTTTCTGAGAAAGCATTTGAGTATATATTTTATTTGCACAACATACTTATTCAGGGCTTGTGTGCTAGGTAAATCTACAGACCTTTTTGCTATAAAAAGTTATGCAAGAAATATATATCCCTGATCTTCCCTAGGGGAAAGACTTCAAAAGCATAACTTTCAAATAGGGGTAGAATTTCCCAAAGAAGTTCTTCATATCCCTGATTTTAAGCAAGACATCTGTGGCAAGAGAGAAATTTGAATTTGTTGGGAAATAAGTGAAAACAAATTCTGTACTCCATGAATATTGCTGAGTTCTCAAACATAGATACCTTTCAGAAACAAGTCATCCACAACAGTAAAAATATTTTAGATTTATACAGCACCTTCTTCTGAAGAATTCATTGAACACTAAGCTGGAAAATGTTAAGGAAAGCAATATTATACTTAAAAATATGGAGAGAAAGAGGACAATAAAACTGGCTGTGTCTACCTAGCAAGACAATAGACCATTTTAAGCCAGGCTTTAAACCAATCAAGCAACAAATTTTACTGATTTAACTCAGAGGATTGACCAGTTGCTTGAGAAAAATGAATCAACAAGCTTTTAGTATCATCTACATAGATCATCAGATTATTTTGGAACAAACATTAAGTAATATGAAGGCATTCATTGAAAAGTTAAGCATTTTAAAAGATGTTATTTTGAAGGGGAAAAAAATACCATTTAGCAATAGACTTCTTTAGATGTGAAAATAAAATTATTTCTTAGCAACATGTACCTGGAAGTATAGAAGACAATCATCACATCACGAACAGTAATAAGAAAAACTGATGTTGATTGATAAATTTCCAATTGATAATATTGAGACTTTTTTCTTCTTTTATCCATCTATCACATTTATAGAGTTTCTCCTTTGTGTCAAGCAAGGTACTGGTCTCTGGGGGAATTCTGTGGTGAACTACAAAAACCAAAAAAAGTTTCTTCCTTTACAGTCTTGTTCAGTAAGAACAGTCCTCATTGTAAAATTTCTTGCTTGAAAATCCAATCAATTTTTTCCTCATTATGTGAAATTTAAGGAATAATAACACTGACAAAAAGTTGTATAGTTATTTCTCCACCTTCTATAACTCTAGCTTTCTGAGGATCTTTAATTTTATAAATATGAAAACATATTTCATATATTTATATTTATAAATATCCATTTATATAAAATATATTTAGAAATATTATTTAGATATTTATATATTTTGAATAAATATATATAAAACGTGTTTTATATAAAATCACATTACAATACCCAAAGGCAGAGTAAAATTGGCCCAGCAAAATTCATTGAGAAAAATGCTACTTTGTGAACTTGTGTATGGTAATTTTCACCCCAATAGGGCAGTGTTTAGCATAGATGCTCTTGAAAGCAGAGCTGAGGCAAGGATTAAAATTCTGATCCTTTATTTGAGAAGTGCAAGCCAAGGGCCATGAGGATGGAAAAAAAGTGGAAGTGAGGCAAAGGTGCAAAGCACTACCATATGATGTCACTGCCCTGACTGTCATGTCAAGAAGAGCCACTAACAGACATAGCAAGTAGTTCAGAGTTGTGACAGTTTGATATGCTGAGTCACAAGTTATCCTGAAGCTTATATGACATCTCTTGAAGAATCTACAAAATGAAGACCAATGTGCAATACAAGCTTAGAGAACCTTTTGACAAAATTGGGCTTCTCAGAGTCCTGTTTTTCTGGATCCAGGTAAATTTTGCTTCCTAGACACAAAGTAACTAAACTATTTATTTGCTACCTAGACCCCCACACACCTATGTTTATTTTCAAGCATCAAAATTATGTATGGATTTTGGTAAAAAGTCAGAATATATTTTTGTTACTTACTCATATTGTTGTCACTCCTTTTCTGGAATTTTTTATTGTCTTAAAAAAGGATTTTTCCTCATTCAGTGAATATTCTCTGATTTCTCTAAACCCTGAGCAATCTTATTTGTTTCAACTAGGGAACCTAATCTCACTGATCACACGTAAAAACCCTCAGCCTTCAACAAGGCAAACCTTAGGTATAAGTTTTCACTGTACATCCATTAAAAGGTTATGCTTTTCCTGCATTTGTCTAATAATTTTTTTTAATTGAGAATGGGTGAATGAAATGCTGACAACCCAGCGGAGTGAGGAAATAGCTTTATCATCTTATGTTTATTAAAGTTTTTTTAAAAACTGCAATAACTAACTTAATCTATTTGTATTTATGCTGATTAAGTAATCCTAATAAGTAGCAGTAGATTGCAACTTCCATTTATAAATGAGCCTAACAAGCTACACTCAAAGAAAAAACATTTTCAAGGAAAGAGGTAGGGCAGGAATTTTTTAATTGTTCTTGGGACAATTTTCAATATTTAGAGTTACAAAATACAGTTGAATTCTCTAGAAACATAAATGAAATAGACTTCGGTCTAAAAATGGCCATTGCCGGTATATTAAAAATACTAACTCAATGATGAAAAAAATTTGCTTGGGATATCATCAGGCATCCAAATAAATGAAAATCTGATATAATACCTTAAACAAGCATATTTAATTTTGTTCCATTCAAATAACAAGAACAAAAGACTATGCATGTGCATTAAATCTCTAGAAAAATGTTAGATAAACATAGAAATGTTATGAGGAAAACTTAAATAAGATAAAAATTCTAGAAATATATAGAATAGATTTAAAAGTTAGGGAATCTAAATTTTAGTCCTGACTCTGTCCCAAACCAGTTGTGGGACCTTTAGTAAGGCTTACATTCTTCCTGATTTTAAAATTTTTTATCTGTGCTCCAAATCAGAGTTGAAATAGATACCATGAAGCCTCAGTCTCCTACCTTAGAATGATGGTGGACACTGCAAATGGATCCTAGCTCTCTTCTCCGCTGTGCCCAACAGGTGCCACGTTCATTCTCATCTTACTACTTCAAGCAGGTCCTGGCAACTAACGGACTCTGGCACTAGAGAGGGAATAATTTTGGCATCGTGTGATTAGATAAGCCCTAGCAGATCTGGTATTCCTTAATTCTAGGTGTCCGTTCTCTGTCCAAACATTGTGTAATTAATTGTTCTTTAACAAAATATAACCAAATTCTGGGTTTTGGTGAGCTAAACTACAGAATATCTTGTCTACTGCTCATATTTAGAAAGAGAAAATTATTCCATCTAGCAGCTCAGGCCTAAGGGAAAAATCAAGCAGCTATTTAAATCAATGACAGTTGAAAATTAATTCAATTAGAGTGACTTAAGTATCACAGAGGCAGAATAAATTACAGAGTAAGAAGGTCAAGATATCTGGATTAAAACTCAATCCTCTCATCTTTACCCAAGTTGGAGTATTTATTCAACAAATGTGTTTGAAGCTCAAGCACTCTGCTAGATGGTGGTACAGTGTTAAACAAAACTGGCATAATCTCTGGTTATATAGAGCTCATCATAGTCAAGTGTGGGAGTAGGAGAATATATATCTAATACATAATTATAAATTTATAGGATGAATTAAATTATCTCATAGTAGAAGCAAGTCATGAAAGATAGGTTAAGAAAGTGGATATCTAGGCTAAGATTGAAGAATAAGTAGAAGTTAAACTAGAACTAGAGTTGGTAGTCTGAGAAGGAAAGAAGAGGACAATCTTTAAATATATTTTTCAAGACGGTGAAATATGACTTGTTCAAGGATTACATTTAGCAGACAAAGGAGATAAAGTTTGGCATTAAATTTCTAACTTTGCTCCAGAGTGGATGGAGGCACCATTGACTGAAATGGATAATTAAGAGAAGGGAAAAAATTGGAAGAAAGCTTAAGAGTTCAGCTTTTGGAATTGGAAGTTTATAATTCCAATAAAACTTTCAAGAGATAATGCCAAGTAGGAACTTGAGGTCTGGAAATTAGAAAAGGAGTCCAGGATAGATATTTAAATTTGGGAACCACCAGCATATGTATGGTATTTAAAGCCATGGGAATGGATGAGATTGCCCAGGAAGAGAATTCTGTATGAGAATTTATAAGAGCTATATGTGAGTCTTGAGTCTCATGATTTTTATAGAAACTTTTTCCTCAAATTATGGTCTGTGAAATAATAGCATCAGCAATACTTGAAAATTTGTTAGAAATACAGTGTCTCAGGACCCACTCCAGACCTATTGACTCATAACTTGCATTTAGAAGACCCCTTGACAACTGGTATGTTAAACTTTGAGACCCTCTTGAATAAAGAGAAGGGGTTAGCAAAGGAAACCGAGAAAGAAAGAAGAAAGAAAGGGGAAAATATGGTTTCACAGAGGCCATGAGAAGAGAGTGCATGAAAACTTATCAATAGTTAGAGTGTAATAAATGGTGAGAGAGTAATCAAGAGCGTTCAGTGCTATTGGGAGGACATATAAAATGACAGAAAAAGTG
The DNA here is from genome assembly GCF_037783145.1 of Equus przewalskii. Lineage (NCBI taxonomy): Eukaryota > Metazoa > Chordata > Mammalia > Perissodactyla > Equidae > Equus > Equus przewalskii. The sequence continues at coordinate 9,861,220 of NC_091838.1, forward strand.
TGCCTTAAATTTAACAGCAAGGGATTTAATAATGATATTAGCCAGAGCAGTTTTGATGCAGCAATGCAAGTGGGAGCCCAGACTTTAGTTAGTTGAAAAATGAATGGAAAGTGACAAAATGGCAACAACCATGTGGAGACAACTCTTTCAAGAAGTCTGCCCTAGAAGGTGAGTGGCAAGAGGTCAAGAAGTGAAGGGAATTGAGAGGGTGATGAGAGAGTCAAATTGGATGATATTAACATAAGCAATGATAGATGATGGATAATATTTGAATGTTAATGAGAATAATCAATTATAAAAGAAAAATTTTGAATGGAACAAGAGATGAAAAAAAAAGAGAAGGAGCTCAGTACTGATAAAGCGGGAAAGGAAAGAATTCAAGGCAAAGGTGAGGAGTTTGTCTTTGATAGGTGAGAAGGTTTCCTTCATTATTAAAGGAGTAAAGGAGAAGACGAGTCTAGATGACCATAGGCTTGGCGATTTGGTGGAGGGATGATGAGAGAATGCTCATGTAATGGTTTCTAATATGAAAGAAGGTCATTTGTTTAAAATGAAGGTGAGAAGGGGAGTCAAATATTTAAGAACTGGGAATATTTTTATTCTTTCTAGATAAAAATACTATTTTATTTTCTTCATAGCAACCCTTCTAGATAGGCCATTTTATTACTCCAATTTTACAGATAATAGATTTCAGATCAAGCAAATGAAAAAGCTTGGATACAAACAAGCAAACTTACTTCACATTCACTCTTTGTCAACTACTAAAATATGTATTTTGTGAAGAGAGAGAATTTATTAGAGAAATATAAGGATGTCTGGTGAGGACGAATTTTAATGATAGCCATTGGACATATTGTACTATCACCAGTAAAACACTATCTTTATACACACAAAAAAGTGACAATTTCCCTCTGAGTCACTTTTTATCTTCATATTGAACTTACTATTATGGACCTTTAAGAAGGTATAATAATTAATAATAGCAAAAATAATTAAGTTTTATATAACAGTTGATACACATTTTAACATACTTTATTTTACTATATATTATCCCATAATATTTAATGATTTAGTATATTTTCTTATAAAAATGAGTTCTTTTAAAGATATTTTTGATGTTGGGTCAGAAATCAATGTTACTAAGATAATTTATCTCTCATAACGTTGTATAGCCAAATTAGATAAATTATATGAAAGCATGTTATTCACAGAAAAACTTTTAAACTCCACTACAAAGGATAAAAAAAGATAAAGTTTGAGGAATGAATGTTATCGCGATTTTAAAAACTATGCGCAGAGCCCAGACTTATCATTCAATGAATTTTGATGAAAGTTATGTTTTATGATTGATATCTACTACTAGGTTTGACCATAAATAATCAGTAAAATCTAAGCGCTGCATTGGTTATGAGCATATTTTTTAGATGACTGGGATAATTTCACTCTGACATGATGCTATGAAATAAGAAACTTCCATAGGACACTATTCAGGACACTAGAAAAACAATATGTCCTGAGAAATCTTAGAAAATTTTCAGAAGAGTACTCTACACGGCCCTTTGTAAATGTAGCCAGAACAGCAGTAGAAGATTTGAAAGATACCACCATAGGGTTTGGTAACAGCCAAAGTACAACTGAGTAAAGATCGCATGCCAAGATGTAAGAGGGAACTACAACAGCCAGGAGTGATGACACAAAGGATAAAAGGATCAGGCACCTAAAAAACAAACAGTGATTGCCAACTGTGTAAGAAAAATCCTGAGGGCCAAGGGCAATAAAAACAAGTGAGCAAACAAACAATTCATCTTTGTCACAAGGCCAAACCATATATATTCAGTAAAATAGGCTCTGGCCAAATCTGCAGACAAGACTATCTCTTGGGAGTTTTGATGATTCTGGCCCATGAAATATTTCCACAAAATAACACGAAAAGTAGGAAGCTGTTAAAAATATAAATGACTAAAATTCAGTGGGATAAAATATACCTACTCCATCCAAAGTTTAACCCCCTCATCTCCTTTTACTTTAACACTGTATCTTAGGATAAAGATAACTTTTACTTTTAGCTACAGATTTTATTTTCCTTTTTTGATAAATGTGTGGTGAATCCTGAAGGGGATAATCCTATACAGGCACCATTCTAAATGAGATGCTTTTGGTCAAGGACATAAGAATGGGGATCTAATTGCCAATTGGTCTAACTTAAAAGGGTCCTTGGAGGAGGAGAGTTTGAAGATGGCAGCATAGAAGGATCCTGAACTTGCCTCTTCCCACGGATACAACAAACCTAAAACTACCTGTGGAACAGTTTCTTCTGAGGGAGATCTGGAAACTGAATGAAAAGAACCTTCACAACAAGGGAAAACTCAGAGAGGGTTGGAAGAGGCAGAGATACAGCCAAGTTGCGGAAAAGAGCACAGCCTAGATGCAGTGTTTCTCACTCTGGAGCCATCTCAAAGGTACGGAGCTTTTCTCAGAGGAGCAAGGGTTTCAAGCTCCACATTAGACACCTAGCCGTTAGATCCAATACAGTACAGAAAAGATCCCAAAATATCTGGCTTTGAAACCAATTGGGAATAGGCACAGGAAATCTGTAGAACTTCAGGGAAAGAAAGCCTACTCTTAAGGGCACATGCACAGACTTAGTAAATCAGGAAACCAGTACAAAAAGAAATCAGATAGAAAAGTGAATAGTCCATAGGTAAAACAGACTCACTTACTAACCTTGGAGCACATCCAAGAGAGGCCAGAGGCAATTGAGCCCCCCCTCCCCCCCCCAGGGACTGAAACACTGGAGGCAGCCATTATTGTGACCTAGTTCAGCCATGCTGTTATGGACACTGGCAAGAGTCACTGGAATCCTTCCTCTAGCCTATTAGCTCATTGACCTGCCCCACACACCAGTGAGCTCATAGCTGACTTGTGCTACTGGGCCTAGGAAACAACCATAGAGGGGATCTGCCCTGCCTATCAATGCCTGAAATTGCTACCCACTGCCTTGCTGGGCACCTGCCCCATCCATCAGCACACCTGAGGCAACTTTGCACCACAGGGCCACATAGCCAGTTCACACTGAAGTCCTGCCCCACCCAAGAGCAAACTGGCAACAGCCAATAGCCCCACACCATGAAGCTAGTTTCACCAGAAGTCTGCTCTGCCCACCAACACATCTGAAGCAGCCAAGTGTTGCTTGGTCATGCAGCCAGCTACACTTGGGGCCTGACTCCTCACCAGAAAACTTCAGTAGTTGTGCACTACCAGATGTCACAGCCAGCCATGCCTGGGGCTTGTCTTACTGAATAACATGCTGTTTCAAGAGGGGAGCACACTGCCAGTCCCCATGAGACATCTCCTACCTATGGCCAAATTTCCAAGATAGGGAGATGTAGCTAATCTACCCAATACGTAAAAATAAGCACAGAGAAATAGGCAAAATGAACAGACAAAAGAAAATGTTCCAAATAAAAGAATAAGACAAATCCTCAGAAAAAGGAACCAAAACAGATATAGACTATCTACCTGATAAAGAGTACAAACTAATGGTCATAATGATGCTCAATGAACTGGGAAGAAGAATACATGAACACAGTGAGAACTTCAACAAAGAATTGGAAAATATAAAAAAGAACCAATCAGAGCTGAAGAATACAATAAAGGAGATGAAAAATTCACTACAGGGAATCAACAGCAGAGTAGATGACACAAAAGAACAAATCACTGATGTGGACTAAAGAGCAGAGGAAATCAAGCTGAACAGAAAAAGGGAAAAGAACTAAGAGAACAAGGACAGTCTAAGGGACTTCTAGGACAACATTAAGCATACTAACACTCACAGTATACATGTCCCAGAAGGAGAGAGAGACAAAGGGGCAGAGAACTTATCTGGAGAAACAATAGCTGAAAACTTCCCTAACCTGGGGAAGGAAATAGAGATTCAGGTACAGGAAGCACAGAGAGTACCAAACAAGATGAACCCAAAGAGACTCATATCAAGACATGTTACAGTCAAAATGTCAAGAATTAAAGACAAAGAGACTCATACCAAGACATGTTACAGTCAAAATGTCAAGAATTAAAGACAAGAGGGAATCCTAAAAGCTGCAGGAGAAAGGCAACTAGTCACATACAAAGGAAACCCCATAAGGTCATCAGATGATTTCTCAGCAGAAACCTTACAGGCTAGAAGGGAGTGGCATGGTATATTCAATGTGCTGAATGGAAAAAGCCTACAACCAAGAGTACCATACCCAGCAAGATTATCATTCAGAATTGAAAGAGAGATAGAGAGTTTCCAGACAAGCAAAAACCAAAGGAGTTCATCACCACTAAACCAGCCTTACAAGAAATGTTTAAGGGATTTGTTTAAGTGGGAAAGTAAGATCCACGAATAGGAGTAAGAAAATTATCAGAGAGAAAACATCACTGGTAAAGACAAAAATACAGTAAAGGTAGTGGATCAATTACCTATAAAGTTAGTATGAAGGTAAAAAGACAAAAGTACTAAAATCATCTATATCTAAGATAAGAGGTTATGGGGTGCACAAAATTAAAATAGGAAGTCAAAAACATAAAAGGCTGGAGGGGGGAGTAGAAGTGTAAGGCTTTTAGTAAGAGGTTAAACTTAAAAGATCATCAACTTAATACAGATTTCTATAAATAGGTTATTATATATGAACCTCTTGGTAACCACAAACCAAAAACCTATAATAAATATGCAAAAAAATAAAGGAAAAGAAACCCAAACATAAAAAGAAAGTCATCAAATCACAAGGGAAGAGAGCAGGTGACGAACAGAGGAACAGAGAAGAGTTAAAAAAGCATCCAGAGGGGCTGGCCCCGTGGCGGAGTGGTTAAGTTCGCGCGCTCCGCTGCAGGCGGCCCAGTGTTTCGGTAGTTCGAATCCTGGGCGCGGACATGGCACTGCTCATCAGACCATGCTGAGGCAGCGTCCCACATGCCACAACTAGAAGAACCCACAGCAAAGAATACACAACTATGTACTGGGGGGCTTTGGGGAGAAAAAGGAAAAAATAAAATCTTTAAAAAAAAAAAAAAAAGCATCCAGAAAATAAGTAACTAAATGGCAATAAGTGCATACTTATTAATAGTTACTTTAAATATATATGGAATACATGCTCCAATCAAAAGACATAGAGTGGCTGAATAGATAAAAAAATAATAATAATAAGACCCATATACATGCTACATATAAGAGACACACTTCAGAACTAAAGACATTGAAAGTGAAAGGATAGAAAAAGATATTCCATGCAAATGGAAACAAAAAGAAAGCTGAGGTAGCAATATTTATATCAGACAAAATAAACTTTGAAAAAAACTGAAACAAGAGACAAAGAAGGACATTACATAATGATAAAGGGAAAAATTCAATGAGAGGATATAGCATGTGTAAGCATCTATGTGCCTAACATAGAAGCACCTAAATACGTAAAACAATTATTAACAGACATAAAAGGAGAAATTGAGAGAAACACAATAATAATAGGAAGTTTTAACACTCCATATACATCAATGGCTAGACCATCTAGACAGAAGATCAATAAAAAAGCATTGGCCTTAACTGATGCATTAGACCAGATGGACTTAATAGATACATACAAAACATTTCATCAAAAAAGCACAGAATACAAATTTTTCTCCAATGCACACAGAACACTCTCCAGGATAGATCACATATTAGGTCACAAAATAAGTCTCAATAAATTTAAGAAGATTGAAATAATGCCAAGCATCTTTTCTTACCACAACAGTATGAAACTAGAAATCAACTACAGGAAGAAAATCTGAAAAGCCACACGTATGTGGAGATTAAACAAAATGCTACTGAACAATGATTACATCAACAAAGAAATCAAAAAATACCTGGAGACTAAGGAAAATGAAAATATAACATGCCAATTTATGGGATACAGCAAAAGCAGTTATAAGAGGGAAGTTTATAGCAATACAGACCTACCTCAACAAACAAGAAAAATCTCAAATTATCTAACATTATATCTAAAGGAACTAGAAAAAGAAAAACAAAGGAAGTGAAAAATCAGTACACCTATCCTTCTCAAACTCTTCCAAAAACTTGAAGAGGAGAGGATGCTTCCTAACTCATTCTATGAGGTTAACATCACACTGATACCAAAACCAGACAAAGACAGCACAAAAGAATAAATTTACAGGCCAATATTGCTGATGAACATAGCTGCAAAAATCCTCAACAAAATATTAGCAAATCAAATGCAACAATACATTAAAAGGATCATACACCATGATCCAGTGGGATTTATTCCAGAGATGCAAGGATGGTTTAACATCTACAAAGCAACCAACATGATACAACACTTTAGCAAAATTAAGAATAAAAAAATCACATGATCATTTCAATAGATGCAAAGAAAACATTTGACAAGATACAGCATCCATTTACGATAAAAACTCTGAATACAGTGGGAACAGAAGGAAAGAATCTCAACATAGTAAAGGCCATATATGACAAACCCACAGCAAACATCATAGTCTATGTTGAAAAACTGAAAGATACCCCTCTAAGAACATAAACAAGACAAGGATGCCCACTCCCACCACTCTTATTCAACATGGTATTGGAAGTTCTAGCCAGAGCAATGGGGCAACAAAAAGAAATAAAACGAATCCAAATTAGAAAGAAAGAAGGAAAGCTGTCACTACTTGCAGATGATAAGATTTTATATACAGAAAACCCTAAAGAATTCCCCAAAACAACTATTAGAAATAATAAATGAATACAGTACAGTTGCAGGATACAAAATCAACATAGAAAAATCAGTTGTGTTTATACACTAACAAAGAAATAGCAGAAAGAGAAATCAAGACTACAATCCCATTTACAACCACAACAAAAAGAATAAAATACCTGGGAATAAATTTAACCAAGGAAGTGAAAGAACTGTACACTGAAAACTATAAAGTATTGTTGAAAGAAATCAAAGAAAACACAAAGAAATGGAAAGATAGTCCATTCTCATGGATTGGAAGAGTTAACATAGTTAAAAAGTCTATACTTCCTAAAGCAATATACAGATTCAATGCAATCTCTATCAAAGTCCCCAAAATAGTTTTCTTGGAAATAGAACAAAGAATCCTAAAATTTATATGGAACAACAAAAGAGCCCAAAAAGCCAAAGCAATCCTGAGAAAAAAGAACAAAGCTAGAGGTATCACACACCCTGATTTCCAAGTATACTACAAAGCTGTACTAAACAAAACAGTATAGTTGGAGCCAGCCTAGGGGTGCAGCAATTAAGTTCACACATTTCACTGTGGTAGCCCGGAGTTCGCTGGTTCCGATCCCAGGTGTGGACCTATGCACTACTTGTCAAGCCATGCTGTGGCAGGCATCCCACATATAAAGTAGAGGAAGATGGGCACGGATGTTAACTCAGGGCCAGTCTTCCTCAGCAAAGGGAGGAGGATTGGTGGCAGATGTTAGCTCAGGGCTAACATTCCTCCAAAAAAAAAAAAAAAAAAACCCGTATAGTATTGGCACAAAAACAGACACAAAGATCCATGGAACAGAATCGAGAGCTCAGAAATAAACCCACACATATATGAACAGCTAACTTTCTACAAAGGAACCAACAACATACAAAGGAGAAAGGAAAGTCTCTTCAACAAATAGTGTTGGGAAAACTGGAAAGTCATATGCAAAGGACTGAAAGTAGACCATTGTCTTACACGATACAGGAAAATTAACTCTAAATGCATTAAAAACTTTAATGTAAGACCTGCAACCATAAAACTCTAGAAGAAAACATAAGCAGGGCTGGCCTGGTGACGCAGTGGTTAAGTTTTCATGTTCCACTTCGGTGGCCCGGGGTTCACTGGTTCAGATCCCAGGTATGGACCTACATACTGCTACATCAGGCTGTGCTGTGGTAGGTGTCCCACATATAAAGTAGAGGAAGATGGGCATGGATGTTAGCTCAGGGTTAGTCTTCCTCAAAAAAAGAAAACGTAGGCAGTATGCTCTTTGACATCAGTCTGAGCAGTATCTTTTTGAATATCATGTCTCCTCAGGCAAGGGAAACAAAAGAAAAAATAAACAAATGGGACTACATCAAACTAAAAAGCTTCTGCATGGCAAAGGAAACCATCGACAAAACGAAAAGATAACCTAACAACTGGGAGAAGATATTTGCAAATCATATATCTGGTAAGGAGTTAATATCCAAAACACATAAAGAACTCACACAACTCAACAACAACAACAACAAAAACCTAATTAAAAAATAGGCAGAGGATCTGAACAGACATTTTTCCAAAGAAGATACACAGATGGCCACCAGGCACATGAAAAGGTGCTGATCATTACTAGCTGTCAGGGAAATGCAAATCAAAACCACAATGTGATATCATCTCATGCCCATCAGAATGGCTATTACAAAAAAGACAAGAAATAACAAGTGCTGGAGAGCATGTGGAGAAGCAGAACCCTCATACACTGCTAGTGGGAGTGTAAACTCGTGCAGCCCCTATGGAAAACAGTATGAAGATTCCTCAAAATTTTAAAAATAGGACTACCATATGATCTAGCTATTCCACTTCTGGATATTTATCCAAAGAACACAAAAAAGTAACTTGAAAAGATATCTGCACCCCTATGGTCATTGCAGCATTATTCATAATAGCCAAGACTTCGAAATAAATTAAGTACCCATCAATAAATGAATGGACAAAATAGATACAGTGTGTAGGTATACACACACACACAGTAGAATACTACTCAGCCATGAAAAAGATGAAATCCTGCCATTTGCAACAATACGGATGGGACTTGAGGGTATTATGGTAAGTGAAATAAATCAGACAAAGAAAGCCAAATACAGTATGATTTTACTTATATTTGGAAGATAAGAAAACAACGACAAACACATAGAAACAGAACAGATTGGTGTTTACCAGAGGCAAAAGAGTGAGGGGGGAAGGCAAAGGAGGTAAAAAGTTACATTTGTACAGTGACAGATGGTACTTCAACTTTTATTAGTGAACACAATGTATTCTATCAGAAGTCAAAAGAAAATACTGTACACCTGAAGTTTACATGATGTTATAAACCAGTGTTACCTCAATTTGAAAAAAAGAAACAGAAAAAAAATAAATAAATAGCTTTTTAATTTTTAAGAGGTCAGGTTTTTATAAAGAAAACAGCAACATAAGATATTTGTTGAAAGTAACCATACATGTACTAGGGAATAAAGTATACACAGTTTCAGTAAACAGGAAACTGAAAGATAAATTTACATAAAACAAATAGTATAGAGACTGCATCTCTGTAACATTAGAGTCAGTTTCAAGTTTTTCTTCAATAAATATAGCTTAAAAAATTTATTAAACAACACCAAGGAAAATATCTGTTTAGATATTTCTTGTCTAGATCTTGTTATGTACTAGATGCTGTGTCAATCAATATTGAGAATCTTTTTTGTATCTCATTTGGTCCTTTTTCTTTAAGATAATCCCTGCAACATAGATGCAGAACTAGCATAGGAATTAGTATTAGCAGACCAATGCATTTAAATTGTTATCATACCTATATTCCATACACTAACAATTTTAAATATAGACAAGTAAGATACAAAAATGACACAAGTCAAATTTCAAGAGATGGAAACTACAATGTCCAGGATAAAAAATGCATTTGATGGGATTTGTGGAAGTTTAGATATTGCAGAAGAAAAGATTAGTAAGATTATTGAACCTGAAGATAGTGTTAGAGTCTATTCAATGTGAAACACGGAAAGAAAAGATAATTTAAAAAATAATAAACAGAGCATCAGGTGGCTGAGGGATAACATCAAATGGCCTAATATTGGCATAACTACAGCCCCTAAAAATGGAGGGTAACCTGGAGGGACAGGAAAAATATTTAAAGAAATAGTGTTTCAAACATGATGAAAAGTATAAACCTACAGATTCAAGAAGTTCCATGAAACCCAAACTATACCAAGGCACAGCATAATAAAACAATGACAACCAACAACAAAGAGAAAATCTTAAAAGCAATCAGAAAAAAGTGAAGTGTAATAGAGTGAGGAACAAAAGAAAAGATCGCAACAGATTTTTTTCATCGAAAAACAATGCAAACGAGAAGACAGAAGAGCAACATCTTGAAAATACCAAAACAAACACACAAAGGGGAAAGAATAGTCCCTTCAATAAATGGTCTTGGGAAAATGAGATATCCACACACAAAAGAATAAAACTGGACTCTTGTCTTACACCCTTCATAAAAATTAACTCAAAATAGATTAGAGACTGAAATGGAACACCTGGATTCATAAAACTCATAGAAGAAAACATAGAGAAAAAGTTCCTTGACACTGTTTTTGGCAATGATTTTTTAGATGTGAGACCAAAAGCATAGGCAACAAAATCAAAATTAAACAAGTGGGACTACATCAAAATAAAAAAGCTTGTGCATAGCAAAGGAAACCATCAGCAAAAAGGCAACCTATGGAATGGAAGAAAATATTGGCAAGCCATATATCTGACAGGAGATTAATATCCAAAGTATCTAAGGAACTCATACAACTCAATAGCAAAAACCCCCAAACAATCTGATTAAAAAATGGGGCTGGCCCCATGGCCAAGTGGTTAAAGTTCCACACACTCTGCTTCAGCAGCCAGGGGTTTGCAGGTTTGGGTCCCGAGTATGGACATACTCCACTCATCAGCCATTCTGTGGAGGCATCCCATGTACAAAATAGAGGAAGATTGGCACCGATGTTAGCTCAAGGCTAATCTTCCTCAAGCAAAAACAGAGGAAGATTGGCAACAGATGTTAGCTTAGGATGAATCTTCCTCACCAAAAAAAAAAAAAAAAAAGGCAAAAGATCTCAATAGACATTTTTCCGAAGACGACTTACAGATGGCCAACAAGTACCTGAAAAGGTGCTCAACATTGTTAATCGTAGGGAAATGCAAATCAAAACCATAATGAGATATCACCTCAAACCTGTTAGGATGGTTTTTATCAAGAAAATAACAGATAACAAGTGCTGGAAAGAATGTGGAGAAAAGGGAACCCTTATATACTGTTGGTGAGTGAATACTTGGTACAGCCATTATGGAGGTTTCTCAAAAAATTACAAATAGAATTGTCATATGATCCAACAATCAGTCACACTTCTGGGTATATATTCAAAGTAAACAAAATCAGCAACTCAAAGAGATATCTGCATTCCCACTTCATTGCAACATTATTCACAATAGCCAAGATGTATATGGAAATAACCTAAGCATCCGTGGATGGATGAGTGGATAAAGAAGATGTGAGATATAGATATAGACACACACACACACACACATCCACATACATTTATATAAATCACACACACTCAGGAATATTATTCAGGTATGAAAAAGAGGGAAATCCAGAGGACATTACACTAAGCTAAATTAGCCAGACAGAGAAAGACAAACACTGTATGTTCTCATGTATATGTGGAATCTAAAAAAAAATAAATAAGTCAAACAGAAACAGTGGGTAGCATAGTGGTTACCAGGGACTAGGGTGTGGGGGAGATGGGGTACAAACCTTCAGTTACACCTTGAATAAGCTCTGTGGATCTAATGTACAGCATGATGATTATAGTTAATAATACTTTGTTGTATACTTGAAATTCACTGAGAGAAAACTTTAAGCATTCTCACCACACATGCACACACACAAAGAGATAGATGTGCTAATTAACCTGATTGTGATAATCATTTCACAAAGTCTACATATGTCAAATTGTCCTGTTTTACACTTTAAATATATATAATTTTATTTGTCAGGTATATCTCGATAAAGGTGAAAAATTAAATTACATAAAACAATAAAACAAAATTCCAAAAACAGGAGATGGAAGGAGCACTCTGGATTTTCAGCTGTCAGAGTCAGGGGAAGCCGGAGAGCTAAGAGAAGGCCTGTGAGTCATTCTCGGAACTTCAGAGAGCATGCTCTAGCTACGCTCCCCAAGTGGGAACCATGCAGAATGGCAGAAAGAGAGGGACAAACAGACAAACAGGGAAGATTCATCCTGAGCTTACATCTCTTGCCAGTCTTCCTCTTTTTTTTCTCCCCAAAGCCCCAGTGCATGGTTGTATATCCTAGTTGTAAGTCATTCTAGTTCTTCTACGTGAGCGGCTGCCACAACACGGCAACTGACAGATGAGTGGTGTGGTTCTGCAACGCAGAAACGAACCCAGGCTCCCCAAGTACTGAGAGCGCTGAACTTTAACCACTAGGCCATCAGGGCGGCTCCAAACCACACAAATCTTGATAGGAGATTTGCACTGATCTTCAAGACACCATTTCAGGCTTCAAAGCGAGGGTATGGCTGGGGAATTACCAGACTTACCCGCAGTGAAGCCAGGTGGAAGACAAAAGAGAATGGGGGAGGCAGCGCTTCAATTTGTCAATCAGTCCTCTGCCAGCTTTACTGCATGCACAATGCTCCATGTCAAATTTTCTTTCAAAGTCTGTTTCTATTAAAAGTACAAAGGAATTTACAAGTTTCCAAAAAATGATGGATCTCAACGATATCATGTAAGGAGCAGAAAGGAGAATAAATTCAGGTAAGAAAAATAATTTTCCTCCATTGGGATATTTATTCCAGCAATAAACAGATTTCCCTCTGAACCCTGTTTCAAGGAAAGGACTATAACTGGTTATTTTTTCCATCTCGGTAATCCCTAACCTGATAGAAACTCAGTGAAAAAGAAGGAAGGAAGAAAACTGAAAGTAAATAAAGAAAGAATAAGAAAAGTGGAACACCTCAACAAAAACCCCAGAGGAACGTAGGAGTAGAAGATAAAGAATAAGAGTGGGCAGTGCCGTGTCAAGCTCAGGTTCCACCCTGCACCATGATCCCCCTTTATCTCTTGCATCGTGTCTCTGAAATAAGAAAAAGAGAAACTCTGTTATTCAACCCAATTTCACAGCTAAACAGTATCACCTGTTTAAGGAGGTTTTATGGCACAGGCATATTTACCTCAGAGAAGGTTCCCACTCCCTCTGGACCACCTTTAAAAACAGAACGTTATTTGTGACTTCAGAGTTGAGGCTTTGTCTTAGGACTCGACTCGGAAGTGAACAATTACATCCGGTTTCCAGAATTCTGAAATGTCCTCTTATCATATGTCCCAGGAACATAGACCTACTATTAACAATCTATGTAAATTTTACTAAAAGTACTATGAATGTTATCATCTGTTTAGGAGTTAGAATCCAAATTGGTAGAAACAGGGTTGTTGGTAGAGATTTTATCTTAAAAAAAGCAAATATTTCCCAAATTTTTTAAAAGGCAAAGGAATCTTAACATGCCTCTCTAGTATTTTATCTTTTACATAGGAAAAAAACCCACAAATTCATAAAATATGACTTAAGATTACACAAAAATCAAAAAAATTTGTTCAGAAATTTCAATACCTCCTACTGCAGTCTATCCATTTGTATTGAAGCAAACAGATTTAATAAATATGGATTTCATTCTATCATTTGAGAAAAATGGGTTCATTTCTAGACAGATTCATTATCAGCATTGTTTTCTGATAGTTGTGAGTTTTAATTTAACTTTTCAAAGATGAACAGATTTTTAAAATTTGTAGGAAAAGAATGCCATTATCTTGAAATAATTTTATATAGCTCTTTGTGAGCCTGAGAGAACTTTTTTCTTTTAAACACTTTAAACAAGCCATATTAAAGCTTTAAGATATTTTTTGGCCAGTTTCTATGAATTCCAATTAAAGATTCATTAGTGCATCATGCCAGTAAATTTGAGCTGCAGCAGGCATATTTGTAATTATTCCCAAAAGAAGCTTGACGCTAATGGACAATCAACTTAAGAAGAGAAAGAGAGAGAGAAGGGAGGAGAAGAAGGGGGAGGGAGGAGGGGAGAGGAGGAGAGGAGAAAGAAGAGAGGAGAAAGAGGAGAGGAGAAGGGAGGAGAGGCGAGAGAAATGGACAGAAAACAGAATGAAGCATGCACCAAATCCAATTCACAATGAAATCAACCTCCTGTCAGAACACAGGCTGCCCTGCTTTTGACACGTGATATTCCTCCCTGTGTGAGTCTTTATTGCTCTACTAATTTGTACCTGTTTCAGGGATTAAACAGATCTTTTTATATTTATATTTCATAAGGACTTTGTGAAACTGACTAAATGGGTATATTCCTATGTTTGGAATTAAACATCTGTTCCTTAGTATGGATTGTTGTGGGACGAATGAATTAGCAATGTTAAAAACATCTATTCATTTTAGAAAGTACATTTGCTGTGTGTCTATTTCACTGGAGAATATTTTTTCTCTTTATCTTTCTCAGTTTCCATCACTCATCTTTGAATGTCTTTAAAGATGTTTTTGAAATCCCCTTCCATCGTGCCACTTTTCTCTGTGGCAGTCTCCTGTCTGCAAAGGGCATTTACTATCAAGTTTGCTGTATATGCCTAATTTTATATTGTGCCATCAATCTCCCACAGCCCCGACATGAGACAAGGCTGAAGGTTCAATCAGAGGTTGGGGGTATCAATGTTTAATGCATTTCTCAATAAAAAATTAGCACGTCTTCAACGAAAATAAATGTTCTTGTTTTATGCGCTCTATTTTACAAGACTATTAAAATGTTTTTTTATTATAGTTTTAGTATTCAGATAAGGATAGTATCAAATTGAACTGTTAGGTTAAGAAAATAAAATACACCATGAAACATGACTCTTTTAAATGTGAAAAACCTAAAAAATACAGGTGATCAAGTATGTGTAAACAAACAACATAAAACAAAATACGTATAATCTATAAAAAAATAACAAAATGTTTTCACATTTGAGAAAAAATGGGTTATGTGTTAAGAATCAAAATGTTAAACTTGCAATTTTTTTTTTACTTTAGAGGTGAAAATGATTCCAAGTATTCTATTTGGAATAGCAAGTATTGTATGAACAAGGACAGCAACAAAATCACAGAATTATTTTCCAAATTAGCAATAACTGAAAATTTACTCCAGGATGTAGATATCGATTAGTAACAATATTTTTCTTCCATTTCCTCTATGGGACAGTCTGAAAGCTGGAGTAAGTAAAGCAAATGGTTTAAAGAATTCTAACATGTACAATAAAAAGTAGTTTATTCATATTAAAATATGTATAATAATTAAAATTGAAAAGAAATATTTTATATATATATCCATTGTTTTTAAAGCAAAACATTGCAGTATAAAATCTCATTAATCCTTCCCATAAATTATTTCAATACAGAGATTTTAGAAGCCAAAAGCACGTTACAGATCTGAAATAGAAATCAACACGGCAACATATGCACATTAAAACTGATGTAATTTTCAGACGCTCCATGGTCATTTGGAGGGAAAGTCTAAGCCATCTTGCTGATAGAATCAGGAGACTCCTCTCTTCAGTCATTTAAACCAATGCAATTTCTAATGGTTTTACTTGTGCTGTGGTGAATTTACTATAAATCCCACCCGTGTGACAGATTCAATCAGTCCATTTGTTGGAATGACAGGTCATATTTGCAGCGGAATGATCCAGCACCAAATATTTCAAAATCACTAAAGATATTAAAAATGACAACGAATGCAAAGAGCAAGAAAATAGCAGTCAGTACAACACAATTTCAGAAATAAAAAGCCACTTTGATAACTGCACAATTACCTGTAACTTGCTCCCGAAACAAATTGCTATGAAATCTTACATTAAGAATACATCGCACTTTAATTAGCTTCTGCTAAGTTTGACAGTATTCTCTTTGGCATAACTTTTCTGTGTCATAATTTCCACTGAGAAGCAGGAAAGTGGGCTGAAAAACAACACAACGTCTTCTAGACCCAGCGCTGTGACCTTGAGCAAATCTTTTAACTTCTCCATCTGGAACACACAAAACCATCGGCAGTCCCTTCATCTCACAGTAGGGAAATTAAAAACCAGTTTTTAAAAAATCATCGTCATGTGAATGGGTAATGAAAACTGTAAAGCAATAGACACTTGTAACAAACTATTTTATTATTTTCATAATTTTGTGTTAAGAAATCTGTTTAAATGAAAATTTCTCTGATTAATCTTTAAAATTACTTTATCTTAATACTGCTTTGCAAATTATGTGTTGCTCTTCCCTCCTTGAAATTAGTTTTCTTCTTTTCACAGTGATTCTTTTCCTACATATTTTCTCACTGTCCCATTTTCATATTAATATATCTGATAAGTAAGATTAAATAAAAGAAAGGCAAAAAATTGCATTATAAGCTAATTTGCTGAAGTTGATTTCTAATTTCTTTTTAAAATAATGCTATGACTATTAATCAAGCTAAGCTCCAAAAGAAGGTTACAGAAAATGAAATACAGTTTTAACCAAGATACAGAGAATAGTCATTAGTCACAATCTGGAGCCTGAAATATTCTCTCTGAAATATTTGGAAGTCCCTCGGAGTTAAAATGTAAACAGACTCCATTTTCTTCCCTATGTCAAGTCCTGCCAGTACTGTTTACTCTGGCCAAAGGACTTTAATACAAGTTTCCTACAGGAGTTTACTACTAAGCTATTGACCCGAACTTTGTATGTACATGGCTATTCATCCTGAGGAGTGCACAAATGTTTGCTTCATATTTAATTCATCTTCGAATAGCATACTGCTAATGAAAATAGACGACAGGCAGATGAATGGATGGAGAGATAAACAGATAGACAGATTACAGATAGACAAAAAGATAGATGATATATAGATGGATCCATCCATTGATAGATGATGGATTATAGAAGCAAGGGTTCTACCAGATACCGTGTGTGTCCTCGGGCATATCACTTAATCTCTTTATTTCTAGGAGTTCAGTCTCCTCCTTTGTACAAGGAGGAGAATAATAGTACCTAATTAACAGAGTTGTGAGGATGAAATGAGGTAACGTCTAAAAACCACTGAAACGGCGCCTGATTCACAGTAAGCGCCCAGTAAGTGTTGTGTATTTATATTAGTATCTCAATGTCTTTAAATACTTTTACATGCAATTGTTTATTTTTATTTTTATTTTTTTCTCCCCAAAGCCCAAGTATATAGTTATATGTGCTAGTTGTAGGTCATTCTAGTTCTTCTACGCGGGATGCTGCCACAGCATGGCTTGATGAGCAGTGTGTCGGGCTGCGCTCAGGATCCGAACCGCGAACCACAGGCAGCCAAAGCAGAACATGCGAACTCAGCCACTACACCACCAGGCCAGCCCTGATCTTGGCTCTTTTTATGTCCTCTGTAAGTATTGCTCCTCTTGGATTATTGAGCTAAAAATGTCTTCACATGTCACTTAATCCAACTCTGATGAGGGAACTGAGCCAGGCAAAATTAAGTGACTTCTGGAAGCCAGGTCCAAAGTTAGGGAAGAAGCAACACCATTTGGAAGGTTGCTTGAGTCTGAGGATCAGACTCTGGCTGTAATCCTATAGTGTTTGTTAGGAGAGCTAACCCTGTGTTCCCTGGTTGTCAGCTGGAAGGAGCCTTGGCTTCTCCTCCTGCCTGGCACTGGCTGACATTTATCACTCTCAGTGGGCAATTGTAAATTCCAGTCAAACTGTGTTTGGACAGCGGTTCACATTGCATCCATAACATTGATTTACATACACATTATGTTTCGGTAGGCTATATAAAATGGACTTATGTAAATAAGTGTATCCTTATATCACATATAAAGAATAAAGAATATATTTTCTCATTGTAAATTAAAACTCCAATGTTTCAAGCCTTACCGGATAAGCATTCAACCGATGCTACAAGGACCTTTCCTTAAAACCTTTCTAATGCTTCACTTTTAGGAAAGCTCTCCATTCATACACCCTCACAACTCCAATTCAGTCAAAAAAACACAACAAATCTCGCTTGCTAAGCCATTTTAACAAAGTTCTGGGTTTGAGCCTCTGGCTCTGATTGGCTTGCTTTAATCATGACCATTCATCTTTCCCTAAATAAATCACCATGGTCTGGAGAATCAGAAGCTCTCAAAAGCCAAGCCTCCGTCACATATGCACCCTCGGGAATGAATGGTGTCAATTTCACCACATGGAACAGGAGCAAAGGAGGACAATTCTCCAAGGAAAATTGGCAGTTCTATCAGAATCAGGCAGAATAGCACCAAATATGCACTATCAATAGGTGTGCTATTGTATTATCTGAATGGCAATTTACTTTTAACAGATCCCTGAATAAAAGAGTGTGATGTTTCCATCTGTGTACAGCTACGTCTAATCTTAAGTCCTTATACTCTTAATTAGCAGATACTCTAAACAGGATGCAACACTCCAGAGATTACTACTTGTGTCTTTATTTATTGTTACGAAAATTTTCACCAGGACATTTTAATTAGCTTAAGAGATGTTAGAAATAACTTTCATTGAAGAAATATTTGTACAAGACAGATGATTAGTGATAAAAGTTGTATTAGTTCCTTTGCCTATGTATGAACAAGGTAGAAAAATCATTCAAATATCAGAGCATGTCAATTGTGGTATAACTCAAGACCCAGAACTACAGTGCCTCAATGCTCCCACCCTTAGTAGAATGAGCAATGATCTGAAGCCTTCAAATGCTGTTGCTTCTGACTCAGCAAGACTTTCTTGAACAAAACTAAAAGCAAGAGGAGGCTCTAAGTGAGTAGGGGGACATGGAACATTATTTAGGTATCAACAGCAGTTTTTGATGAGAGTTTGCATTAATTTAGCAAAACATCTTATTTTTAAAAATGGTTGGTATAAATGTTCAAGAAATAATTGTATACAACTCAACTGAAACTTAGAAAGGAGTTCCTATCAGATAGATGGACCCTGCCACCTATGTGAACTACCAAGAGTAATAATAGATGTATCATCATCATTTTATGCTACAAATTCTGAGAAGCAGTAACATTTTTTTTGATCAAGACATCAATTTGAGCTTCAAGTGATTTTTTTAAAATACGATTTCTAAATTTTTGCTTTTAGTTACAAAATTTGCGTGTGTGTGATGAGGACTTTTAAGATTCACTCTTTCAGCAATTTTCTAGTATGCAATATAGTATTATTAACTATAGTCACCATGCTATACATTATGTCCCCATGACTTATTTATTTTGCAGCTGTAAGTTCGTACCTTTTGACCTCCTCCACCTATTTCACTAACCCACCATCCCACCCGCTCTGGCAATCACCAATCTGTTCTCTGTATCTATGAGCTTGTTTTAATTTTCGATTCCACATGTAAGTGAGATCACATGATATTTGTCCTTCTCTGTGTGACCTATTTCACTTAGCATAATGCCCTGCAAGTCCATCCATGTTTTTGCAAATGGCAAGATTCCCTTCTTTTTTATGAGTGAATAGTATTTTATTATATATGTCATATTTTCTTTATCTATTGATGGACTCTTAGGTTGTTTGCATATTTTGGCTATTGTAAATAATACTGCAGTGAGCATGGGGTGCATATATCTTTTTGAGTTAGTGTTTTCATTTTCTGTGGATAAATGCCTAGAAGAGGAAATGCTGAGTCACATGGTAGTTCTATTTTTAATTTTTTGAAGAACTTCCATACTGTTTTCCGTAGTGGCTCCACCAATTTACATTCCCACCAAAAGGGCACTGGGGTTCCCTTTTCTTCACATACCTGCTGACACTTGTTATTTCTTGTCTGTTTGACAATAGTTCTAATAGATGTGAGATAATATCTCATGGTCGTTTTGACTTCCATTTCCCTGATGATTAGTTATGTTGGGAATTTTTTCACGTACATGTTGGCCATCTCTGTGACTTCTTTGGAAAGATGTCTATTCAGATCCCATGCCCATTTTTTGATCAGGTTGTTTATTTTCTTGCTATGAGTTGTATGAGTTATTTACATATTTATTATATTAATCCCTTATCAGATACATGATTTGCAAATATTTTCTCCCATTTGGTAGGTTGCCGTTTTATTTAGTTGATGGTTTCCTTAGCTGTACATAACTTTTCAAGTTTGGTGCAGTCCCACTTGTTTATTTTTGATTTTGTTGCTTTTGCTTTTGGTGTCAAACAAAAAAACTCATTGCCAAGACCAATGTCAAGGAGCTTACTGCCTATGTTTTCCTCTAGGAGTCTTATGGTATCAGATCTTATGTTCAACTCTTTAATCTATTTTGTGTTAATTTTTGTGTATGGTGTAAGATAGAGTTCCAGTTTCACTGTTTTGCATGTGGCTGTCTGGTTTTCCCAACACATTTTCTTGAAGAGACTGTCCTTTCTTCATTGTATATTCTTGGCTCCTTTGTCCTAAATTAATTACCATATATGTGTGAGTTTATTTCTGGCCTCTCTATTCTATTCCACTGATCTTTGTGTCTGTTTTTATGCCAATACCATACTGTCCTAAGTACTATAGCTTTGTAATATAGTTTGAAGTCAGGAAGCATGACGCCTCCAGCTTTGTTCTTTGTTCTCAAGATTGCTTGGGGTATTCTGGGTCTTTTGTGTTTCCATACAAATTTTAGGATTGTTTGTTTTATTTCTGTGAAAATGCCATTGGAATTTTGATGAGGATTTCATTGAATCTATAGATTGCTTTGGGGAGTATAGACATTTTAGCAATATTAATTTTTCCAATCCATGAACATGTCATATTTTTTCCATTTCTTTATATCTTTTTCAATTTCTTTCATCAATGTCACAGTTTTCAGTGTACAGGTCTTTCATCTCCTTGGTTAAATTTCTTCCTAGATATTTTATTTTTCTGATGTACTTCTAAATGGAAATGTTTTCTTAATTTCTCTTTCTGATAGTTCATTATTAGTGTATAGAAATGCAACTGATTTATTATATTGATTTTTCTAACTTGCAACTTTACTGAATTTGTTTATTAGTTCTAACAGTTTTTTGGTGGAGTCTTCAGAGTTTTCTACGTATAATGTCATTTCATCTGCAAATACTGATGATTTTAGTTATTCTCCAATTTGAATGCCTTTTATTTCTTTTTCTTATCTGATTTTTCTGCCTAGGACTTCTAAGGCTATGTTGAATAAAAGTGGCAAGAGTGGGTATACTTGTCTTCTTCTCGATCTTAGAGTTAAAGCTTTCAACCTTTCACCATTGAGTACGATGTTAGCTGTGGGCTTGTCAGACATGGCTTTTATTACATTGAAGTACATTCCCTCTTTACTCATTTTCTTGAGAATTTTTATCATAAATGGATGTTGAATTTCATCAAATGCTTTTTCTGCATCTATTGAGATGTTCATATGGTTTTTTTCTTTCATTTTATTAATGTGGTGTATCACATCGTTTGACTTAGGATGTTGAACCATTCTTGCATTCCTGGAATAAATCCCACGTGATCATGGCAAATGATCCTTTTAATGTATTATTGACTATAGTTTGCTAAAGTTTTGTTGAAGATTTTTGCCTCTACACTCATCAGAAATACGAGGCTATTTATTAATTCCTCTAGTCAACGAATTTTTACTAAGTGCTTTTATTATGTACCAGGTCGGCTTTAGGTAACTTTAAATAATCAGATCACAAAGAACCTTGAAGAGAAGGTGGTCTCCAATTTACCCTATATCAAATTAAATCCTTAGAAACGTACTGTCACTGGTTTGCACCAATTAATTACATCTGTTCATCATAGGGGTACATAGATAGAGCCTGTTAAACAGTTGGGAAAGGCCAGGAGAATGAAAAACAGAACAAAACAAATAACCTAAATATAGCAGAGGACCTGATAAATATAGCAGAGTCCTAGCCTGATAAAGAATTTTCCTGGGCAGCACTGTGTCCTTCTCAAGACATAAGTACCATACGAAAGAAGATTGTGACTCCAACTATTACCTTTTTTTTTTGTTTTATGTAACCAACTTCTTACCAGTAAGATTGTGTATGTTACTCTTCAAGAATGTGTTTAGAAGTTATACCAGAAAAAATGGCAGATAAGGATCTGTGAAATTTCTGTCCTCCCTAAAAGCAATGAGAAAATGCAAAAATTGTCAGAATCAAAGTTTTCAAAACCGGAAATTAATCAAAGACTTGCTGCAATCCAAGGAGCATTTGCTCAAGAAAAATGACTGAATCTCAATAAGAAAACTGAGTTTTTAGTGTTTTAACTTGCCCTATGTTTACCACCCTCTCTTCAGCTCCATGGAAGCCTTAAAAACAAACAGCCTAGAATCAGTGCAAACCAGAGGCCTGGTAGCCACTGATAAGGAAAAATGGAGTTGCAGATTTTTTAAAGCTTAATTCCCAGAGAATTGTCATGTTTTTTTGGTGGTTGCCTAGAATAGCCCACTGGTAAGGCTGTCTTTGCTTGACCTGCCTCAGAGCTCTCTAAGATCTAAACACGTTTCTCAGGGGATATTTGTTGAAAATAATTAGATAACTTTTGAAATTTGCAGCTGCCTCAAGTGACCAAAAACAATGGAAGTAAGAAGTAAGGTTTTAAGAAAGCTCAGGAATGAAAAGTCTACAGGGTATTTAAAAAGCCTAGACATATATCTGGGAATGTAGACAGGAAGACTTCAGGAAGCCATAAGTTTTAACCTATGGCTGATTTTGATGCTCTACACAAGTAGGAAGTAAAGGCTAAGGCAGAGTTGTAAATTGTCTGTGTGAATGTTGAAGGTGTGCCACAATACAAGCAAAGAGCACCTCAGCAAAGACAAGGAGACCTATTGGTTCTATCCATTTAAGAAAATCTTTGTCCACTCGTTAGCTGCCTCTAAGAAAACCAAGCAGACTTCAGTGGCCACACACACAAAGAAAAAAGACTTTACAGAATTATCTCAGAGAAATCATTAAAGAAAACAACAGTAACAACAAAAAAGTAGCAACAATAAACCCTGGAGAGAGAAGACAATATTATTTCCAGAATTGTCACATTATAATATTAAAAATGTCCAAGTTCCATTTAAAAATTGAGATATGTAAAGAAACGAGACAGTAAGGTCAATTCAGAGGGAAAAACTTCTATTAATAGAAATTGTCTCTGAGGAATCCCAGGACATTGGACTTATAGACAAAAACATTATATTAGCTATTTTAAATATGTTCAGAGAAAAAAAGGAAATGTGTCTAAATAACCAAAGAAAATATGAGAATGCTGACTCACCAAAGAGAGGATATCAATGAACAGATAGAAATTTATTTTTTAAAAAAAGAAGAAATTCTAGAGTTGAAAAGTACAATGATGGAAACAAAAAAAAATTCACTGGAGGCTCTCAACGGCACATTCAAACAGGTAGAAGAAAGAACATGTGAAGTTGAATATAAGTCAATTGAGATCAGACAATCTGAAGAATAGAAAAACAAATAGAATGAAGAAAATAAACAGAACCTTAGAAACTTATGGGATACCATCAAGTATACTGACATACACATAATGGAATTTACAAAAGGAGAGGTTATAGTCAAAAGGGTAGAAAGAATATTTGAAGAAATAATAGCAGAAAACATCCTACGCATAATGAAAAACATTAATCTACACATCCAAGAGGCTTAACAAACTTCATGCAGCATAAACTTAAAGAAATATACATCTAGACAAATCATACCCAAACTGCTGAAAGCCAAAGAAAAAGAGGAAATCTTGAAAGCAGCAGACAGAAATGACTCATCGTGTACGAGGGATCCTCAATAAGGTGACCAGGTGATTTCTCATTAGAAATCAGGGAGAGAAAAAAGCAATGGGATTGAATTTTCAACACACTGAAAGCAAAAGACTGTCAGCCATGAATTATATCCTCAGCAAAAGTATCCTTCAAAAATGAAGGTGAAATTAAGACTTTCTGGGAGAAACAAAATCTGAGAAAATTCACTGCTAGCAAAGCTAAATATAAGACATACTAAAGGGAGTCTTTCCAACCGAAACAAAAGAACATATGAGAACACGTGAAGAAATAAAGAGCATTGATTTAAGTAACAACATAAGTATATACGAGATAGTAAAAATTTCTTTCTTTCTTTATAACTTCTTTCTTCTCCTAATTGATTTAAAAGACAACTGCATAAAGGAATAATTATAAATCTGCATTCCTGAGCATACAATGTAGAAAGCTATAATTTGTGTAACAATAATAACACAAAGGAGTGGAGGAGAAATGAAGCTATAAAGAAGCAGAATATTTGTATACTAGTAACTTAGGTTAGTATGAATCCAAACTATATTGTTATAAATTAAGATGTTAATAGTCATCCTCAGGGCAACTACTAAGAAAATAACTCAAAAAATATAGCAAAAGGAACAGGAAAATTAAAATGACTCCCTAGAGAATATCTACTTGACATAAAAAAGGTAGCAACCAGGGAATAGAAGAACAAGAAGGCACATAGAAAGAATAGCTAAATGACATGTGGAAATACTATTATATCAGAAAATTACATTAAATGTAATGTAATTAAATGTAAATGGGTTAAATACTCAAATTAAAAGACAGAAATTGGCAGAGTGGATTAAAAATGACCCAAATAATACATCTACAAGAGGCATACTTTAAATTAAAAAAAGACCAAACAATAGATTTAATGAAAAATGATGCAAAATGATGTACCATGTAACCAGTAACAAAAAGAGAGCTGGAATGGCTATACCAATGAGTTATACTAAATAGGCATTCTGAAAACATTTTTTTACTAAAGAAAAAAGTATGTTTTATAGTGATAAAAGAGTCAATTATCCAAAATACATAATAATTTAAACATATATGCTCCTTAGAACAGAACTCCAACACACATGGAGCAAAAAAAGACAGAATTAATAGAAGAAATAGATAATTCAACAATAATAGTTGGAGGTTTCAATATCTCACTTTCATTAAAGGATAAAAAAAACTAGAGAGAAAAATAACAAGGAAACAGATGACTTGAACAACACTAAACACTCTAAACCAACTAGAGCTGAGACGCATTTATAGAAAACCCCACCAAACAACAGCAGAATACACATTCTTCTCAAGTGCATATGGAACATTCTCCAGAATAAACCATATATTAAGCTTTTAAGGAAGTCTTTATAAATTGAAAAGTATTGAAATCATAAAAAGTATGTTCTTCTTCCAAAATGGAATAAAATTAGAGGTCAATATCAGAAGGAAATTTGGGAAATCCAAAATCCCTAAATAAAAATGGATCAAAGAAGATTTCACAAGAGACATTAAAAAATACTTTGAGGTTAATGAAAATGAAAACACAACATAGGTAAACTTATGTGATAGAGCTGAGACAAGGATTAAAGAAATTTATAGATGCAAATTCCTTTATTAAACAGAAGAAAGATTTCACATCAATAACGTAATCTTCCATCATAGGAAACTAACAAAAGAAGAGTAAACCAAATCAAAAGAAAGTAGAAGGAAGGAAATAATAAAGATTAGAGCAGAAATAAATGAAATAAAGAATAGAAGAAAATGATAGTGAGAATCAATAAAACCAAAAATTAGTTGCTTGAAAAGTTCAACACAATAGGCAAACTTTCAGTAAGATTGATTAAGAAAAAAAGAAAGATTCAGATTATTAAAATTAGAAAAGAAAGTGGAAATTGTTACTGACCTTATAGAAATAAAAAGGATTGAAAAGAATAATATGAACAATTATATAACAAATTAGATAACCTAGATGAAATGGAAAAATTTATAGAGAAATAGAAACTATCAAAACCAATTAAAGAAGAAATAGAAAATGTGACTAGATCTCTCACAAGCATAGACATTGAATTAGTACTCAAAATTTTCCTAAAACTAAAGACCTGGACCACATGGATTCACTGTTTATGTCTACCAAACATTTAAAGAAATATTAACACAAATTCTTCATAAATTAGAAGAGGAGGAGTTTCTTCCCAGACATACTATGAAGCCAATATTACACTGATGTTGAAACTAGATAAAGATATCACAAGCACACTAGAGATCAATTTCCCTTATGAATGCCTATATTAAAAATGAAAAATCTCAAATCAGTAACCTAATTTGCCACTTTTAGAAACTAAAAAAGAGTAAAAGTCTTCAACAAAATACTAGTAAACTGAATCCAGGAGCACATAAAAATGATTATGAACCATGACTAAGTGGTATCTATCCCAAGAATGCAAGGTTGGTTCATCATATGAAAATCTATCAATGTAATCCACCATATTAATGGAATAAAGGGCAAAAATCATGGAATCATCTCAATAGATTCAGAAAATGACAAAATGCCTCATAATTTAGTGATAAAAAACACTTGGAAAATTAGATATAGGAGGAAACATCATCAACCTATTAAGGGCTAACTATGACAAACCTTTAGCTAAATGTAATGGTGAAAGCTGAAAGTTTTCTCCCAAAGATCAGACAATGATGCCTACTGTCACCCTAAGAACAGAAAACAATGTTCACTCTCACCACTTCTATTCAACACTGCACTGTAAGTTCTAGCTAGTGCGATTAGCCAAAAAAAATGTTTTGGAAAACAAGAAGTAAAACTCACTCTAATTGCAGATGACATGATCTTTTATATAAAAAATTATAAGTAGTACAGACACCCCCCCCCCCATACAACCTGCTAGAACTAATAAAAAATGTCAATAAGGAGGCAGGATAAAATATCAACATATAAAAATTAATAATATTTTTATACACAAGCAATGAACAATCTGAAAATGAAATTAGGAAAAGAATTCCATTTATAATAACATCAAAAAATAACAAATTTAGGAATAAATTTAACAAAAGAAATGCAAGACTTCTGTAAGTGAAAAATACAAAATATCATTGAAAGAAATTATTGAAGACATAAATAACTGGAAAGTTATCCCATGATCATTGATCAGAATACTTTATATTATTGCAATGTAAATATTATCCAAGTTGATCTACAGATTCAATGCATTCCTTCTAAATATTCTAGCTGCCTATTTGCATAAATTGACAAGCTGATCCTAAAATTCATTTGAAAATGTAAGAGATGCCTAATGAATGAAACACTCTTGAAAAAAAGAACAAATTTTAATAATTCACATTTCCCAATTTCAAAACTTAGGCAAAGTTTCAGTAATCACTACTCTATGGTACTTGAATAAGGATACACATATATCTCATTAGAATAGAATTGAGTCAGCAATAAACCCACACATTTATGGCCAATCAATTTTGAAGAAGGATGCTAAAAGCATAAAATGGGAAAAGAACAGTCTTTTCAAAAAAAATCATGCTGGGAAAACTGTATATCCACATACAAAAGAATGAAGCTGAACTTTTACCTCTCACCATACCGAAGTTAACTCAAAATGGATTAAAAACTTAAACACAGGAGCAAAAAAGTAAAAATTTTAGGGAAAATACCCATAGGTATAAATCTTTGTTTTCTTGCTTTAGGCAATAACAGCTATGACACCTAAAGCACAAGCAGCCAAAGAAAAATCAATTGGACTTCATAAAAATTGAAAACTTTTGTGCTTCAAAAGATATCAAGTAAATGAAGTGATAACCCACAGATTGGGAGAAAATATTTGCCTATCATATATTATAAATGTGTAGTGTTCAGAATATATAAAGACTTTTGTAACTCTACAATAAAAAACAAATAAGCCAATTTTTAAACGGACAAAGTTTTTGAATCTATATTTCTCAAAAAGGACTTACAAAAGGCCAATGAAAAGATGCCATTAGCCATTAGAGGAATACAAATCAAAACCACAATAAGATAACAATTTACATCCAATAGGATGACTATAATAAAAAAGACAGACAGTAACAAGTGTTATCAAGGATGTGGAGAAACGGGAACTCGTGCATTGCTGTTGGGATTATAAAGTTTTGCAGTTCCTTTAGAAAACAATTCGACAGTTCCTCAGAAAGTTCTCATGTGAGCCAACAATTCCACTCCTAGGTATATAATCTAGAAAACTGAAAACATATGTTCACACAGCTTATCCACAGGTATTCATGGCATTATTCATAATAACCAAAATGTAGAAATAACCCAAATGGCCACCAACTGATGAACAGATAACCAGTGTTCTATATGCACACAATGGAATTTTATTCAGCTATAAAAGGGAATGAAGTACTGATACATGAGACAACCTAGACGGACCTTGAAAACATTATGACAAGTGAAAGAAGCCAGTCCCAAAGACAACGTATTTTATGATTCCATCTAGATGAAATATCCAGAATAGTTAAATCCCTAAAGACAGAAAGTAGATTAGTGATTTCCAGAAGCAGGGGATGCAGGAGCAACGGGGAGTGGCTGCTCACTGGTACAAGGTAATAAAAATATTCAGGAATCAGACAGTGGCGATGGTTGTGCAACAATATAGTAAATCCCACCAAATTGTAATTTAAAAGGATGAATTTGATGGTATGTGAATTAATCTCAATAAAAAAAGAAAGTTTATAGCCTTTAACTCTTTTTTTTTTTTTTTGTATCTTATCAATCACATCAGCATCCCCTTATGGGATGCCCAGAACTATCTACGATGTGCCAGCCATATGCTAGCTATGAGATTCACAAAGACACAGTTCCTGAAGTCAAGAAGCTGACATCTCAGTAGAGACAATAGAAACGTAACCAAAAAACCCAACACCATGAAGCAGAATAGACGACGCAGTGCATAAGACCATTGTCAGCGGAGTCGGACTTTCTGGATTCAAAAACCAGCTTACCTATTTTCTGCATGTGATCTTAAGCCAAGTAACCTTTACAAACTTCCACTTTTTCCCTAGAGAAATTGAATGATAGCACCTGTCTCATTTGATGCTGTGAGTATTAAATGAGCGTTTGAATGAAAAGATCTGATATAATGCCTGGCTTATAGCGTAAACACTAAATAAATAGTAGCCATTATCAGTATGCTAGACATGTGTTCCAATTGTTATGGGGGCTTAAAGAAGGAAATACATAACTCTTTCAACAATCCAGGCAAGCTTTCAAGTGTGAAGTTGAATTTGAAGGATTAGTAATATTTAATAAGCAAAATAATTGAGAAATGGCATCATAACACACAGGAAAGAGCAGGTCTTGTGAGCAAGCAGCTCTTGGCCCCAATTTCCCTTCATCAGTTCTTAGACAAATGCCATTCTGTGATGAACATTTAACTTTCCCCAACAAAATTAGAAAATTAGGAAAAAGGAGATGGTATTGAATTTAAAAAGCTCCTTTTGTGTACATTATAGAACTGACCTTTATTCTCATATTAATCATATTCCAATTTTAGTAGGTTTTAAAATATTCAACATATTATTAAACAAAAGAGAGAGCAAATGGTAGCATTGTTTTTAACCCTAACAAGTAAAAATCTATTTGTTCTCTTTTGATTACTATCATTTATTTACTGTTTTGCTTGTTTCACATTTTACTGCTAAATGAAATCAGAGGGTCTGGTAACCACTGCTCAGAGTGGGATTAAATGAGTTTAGAAGGGTAGGCAGAGTTAGGCTGTGAAGATCCTTACATATCATATTAAGATCAGACTTGATTTTGGAGGTGATATGAGGAAAACATGGGAGAAAGTTAACAAGATTGTGACATAATCAGAATAAATAGTAGCCATTAATAAACATTATGTCAATAATTGAAAGAACCCATAAACTTCTTCCTCAGTAATTTACAATTTCAAATTAACAGGTTGGGGGCAGGATATACTGTACAAAAAAGTCAAAGGGCTTGAATTAGAGAACATACATGTACACGGATGTACGTGGGCTCCTTAAGAAACAAACAAGACAAAACAAATACACATTTAAACTAAAATATTTGTTAGTGTCTCCCTGTAGACAAAGATTAGTAACCATGGAAAAATGGAATATAACTCCAACAAAATGAAATAAATTGTTATATTTTTATGTGACACACTTTATCCTTTGTCCAAAGAAAAGCTTGTTTTATGAATTAATACAAAACATCTTAAAAATAAAATATTTTAAAAGAAGTCAAATTATTCATTACAGCTTTTTCCTAAATTGCATAATTCTTTATGTTTGTACATTAAATTCTTTGATATATCTCTCTTTGAATAAAGATATGTCTCTCTTTTAATTGACCATACAGCGGCTGGTTTTACACAATTCACCAATTTCACATTCAAAAGTATTATATAGTGCCCTTTGTTCTTGGAGAAACAATAAAAGATAAAGTTATAATTATTATGCATAACCTTCATAGTTGCAAAAATATTATCTTATTTTTGTCTGAGTTCAATGGAAGATAACATTAAATTTAGCATAGTCTATTACATAGATCTCAGTAGTAAAAGTTTTGCCAATGCTGAGCCATATTTATAGTCTCCATAATTTGAGAGAATATTTGTATTGTTTCTTTATGTAAATTTTGGAACAATTTGTAGGTGTTAGTGTTGCCACAGCACATCATTCATTCGCATCCATTTATTTCAATGCGTATAATTGACTTAATTTGGATACTTTTTTATTTGCTATCCTAGGTCCCTACTATAACCCATTAGATGAAATCACTTTTGGAGTTGATTTCAGTCTTCATAATGCATTGCACTATAATGATATGCACAATGTAATTATGATATTTTGATAACGAAGTAGTCAAAGAATGAAAAAATCTCTTCTGAGAGGCTTGATTCTTCTACATCAAATGATGGAAGAGCTGGTTGAAGACATTTAGCTCCACTTGGCTTAAAAAGCGATAAAGTTTGGGGGCTGGCCCCGTGGCTGAGTGGTTAAGTTCGCGTGCTCCACTGCAGGCGGCCCAGTGTTTCGTTAGTTCGAATCCTGGGCGCGGACATGGCACTGCTCATCAAACCACGCTGAGGCAGCATCCCACATACCACAACTAGAAGAACCCACAACGAAGAATACACAACTATGTACCGGGGGGCTTTGGGGAGAAAAAGGAAAAAATAAAATCTTTAAAAAAAAAAGTGATAAAGTTTGAAATATACTTTTTATAAAATATAACGTCTCAATCTGATATATTTTATTCCAATTTTTAAAATTTTCTTCTGACAATTTGCCTTCAAAGCACGAACATTTATTTCCTAAGCACTTACCATTGTTGAGAAATGAGAGGCCGTATATTGGAAAGGAGATAGTGTCAGAATTAAATTAGAGAAATAAAACTACTAGAGATGATGCAGGATAAGAGATTTACTATAGGGCTTCAAATTTATACATTTTTGGTAGCTGGTAAGATAGTCTTGGTCTGCTGTTTCATCTCCACCTACCCCCGAGCCTAAAGGCACAGGACAGGTGGTGAGGTTTGAAAGATGGACAAGTAGAGAAGAGCAATGACAACTGAGACCTGTGTCTATATCTCATGGGAGCCCATATTGGCCTCTTCTCATCTCCAAGCCTCCAGTCTCACTGCCATGGTTGACTTGTAGAAGAAGCTATCACTCTACCAACTAATCAAACTTGTACTTGGCTCAGAACTGAGATGTTGACAGCAGATTTCCAGCAGGAGCTGGAGACCTGGGCTGGACTGCTGCCCACGCCAACGACGTGAGTCAACAAACCTGTAGAAACTTTGATGAGCTGCAGAAGAGCCAGACTTGATCAAGTTTCCCAGAGTGAACACAACTACGGCTTTATTTTCACCTTCCAAATCTCACACAGATATATCTTGTGGCCAAATCTAAGCAAAAACATAAGAGGGAAAAATTCTGGGAAATGTAGTTAAGCTTAGCCAAGTCAACAAATTCTAAAGCCACCACAGTCCACCCCTTGTCAGCTAGGCACCCGATCAAACACATCTCGTTTAACCACACTTTACTTCCCAATAAAGACAAAAGCAAGCTTATGCTTCTGCCTAATATTATGCATCTATCCTGCATACAACCAAAAAGCATGCTAACTTTCTCCTCATAAAAGGAACTTTTACTTTAAAAGTGTTCTTTTATTCATTTTTCATTAATGCTCATTCTTCTGGCTGAGTCACAGTCTCTTTTTTATATCATATAACTGAAATATTGAGCTATTAAATTAGCTAGTATTTACAAATATGATGTCAGATAGTAGGAGAATGAGAGGTAGAAAAAATAATTGGTTAAAAATGTATAAATATAGTCATAAAAATTAGGAAGAAATACATATAACTGTTACAATTCTGATTACTGCAAGTAGCAATATGATTGTAGCTAATACATGTCTAACTTCTTCCTAGATCCATTTCATGTCTCCTTTGCCCTCAGCTGGTCTAAGTTCCTTGCCTATTGGGTGACTCAAACTGTTAACACTGTCTGAATTGAGTTGTAGCTCTCCATTGACTTGATCCACAAGATTTGGGACTACTAAGAGGTATTCCAGGGAATCTTCTGAGTTCCAGACATAATTCTCTTTTCATTCACATTATATAGTAGTAATCCAAGTTCGTTCTGAAATTCAAGATCACTTACCTCAACCAACACAAACTCACTACTTTGCCTGATAACTCATCGGCATCCGGAACCCAAAAGAGACAGGGGGCTACCTCAACTTCCAGTTTAAAGTAACCCATTGTATCTACCTTGGTGGAAACATTCTATCTTTGAAAACGAAAACTACTAGATTAGAAAAGTCCAAATTTGTGGGAATAGGAAACAAAATTTTGTTAGGGGATCAATAGCGGTAATATTGATAAAAGCTACTCACATTAACACCATCAATTACTGAACTCTTGAATATTAGCTTAGAAAAAAGCCAGTATATACATTATGTACTATTAAGAAAATTGCCCCAACCCAATGTATGACACTGTGAGATTTGATTTCTTTATATAAATTATGGGAGCGGTAGTCAGTAAGTATTATTCTTACTTTGATTAAAGAGTAGTATAGTTTGAAATTCACACTCTTTCTTCAGATTTGCTTGCCTAACTGTGCTATTGTGTTTCAATTTCAATTCTGTAATTGTCATCCTGTCACTGTTCCACTGAAGTCTGAAGTTTTATTACCTAAGTAATGTTGCTTATTAAGAAATGAGAGGTAGTATACTGGAATGGAAACAGCATGGGTTGTGAAAATAAATAACCTGGGTTTACATCTTGGCCTTGTCATGTCCTAGGAATGATCTTCAGGGACTTAGTTAATGTCTATCACTCTAAGCCTTCTCATCTTTAAATCAGTATGATAACTTAACAGTGTTTTGTGAGAATTGGATAAAATACATACAGATCAGATAATAATAGACACATAATAAACATTAGTATTCTAATTGCATTTTTTAAATAGTGAGATGCAAATTCTTCCATAAATTAAGCAGGTTAAAATATTATAAGGGAATGGAAAAATCATAAAATCAAATAATTTTCTTCAAAATGCATCCTAGAAATTGCATTTTGCTGTTTGTTCTGCATAACAAATACTGGAACGATGTATTTGCATTTGTTTTGACATATCTCTGTTGATCACAGGAAGCATTCAATTGCATGTATTTAAATAATTGTTATAAAAGATTAATATTTTATTACATACATACCATATGCATCATATAATACTATGTATACATTATATACGTATTATATCATATGGGATTTGATTTCTCTATAATCTGACAGAAATTCATGTTACCACAGGGGAAAGGGGGAGAACGGAGGGCAAAAGGGGTGATTAAGCTCACATGTGAGGGGATGGACTATAATTAGTTTTTGGGTGGTGAATATGATGTAATCTACACAGAATTCGAAATATATTATGATGTAGATCCTAAAATAAACAAATAAATGAAAAAAAAAAAGTAGAGCTTTTAGAAAGAGGTCAAGCCAAAGAGTCTATCAACTCACGTATCCCATGTTGTGTTTGATAGTTTATTTTCCATCGTTTAGTCTGAATCTAAACTGTTTAGTCAAATCCTTAAGCAACTTTTTAAATAGAATCAATGAATTTATAGTGAATTAAAGAAAACTACATTATTTATGTAATCTCTGATAAAACTGGCTGCCTAACTGTGCCCAAAGCATGACTTTTTTTTTAAGATATGGTAAAATCCGTACACCAGAATTTGGTCAAGATTGACAATGAGTGTTTTGAATTTTTCATTCTTTTTTATTTTAATTTCAAAGCATCTTAAGTCACTCATGAAAACATAGCCCACAATATCTACTTTCATTAAGTATGCATGTGCTCTGATCTTATTTATATTCCAATATGTAGTTAAAACATGCCATTATGAGTTCCTAAAACAAATTTTTCTCTTTATACTAAGCGTTCAAATTGCTTCCTTCTTTATTCTAAGGGGTCGTATTATGGGAAAACACCTGTTTGCTCTATTCTACGTTAATATTCATAAGAATTAAGGACTGAAATCATCAACCCTTCCAATAGTTCTAGTTGTAAATTGATGGAAGATAAAAGAAGTTATGACAGTAATTATGTAAATGAATGTAGAAAATTAGCTTGCCACTGTACTCATTTCAGAAATAATTTTAAAAGCAAGAGGCAAACAAAGGAGTTAGAGATGAGCTAGTTCAAAAACACAACACTGTCATTGACATGAATGGCTTCCATTCATTTGATCATCACAGAGACAATACTTATCTTTATTTTTTAAAATTGTTACTGATTTATGTATTTGTTTTCTGTACTGTATGCTCATTGAGTTAAAATGTAAGCTTCTCAAGAATTGCTGGGTTGAAACATAAAATATTTGAAAAAGTTAAACCTTTCATGT
Organism: Equus przewalskii; assembly: GCF_037783145.1. Classification (NCBI taxonomy): domain Eukaryota; kingdom Metazoa; phylum Chordata; class Mammalia; order Perissodactyla; family Equidae; genus Equus; species Equus przewalskii. The sequence continues at coordinate 9,895,834 of NC_091838.1, forward strand.
ATAATGGGAAAGTAACCCACTTACTTAAGAATAAATAATTGCTTGAAAAACAAAGATTTCTGCAAATGAAACAAAAACCTGATAATAAATAGAGTTTACTTTTTCTATTAAATTTTACTATATGCTGTAATATTTTCCAATGTATTCTTGTCCATTTTGAAGAAATCAATTCTTATTTAATGTCATGCGTTCAGATCTTAGGAATTCTGAAAATAAACTACACATGACAGGCACAGGAACCGTAAGTGCTGAATAGTTGAGTGTGATGTGCAGGAGACAGCACGGTGCAAATGTGAAATCTTTTCAGACAATAAATCTATGAAGAGTAAGTGTAACTGTTCCTCCATCCCTCTATCAACAGCTTCACCGTCAACAATAAATGGTTGTTTGAAATCTGCCTTTAACACGACAATGCATTAAGGATTTTGGATTCTATGAGGAACGAAGAAAACAATTCTTGTTCCTTCAAGAGCCTTACAATCTACAGAAAATAAACAAATAAAATATTAACACAGTTGAGTAAAGTAAATGCTCCAGGTATTAAGAGACGAGAGTGATTATCAATGGAAGACCCAAGGGGTAGAAATACAAAGAAGGTGGTTTGTGAAAGATAATGCTAAAAACTGCTTGATAAATATTAATTATGTGCTAGTCATTCCCTTTATAAACATGTTCTCATTTAATCTCACAACACCATTATGGAATAGCTAGTGTTGTTTTCCCAGCTAAACAGATGGCGAAAATGGCGCAAAAGTCAAACTTCTCAGTTACATCACTATTAAAGTTCCACAACCTGTATTTTCCCCACTTTGAGATTTAAACTGAATAAAAGGTAGGAGAAGCAAGACCCTGAAGCTAGGGAGGAAAAAAAGAGACAATTATAAGGAAGCATAAATACATATACAAAGCCCTACCACACTATGGAGCACATTTCTAAAATAATTATTTCTAATATTACCTTCTGATTATGAATGAATAAAGATGATTTTGTTTTTTCTAGATTTTGCATATAAAAAAGGATAAAGTTTGGTCACTGGTTTCTAGAAACTGAGATTCTCTAGCAACAATATGTATTTATATTTCTACCTATTTCTAATTATTGATAAGATCCTGAACCAGTAAATATTCTCCTGGACACTGCGGCAAATATTTCAAATCTCTCAGATCCAGGTTACAGCTCTGTGGACAGAGCATCACAGCCCAAGAAGAAAATCAGAAAAAGCTCCAAAATCATATAATTTTTACAGTCTTCATTTTTCAGTTTTACCTGGAGCTGCAGAGCTACACTTGAATAACTTTTATTTAAACTGTATATTTAGTATTTTTTGGAAAAGTCTATTTGAATAGTTCCAAATAGAAAAATAGCTTATCTACGTTTTTAAGATTTAGATTCTCCTTGAAAACAGAATCTTTTTAAACTAGTCAGTTTCTAGCTTTGTACATAAATTGGAAAATTCTTTAGATGCATTTCAAATTCCTTGCAAAGTAATATTTGGAATTAATAAAAGGTTATTGAATGTTTATGCATAACATTTTTATATAACATAACATTTATAATAATAAGCTAGGTAGTCATTTTAATTTTGTAATATATAACATTATATCAGAATATTTTATGAATATATGACCAGAATTCTGGGGAAAAAAAATAGAATCTGGAAATTAACAGGAAACAAAAAAGGTACTGAGTTATGCAGATACCTTAACTGGAAAAAAAATATAAAGTGTAATAATAAAATATAAAACATTAGAAATTAGATGAAATTTACATAGAACTTATAAATTTGGCAATTGTAAGAAAGGTAATATAAATGTATACATAAATGCAAAGCTTGGCTCTGGTATACTAGTAAACCAGCTCTCTGGAAAAAAATCCTGCTTTAAAGCATTTGCCAATTTTCATAGTGTAAATACTCCTACCATAGTCAATTTCAAGCTACCAGCATAATCTCACTGAACAAAGAATTGGGAAGAAATGCTAACAATCTGGTTTCATGATCCAGTGGGAGCCCACTCCAGCATACCTTGCTCTTCTTCCATCTCCCATGAGAAGCTCCCTTCAAGCACAGATTGAATTTTGTATCTTTTGTGTGTCTGATATATATGCAACCTACAAGACAATGACCATAACATGGTTAAATGGAAAAGCCTGAGCTGCCAAGGTAATGTTTACATAACAAGTATTGTAGCGTCCACATTCAGTCCCATCCTGAACCACATTCAGCTCTGATCCCAAGTTACTGCTCTTCCCAAGGACAGTGAAACAAAACACCCCTTTTCTGGCTGCAGGAGTACAATACAAATGGTCCGATGATATGGAGCAAAGTACCCAGCCTGGAGTGTCATCTTGCATTATCAGAGAAAATACTCCCTGGGGGTATTATATTATAAGTAGAGAAGACAGTGTTTTGCAGCAATAACTGGAGTGAAGAAGAAACACTTCCTTAGTTGTACAAGTGATTAAGTCTGCTGCTTAAAATCGGGTTTTTTGAATAAATATTTGAGTAGAAAATGAATAATAAGATTTCTGATACAAGAGAGCACCATTCAATGTAGCATAGTATGGTTCAAGAACTGCACAGGACACACAGCAGAGTGTTGGAACACGGTTAAGACAAGAAGAAAAATGCAAGCCACAGGAGAACACAGTCTTTGAAATATTCCCCAATGACAAAGTAATACGGAAACTTTACTGAATGTCACTTTTTGTCTGTGTTCTTTATAAATTGTGATTGTTAGCTATAAAGTCCATACCACTCTCATCACATGACATGCCTTTTCCAGGAAATACCATATATTAAAACCTGGGAAAACTAAATCCAACCTAACTACTTTCATCAACATTCTTGAACCAGAGTGGACGAAACCAGTCTCAGCAGCATTTCCTTACAGACTTTTGCTAAAACGGGACTGGTCTTCACTCGGGTGAACTAAATGTATTGATGCCTGCGCGTGAGTCATTTGCTTTCAAAATTCAGTGTTTGTTAATTTCAGCCAGGAAAATGCTATTTGGGTATAGCAAGAGTTAACAAGAAGCTGGATAATCCAGGATGAGAATGTATGCATATCAAAGTGTGATGATTCATTCCTGTCAAGTACTACTAAGATCGAAAGAGAGCTGTAGAACATAAACCGAAAGGTAAATGAGCAGAGGCCATGCAGGCTTTTGTTTCTTCTCTTAAGGTTTTACTTTATCTGGCAGATCAATTGTTTTAAAACTTTTCTTTAGAAGAGCAGAGCCTGTTTGTGGTGGATAGTGTTATTTATTCCTACTCTTTCATGCCCCCATGCCCTTGCCAGCGTTTCAATACGAGTTTAGTATGCTTCTCTACTATGTGACATCATAGGCCAGTGTCATTTGAGAACATAGGATATGAGCGAACTTTGAAACATGCTTGTATTGTTTGGCCTGTCTCTGGAGCTTCTGCCTACTTCAAGAGGAGAGCGGGCCACAAACAGCCACTCATACCAGACAGAAAGACTCATGGAGGAAGCCTGGGGTACCTGCACCAAGGCCACCTCAGCCAATCCAAAGACTGAGTTAACAAGAAAGCGAATATTTGTTATTGTAAGACAGTGACATTTGGAACACATTCATTACATAGCATTATTATAGCAATCGTTGTCTAATGCTTTTTTTTCAAATATAATTTTAGCTGGGCCTAATAAGTAAAATACACAAAGCAGAATTGTTCGTTGACGGGGATGAGAAGCTCCAAGCACCGCTTGAGTCAGCTTCTCTTTCACCTGTTCCTGGTGGCCCCAGTTTGAAAAGAAACTCAATGGTTAGCTGGGAATATAAAGAGATTTCAAGTGGTGGAGCAATATGATCAGATGTCTTTGAGTGCATATGTGTGCATATTTTAAGGCCAGTCTAGCAGCAGAAGGATGACTAAAAGAGGATGAGACCAACGAGAGAGAGAGAGAGAGAGAGAGTGCTGAAGTACAAGAGAGATTCATGCTGAAGATCTGAACCAAGTAGTGGGAGAAAGAGGAAGAAATGGATTTAAGACACTTATCTGGGTAGCTGACATGACAAGATCAACTGGAAAAGCGCCTGACCCAAGTATCAATTAATACACTTAAAACAACAAAGATCTAACACTTTCACCTTACTGTGTGTCTGTTTTAAATCATTTGTCAGACAGAACAATGAAGTGACTGACTTTCTACTCTGTATCACATGGTGGCAGATGAGCTCAAATAAAACACATGACACATGAGGAAAGTTGGATAAAATGATGAAAACGTGATAAGCAGGCAACATTAATAAATTGTACACCATTTGGTTTTCCTCTTATTTAAATTTCAGTTAGAATAAGAATATGCATGATGGCGATAATGATAATTATTTCAAAATCGTGGCTTCTCTAAGTCTGGAGAAAAAACTGCCAAACCATCGGCTTGGTAGACTGAAATGAGAAACTACCACAGAATTTTTAAAAATAAAGAATTTATGGTTTTAGTTATCAGTATAGTAGGAAAGAACATGAGTTTAGGCATTAAATAAAAAGGGAGCTAAAGAGAAGATAATATACAGTTGTATAGATCCTTTGGTTTACATGGACTCTGAACAACTACCATATGAAGCAATCCGGCTCTACATGCATGTCAATCTCTCAGGAACCGTGTGAAGGTCAAGTGAGAATCCTGAGCAGTGGCCGCCATATGGAAACAATGACGGGTCAAAGAGGAATTGGAGACAAGTGCTCTCGCTCAGGAAGATCTCAGTGGAGGCCAAAGGGTGTAATCGTCTGGTTCCCTAATTTATCTTCTCATAACAGCACCTTAGATCTTGATGCTGCATCAGAGCACTAAGCATCACTTCAAGAAAGTAAGTGCTTAGCCGTGGATCACAGGGCAGGTCTGCTTTGATGCTCAGGGTTTGCAGACTGGTGAATTGGAAGCTTGAAGTTTCCACATTGAAGGAAACAACTTTGATATAAGCCTTGGGGCTGAAATATCAAGAAAGGACTTCTAAGAATCAATTGATGATAAAAGCTCTATCCCATTTTAACTTACTTTTGTGTATGTGAAAAGAATGGTACCAATTATTCTGTTTGCTAAGCTGGTTGGTTGTTCCTGGTGGCAGGATGCCTGCACTTCATAGAAAAGGGATGTTAACCTACAGATACATGTCAAATTAAACCTTTAATGTGGAGAAAAAATATCAAGAACCTTAGAACCTTCAGAAAATGTTTCCACTTAAGTGTTATTAGATGGAATAGACAGTATAAATTTTCAGCCGCTTTAGTAAATGTTAAATAATGAAGTTAGAGGTTCTGTCATATTAAATGGGATCAACTAACGCAAATAGTTGCAAGCAATGAAAATATCCAAAATGAAGCTTACTGGGCTTAAAATTCAGAAGAAAGTGAAGGAATTGGAGGTCATGAGTGAATCTGAGATCATGTAAAGGTTAGCAGTTATTGGAAATTTAGGATGTAAGATATCCTCACTGGATAAAAGAATGTCAAGAAACTAAATGACCATAATATTGGAATGATCAGATATGAACAGGTAACTCACAGAAAAAAATGTAAATATTCTTTAAACGTATGAAAAGATGTTCAGTTTCATTTAGGTTATAGAAACTAAAATTAAAACTATTACAGAGTATAAAGAGAGAGTGTTTTTACCTACAAGATTGTCAAAAGCCAAAAGACTTATCACAGTCTGTGCTGGCAAGCTATATTCTCACCCATTGTTTGCTGAAATGACAATCATTTTCTGTTAAAAAATTACATAAAAATTATAAAATGAAAGGATGCCTTTATGAACCCATGGCGATGATGTGCCATGAATTGAGGAGAATGATTAATTCAATAATGCATCTAAAGTTAAAAAAAAAATTACAGGAATATAAAAAGTGATAGCAAATTTAAATATGAAAGAAAATTTAGCATCAAACTTCTCAAATATAAATAACATATTTTTTTGACTGTTTATATGTCTTTAGCACCGTGTACAATGTATCACATAAATGATGTATTTATCTATCAAACATGTCTTAATTTCGCACTTCATCCTAGGGGCTGCACTGGGATGTGGTGAAGATGAAAGTGCATCAGTACACATCTTGCCTTCGAGCAGCTCATCATCTATTGAACAGACAGAAACTGCGCGCACAGTTTCAATCCAGAATAAGTGGCAGAATGACTCACATGTTGGTGTGAGAAAATTTGGGTCAGATAACTTTTCAATTAGAATAGAACTGAGAATTCTAAGTACTCTGGCCTACTTTTTATGGCCAATTTCTTCCTTTACTGTCCCAGAAAAATATTGCATGGCTTCTTCTCACTCCTTAATTCTCTAACACTTCCTTCCCCATCCTTAAAATGAACTGATAACCCAACTTCTTCCTTTACAGAGAAACTCAAAACCTCAAAAGTATTACATTTACTCATCTACTTGTGCCTATGCCTCTACACTCTATCCTCTTCTACACTGCTTGGAAGATTTACCCGTGCTCCTAATTATGGCCGGTTTCCATTTTTCTAGTAGATTGTATCAGTTCTTGCATTCTCAAGACATTGTTCTGGCAATTATTCTCTCTATTTCCTACATTATCATCTTTTCTGCTGTGCTGATCATTGCAATCAGGATAAACACGCACTGCTTTTGTCAAGATTACCAATGACTTCTACATATCGAAGTTTAACAGTCATGTTTGAGCTCTCATCTTACTGACTATAAGCAGCATTTAACACAGGTGATCAATTCTCTTCCCTTGAAATATTTCTTTTCACTTGGCTTCTAAAGCTCCTGACTCCCATGGATTTCTTAACGATATCACTGGCTGTTTAGTTTCTTTCCTGGTTCCTCATATCCTTGATGCTTAATATTGAAACCAACTAGGCCTCTCTTTGATTCTCTTCACTTTTCTCTTAGCATTTACTTGTTGGTCATCCCATTCCTTCTCTTGGTTTCAATACAATCTATATGCTAACAATTTCTTACTTTACATCTCCAATTCAAAATTTCACCTGAACACTTCAGTCATACACACATACACACCCAAACACATACGTGCATATGCGCACGCACACACATACGCACACACACATAGACCCATATACAACCTCTCTACTTTGGTGTCCAATAGAATCCTCATACATTACAAAACTAAAAGTGAATTTCTGATATAGTCTTCCCCAAACATAAGTTTTGGTTTTTTGTTAATTTTTATTTTTTTCGGATGTACATCGTATTTCAAATTCTGTATACATTATATCATGTTCACCACCCGAACACTAATTATAGTGCATCCCCTCACCTGTGACCCTAATCACCCTTTTTCCCTCCCCTCTCCCCCCTTCCCCAATGGTAACCACCAATCCAATCTCTAATGCTATGTGTTGTGTTTTTTTTTTGTCGTTTTTATCTTCTACTTATGAGTGAGATCATATGGTATTTGACTTTCTCCCTCTGACTTGTCTTGCTACTTTCTCACGTAAATATACATCAGACTTTCAAGGGAGAATAGTCTTTTGATATTTCCAAATGAGATTCCAAGTCTTTTCTGAATCCGCTAATTCACAAATTCTGCGATGGCAAACAATTTCTTTCCTAAAATTCAGGGAAATATAGCTAAGAGTTGAAGTAGGTCAGTCAAATTCTCAATGAGATTCATTGCCTATATAAAAATCTGTGGAAAACAGATGCTTCCTTGAATATGGCTGCTAAATTACTCTTCTGATGGTAGGATATGTGCACAGGATATGAGATTCAAATTTGTGTCACACATGTTACTACAGCTATTTATGAGCTTTCAGGGTTATTCACAAATAATGAGAATGTTAAATCCTCATATGCCCACAAGCTCCTACAGTATTAATTAAATTCTGCATAAACTTTTAACATGGATTATCAATTATAATGTTACCCATGTATGTCTTGTAGGAGCTATTAAATCTTTAATCTATCTCTAACTACTCAAATCCACAGGAATTTCTAGCTCTCTGAACTTCCAGAACAAGTAATACTTATACCACAAGTAATACTTATACCAATAAGAGTTGGCAAGTACCTCAGGCATCCTAAGACCAAGTTCCATTATTAACTCCATTCTCAGAGGAGGACCTAAATTTGGAAGAGAAAAAGGAAATTACCAAAGCAAGGCTACATGCTTTCTCTATATTTAGTTTACTTATCTTTTGACTGACCTTATTACAACTATCAATAGTAAGTAAGTAAAATAATTATAATGCCTAAAATCAGACTACCAGCCACAAGCCTAATGTTCTAATGTTTAGATATTGAGAACATAAGAATGATCGCAAAAATATCTTTTGGTTAGTCGATTATGAAAACTACTACATAGTAGAGGGTAACATATTGAGATATAACAGCTCTCAAAAAATCAGTATATAAAAGGTCAAAATTTGAAGAGTAAATTTTTGCCTGCAGATATTCTCAAATACATTAGTTCTGCTATGCACAAAACATTGAGAACAACCATCCATACCATAATCTTTCCACTTTAAAGAAATCTCTCAAGTTAAGTTTCTAGAGAAAATTTTCCAAAATCTAATGTTTACCTAAGATCTTTCTTCCCTGAGATTGCTCCACAAAAATATAGCTTAGCAGCAAATTTGGTAAAAAATAATTTTCAAAATGTAATTAAAGCAAGATAGTTCTTGAAGCACGATATAGTGAATATAAGAGATCACGTATAAAGATAATTTAATAGTAGCACAACACTAACAAGATGAATTAATCTGCATATTTATTTCATTCTGGAAACCAAATTATATGTAACAATGAGAAAACAATGACTCAAATTGACTTAAGCATTGTTGGCAAAGAAAAAACACTACTCAGGATAAAATTTTAAATAGAAACTCACTGTACATAAAAACAAATGATAGGACATAGATATAAACGTACATTTTTTTTTTCCAACAATCACAGGCAAGAGAAGAACTAATTGAAAACCAATAAATTAAGTACAGTGCAGCAAGCGGTCTCTAGCGAACTCGGTCTATACATCAATAGGTCATTCTCAGTTAATTAAGTGAAGGCATAATCAGCTTAATTTATGTAGTTCACGGAAGTTAATGATATCATGGTACAGTACCTGACGTTTGGCCTGTCCATATAACTTGTTTTATGCATTCGGTTCATTCCGTTGTTCCTCAGAATGGGCACTTTATTTCTGTAGCTCACTTTCAATGCCTGTGTTCCTGCAGAAAATGGGAAATTTAACAATAAAAAAATTAAGATAAAACATCACTTAACAAAAAGTTATTTTTAAAATGACCTGATGTTTCAGCGAATTATTTTGCACTCCATAAAGAAACCGTAGCAATGAGGAGAAGTTTTCTGAAGTCAAAGCAAATATTAAAATAAGATTGGTATAAATGTACATGACATGCAAGTATAGATATTAAAAAGATGAGCCACTGAAGAAATTTTTAAAATATTGTGCAATCGTAAAATACATAAGCGTGAACTTGAAAGATGTAAGAATTATTTGATATATTTGTAAGGTGTGCTACATTTCAACACTAGATTTTTATACCTGCTGGTGGACTATCTTCTTTCTCAGCGAGAGAGTTTCTTTCCACTGTCTCTGTAGCTCATCTTCTCTTCTCTGAAGCTGCAAGTTTACACACAAAGACAAACCACAATGTCAACCAATTGGACCTCACTTAAGGAACCTGGGAGATCGATGTGTAAAGCAAAGAATGAACAGGACCCTATTTCTGAAGTACGTTGCTCAAACTGCTCTTTCATTAAAAGACGCTCTTTCTTATTGATTTTGGCTTAAGTAATGAGAAAGCTTATCCAAAAATCTTTAGCATTTGGGCTCAAGTTAAGGAAATCAATACAGTCATTTCCCATTTGAACTGCATATGTGAGTTTTATGTACGAGAGACAAGACAAAGCCAAATTCAGATAAATCAATAGCATTGTCAATAGAACATGAAACTGACAAATAGCGTTTTTCAGCAATTAAAGTGAGCTGTAAACATACAAAGACTAATCAATTACAATGTTTTGCCATTAACAGTTTTTAATTGGTACAAAAGTTATGTGTGAATGTGACTCCCCAGAAATGAAGAGTAGAGAACAGACTTCAGCATCCTTTCACTAATGAGGTGAAGCATGGCCATTTCACTGATGTTTTTATGAACACACAGAAAACTTTACAACTGCCAAAACAAATGAAGACTTTAATTAGGCAGATAGTATTTGAATATCAAATAATCTATGTAAATCAGTGAAGTACTTTATGAACACAGTCAAGGTGCACATACTGCATCCTTTCTTTTGGAATATACTCTTTGAAACACTGTTTTAAATTTTTAAAGAGTTTATAACATATTTTTGTATCTCTTAATTGAACAAAATTAAAATAGTTTTTATTTAAGCTGAAATAATGGGATCATTCTTAAATTTGAAAATTGAAAGCCAAAGTATCGCATTTCTTCTATGGTTGTATTCTTAAGAAATACAAAACTTTCTTTAAAAAATATTTCGCTTATAGATAAGGGATTCTAGCATTTATTCAAATGACTTTTAAGAGTGTTTTGTATCAGTGATAACCTGTAATAAAATACTGAGCCATTATGGTCTGCCATTACTCTGAAATATTCATGAAAATTGCAGTACAGATAGCCAAATATAATTCATAATACGCTAAGATAGGCGTATCATTAAAATGCAGATAAAACCTTTGTTTTTAATAAAAAATGATATAACAAAAGTAAAAGGTTAATTGAAAAGCAAAATAAACTACCGAATTTAGTAAGGCACATTACCTAGATTAACAGAAATCAATGAAATCATTAAAACAATTAATAACTTAGAGCTCCATTCAGACTAAGATAAACTCTGTGGCTATTAGAATGCGGACACAAGGCTACAGAGACATATCTATTCCGACTGGGCAATTTCCTCTCCTCTGTAACAGTTCAGTAATATATGCAGCTGGCATTATACGGTCACCCATTTCTTCTTGTGAGACAAGAGATCGTTCATGCTCTTTGCTATCTATGCTAAGTGAATCATAAGAACCACAGTCCTTACAGAAGAGAATGTATTTCCCCCCAGTGTTCAGGATATAAAATGGGCCATTAAAGCATCAATGATATTAATCAGAGCCTCATAATTGTTCAGCCTGTCCCCTGGATAGCAAATGTTCAGAGTTCTACCCATGCTCCAGTCATAAACAGGGACGCATTTACAGCAAAGGCAGGCACAGCTATCTTCCTAGTGGTGATGAGGTACACCTAAAGCCATCCTGTGCTTCTCTGAAGATCACATCCTGGAAAGAAACTGAAAATAAGCAAACATAACTTTATGAGTTACATGAACATAACAAAAGTTATAATTATAAATGCTCCCTTTTTGCCCAATACACTAAAAAATAAATAAATAAAAGTGAAACTCTAGAAACAGAAGTGTAAGATAATGTTATGAAACAGAAAAGGATGCTTGAGTTTTAACCCTATTCCCAAGCTTCAGCCTTGATCTAAAGGAAGTTCCTGTCTTAGTCCTACAAAAGAAAAGAAGACAGATGACATTTTAAACCAACGCTTTATTGCCACCACCCTCAAATGCCAAGACTCAATGATTACATACTATTTTGGTCTTTTTTTATTCAGACTAAAACCAAGAATATACTGGTGCTCCCCAATAGCATTATAACCCTAGAATACAAATTTGAATACAAATACAAAGATGAAAATACAGTCTTTGTGAGACGAAAATATTTGTATTTAATAAGGTAAAAATCTGATCATATCAAAGTAAAGCAAATTTAAGTCATTACTTTAATCTGTAAGGGAATGCAACTTATCAGTAAATGTTTAAGAAATAACATGCAAGCAACCAAAAACTGAAATCTTAAGTTTTTGAAAGGGATTCTGATGAATGATCCTACAGAAGAATGTTCTATATAAACATGTAAGAAAGTACATAAACAATTTATAAAATATCAATAAACTGAGTAGCAAATAGTATATTAAAATAAAAAAATGTTCATTCTTAATCCTATATTCTAAGGAAAGGTATATCCAAGTTTAAAGAATGCATGATTCATGTAGAAAATTCATATTAGACAAAATCGTACAAAAACAACAGATGCAAATATAATGAATAGTTATAACATCCTAAAACTGAATTGCAGTGGGCTCTGGAGGAAGATCAATCTTGGTTTGACATTGCAGCTCTGCCATTTGCTAGCTGTGGTAATTTAGGGCATATTTTTACTTCTCTCTGAGAGTTTCTTTATCTGTAAAAAGTGGAGAAAATAATAGAACATTCTCAAGGGGTTGTTGTGAAGATTAGATCAGACGATATGTGTTGTACTTCGCACAATGCCTCACACATATTAGGCCTGTGCTAAATACTTCATGACCAAATGAATTAATTACTTTATTAATTAACAGTCTTACTATAATACAGAATTTGAATAAAATGCTGAAATTTCAAAATATATTGCTAGTCAAGTAATTTGTATGTAAATGTAATTGAGAAAACTGTTTATTGTATCTGCAAAAAAGATTTCTGGAACAACTCTACTAATAAGGATTCCAATTGTTACGGAGTCATTCACTCAACAAACTCATATTGAATACCATGTCACACCAGGCATGGGATTTTTAACCCTACATTTAGTAGAACTTTTTAAATGACACTCATTAGCAGACGCTCATTTCACATATGACTGAGATGATAAAGCAAGTACTAGAGGCAATGACAAGATAATACTTTGCCAAGCACCGTTACCCTAAAACATGAAATCGAGTGACAGGTCTCTCTCCTCGCTAGCTAGGGCTCACCAGAAGCTGAATACAAGAAGAATCGGTCTCAATTTTCACTTCCAAGAAAAGGTACATGCCCATAAGCCAGCCTCTAAAATCAAATTGAGCGTCTTCATCTACAGAATGCAGCAAATACTACCTGCCTTTCTCTCTTCCTGGAATTTTGGGTGAGAATTCAAGAGATACAACATATAAAGCCTATGACCTCTAAAGAACTACACCAATATATGTTGTTGCTCTTATTATTTTCAAGAGGAAATATAAGCAGCATTCCATGTTTCTATTCCTCAGCTAGTCCAAGTAATTTACAAATTACTGAACAACTTCAATTGTTTCTGTCTTCCCCAGCTTCATAACATTGTTGCTGCCTCCATCTGCTTCCTAAACCTACTCTTGCTTCAAGTCTTAGCTCAGACAGGCCTTCTCTAAAGCCTTCTTTTTACTTTCTCCATCCCACTCACTATTGATTGAAGTTCCATCTCTGTGTGCTCCTAAAACCCCCTGTTTTCTCTCTACGAGAGCACTTCCTCTATTAGGTCATTGCCTTTTTACTTGTCCCCTTATATTGCTCCACTGGAAGTTCCTGGGGATGGGAACAATATCTTGCCTGTTTTTTGCATACCTGACATGACAAGTACTTCAGCAAATGTTGCCTGGATTGGTAAATGAATTCATAAAATGTTTGGGAATAAATTTTTTTAGAGCTTATGCTACAGACTACACACTCTGCCAAGCACTTTATACAAAATTATCTCATTTTATTCTCAAAAAAGAATACTCTACGATAAGCAGGATTAGTATTCCCATATTATGGATGTGGAAATATATGAGAGATTAGGTTCAGCCCCAATCACGCAGATGGTAAATGGTAGGTCTAAGATTCCAAGATCTCTCAACCATTGTATTAACCATCTCAGTCCAGTGGAATTCTCATTTTCACAGGTTCGAAAACTGTATTATACCAATTTTCCAGGAGAGATCAGGTCCTGGTTTATGTATGCAAGGTAACTGATCTTAGACCAAAGCATATAACAGAGTACAAATTTATTAATTTCTAATAGAATATACAAATGCTAAGTAGGCCAAAATATTTTTTTCTGTATTTCATGATCTCACCTTTAAAAAAGCTACATAAGATATCATATTTGTTTGTTCTTTCAACAAATATCATTGACCACCCATTAGATAGAAGATATTGAAGACAAGGCAATAAACTAGATGGAGAAAAAAAGCCATACTTTTGTGGAGTTTATATTCTAGCGAATTCTTATTTGGCACCATGTGCCAAGCACTGCGCACTTTACTTTTATTGACTTACATAATCTTTCTAACAACTCTATGAATTTGTTACTACTGTTACCTCAATTCTACAGATATGTACACTGAGGCAAAGAGAGGGTAAGTAACTAGTTCAAGGTTAAAGATTTTAAGAGCTGCACTCACAGCTTGAACAAGGCTCTCTGTACAAGGAACTTGCAGTCCAGGCAAGAGAGCTGTGTGTCAGTGGATCCTGTCACTCAGCCTCATGGGATGTTACGAATTGTGCTACAGAACCCTGGATGCCGTGAGCACCCAGGGCACCAGCTCTTTTCCTCAGGCCCTCTTGTTCCCTGAGGAATGCTACAGATGCTCTGATACAGACCTGCTTTCCAGTCTTCCTTTGTATTCATCCATCAGAAGCCCCATTACCTCATGCCTCGTAGGTGTAATACGATTAAGTCCGTTACATTCCCTTCATATGAATTGCTGGTTGCAATTAAGAGACAGCCCACTTACACTCATTTCCCAGAGCACAAGATCCATTTTATGCTTTGTTTTTTAAAATTTAGATTGTTCTCAACGTTATACCTTAGGGCTATAAGTGCTTCTAGTCTTTGACTACAGCTTTTGCAAAAACTAGAACTGGAAATAAGCTTTTACATTTCTAAATCATTCCTGTTTTGAGAGGTCAGCAGCACATTATTAGTACATGGTTTCAGCAAGGACATAAAAACCTTTTCTTTATAGACTTTTATTGAGTAATATTTTAAATGTAATATCTATTATATAAATATTACATAATTATTTATATTTTATTATCTATAATATATTTCAATAGTATGTCACCAGATATGTGATTGGTGCATTCCACAATAACATAACGCTGTCTTTATTTTCAGCTCTCCCCAAAACTATGCCTCCTACACAGTAGCAGACAAGTTGTATCTGAATTGAAAGTTTAAATCTAAAATAGCAGTAGCATTAAAAATTGGCTATAAACAAAAATTGATTAAAGATTTCTCCTTTGAAAAATTCTCTCAATATGAGCTTCTATTTCTTTTCTTTTCTGGTTGCTCCTGTGTCTCTTCTCTTCTTTTTTTCTTAACAGATGCCAGTCCCATTCCGTTTCCTTCTCAGTACTCCACCAACACTTCCTCTCAATTCTAGCTTAATCTCCTATCTTCTTTCCCATTAACCTTTAATATACACACTTGCTATCTCCTCTTTACTTCCTATCTGGCCCATTCATCTCTCATTTCTTTCCTAATATAATAGATGTGAGAAAGGAAGCTCGATACTCTATAAAACAAACACAGAAATTAAGGTCTCAAAGATGAGAGAACAGGATAACTGAATTGCACCACCTGAATACAAACATATTTACATATTGTCTCTTTCTCAGGTGTTTTTTCCTCTTGCTTTTCTAAACCAATATTTTAGGGAGGAAAAAAAAAGACGCACTAATTTTTAATCCCTCTCTGCTCCATCAACTGAAATTTCTCTGAACTGCATTTGAAATAACCTATTCAAAGGATTAACTGTGTCTGGCATTTATCTTTGTATCTCTCCTACCTGGCAGAATGCCTGTCACAGAGTAGGCCCTCAATGAGCGTTTGACGAACAGAACTGAAATAAAGAGGGTTAATACTTGATAGGAAATAAATAGGTGAATTAAAGGAGAAACTGCTGTTCACCAATTGCTGCGGTGAGGACCGCGGACTTGGATGAGGGCGGGTGGTCAGGACTCACAACTTTACGTCCTACTGTTGGACTCCTCACTCTTTCCCTGATTATCATTTCCCTTCCCTCCCGGGCCACCTATTCAAAGGTGCAAGCACCTGTTTGCGAGTTAGGGTTAGAGTTGTACTAGAGGTTCAAAGACTCAAACAGATGATGCTGTAATAAGTCACTTGTTTTTGATCCCTAAATAAATGGTGACCCAAATCTAACACTGGGCTAAAAGAAAAATCTAAATGTAAAACTTGCTTTAATGGTCTTGCTTTTCTTCTGTTCTTATCTCCCTATAACACTCAGATTTTAAGACACACTGTCTGAATTAAACCTTCATGTACTCTCAACACTACTTGGACTTGCGGAATGTCAAAAATATCATGGAGAACAGCAGTTCTCAAAAGGAACTCTTTCAGAGACTCCTTTCAGGGGGTTTACGTCCGCACCCCCTCCCCATAGAGAAGATGTGGTTTATTTTATACATTTGACTTCAGAGTACCTTCTTGTTAGAAGAATGGAACATGGTGCTCTCCATATTTTTACGTCAACCAACCTAACCCAATTCTATCATCTAAAAATGAATAAAATCGTACTAACTTTCACTGTATTTAGAGTGAATCTCATCCCAAAACTTAATTCAACTAATTCTAGAATCAATATATAGTAAAAAAGAAGGGGATGTAAAACAATAATATGTTTTACTTAGTTAATAAATGAACTGATTTCATACTAGAGGACGGAACCTGTACGTGGTGCAGTAGAGGCCCATGGCATGAGCAGTCAGTACTTCAAAAGGTACCACATAAGACTCATACAGGTGAATTGGAATTGGTAAAATTGGAAATTGAGAGAGATTCTGATAATCTAGTCTATTAGGATTTAAAACCAACAGATGAGTTTTTCTGCTTCCTCACCATTCATCTTATGCGGCCCTGTTACTGGAGTACTCAACATACCTTTACAGACATGCTATTCTCTGTTCTTAAGATCTCTACCCACCCCAGGAATACATTTTTACTTTAACAAATTATTTCTTTTGTACACTCCTTTCCAAATGAAAGCTACAGCCTACATTTACATTTCTCTGTCAGAAACTTTCTCAACTCTTTCTCCTAACACCAACATAAGCCTACAAGACAGATCTATAAAATATGCCTTCTAAGGAAAAGTCCCAAGTAAAACTAAAGTATAATGATCATCAATTTCAAAACCATACTTAGCAAATGTGAAACTCCAGTAGCTTCCCTTTCTTACTTCTCTTAGATCATTGAAAGGGAGGAAGAAATTCCAGAAATATTAAGGAAGACATAATAATTGATTAGATGTGGAGTCTGAAGAAGGAATTGTTTAGGATGATTCTGAAATGTCTGCCTCGAAAAATTAGATGAGTGTAATTTCTGTCATGAATAAAGACCAATGACATTCTGATTAGATTTCCATTCTGGAAAAGTCAAAGCTATGGGGACACATAACATATCAGTGGTTGCCAGGGGTTAGGGGTGGTGAAGAGGTTTCCTATAAAGGGCAGCATGGGAGAATTTTTAGGAATGATGAAACTGTTCTGTATATTGACTGTGGTGATATTTGCATGTTTCTATGCAGTGGTCAAAACTCGTAGAACTGTACATCAAAAACAGTGAATTTTACTGTAGGTACAAATAAATAGTAAATAAAAATAACCAGTGCTTGATGGTGAATTATTTTAAATGAGGACTTATCTTAAGAATTATAAATATGTCAGAATGATTACAGGGGAAAATAAATGAAAATTAATAGAACACCAAATTAGAAATTAGACTAGAACAAGGAAAATAAGATTGCTTACAGACTAGAAATAAGAATGAAGTAACAATACTAAATTAAAAGTGAGATGAAGCTGGCCCTGTAGCATAGTGATTAAGTTTGTGGGCTCCGCTTTGACTGCCTGGGGTTCGTGGGTTCAGATCCCAGGCACTGACCTACACATTGCTCATTGAGCCATGCTGAGGTAATGTCCCGCTTTTGCTCTGCTTCTCTGGTTGGCAGAATTCTTACTGCTGAATATAGACAAAGGTGGACAAGAAAGATAACCTAAGGCATACATTTCAGACAAATTTGAGAGGTTGCAGTTTAACTTTATAGGTTATAGTTTGGGGCAAAGAAATAATGTTGACCACATTCTGGTCTTCAGCTTTACTTAGTTAATGAGCTTTGCTAAATTCAGTTTGTCAAAGCACCTGGACTCATGACATATCAAGAGAGAGACTACGGTCTTGGCATAAATTCCCTCTGCATGCCACCATCAGCAAGAGTTAGCCAACCGCCTCTGCCTCTCCTCTGCGGGACTCAAACACTGTATGAGCAGGAGTCGGTGGAGTGCCGCCAATACTTATCCTCCCTGTTACTGCTCCAGGATTCCCTGCTTCCCACTCGCAGTCTTCTCGCCCATCAGCAGTCACAGGCTGGCTCTCACTGACTTTGCAACACCAGGACTAATGGCATCTTTCTATCCCTGCTAGCCCAGGACAAATCCCCATCCAGCTGTAGCCTCACCTCTATCTCTTCTGAACTTATTTCCTAACCTTATCCATCTTCGAAATTTTAACACTCTGGACCTCAAAGTCAATCATTAGAGAACAACTTTTAAAGTTTATACTAACTACTTTTGTGAAAGTTCCCATCTCCTACTTGTCTTAAATGAAACTTGGCTCTCCGGTGACATTGCTTCCCAGAAGCTATTTAAGTAATATGTTCTTTTTCCACACCCCTTCTGTCTCCAGACCTAGAAATGAAATTGATGTCTTTTTTGCTCCACATTGTTGCTTCTAGACCACTATACCCACATTTTGTAGTCATCTAACGCTCCCCAGTGAACTACCCCTCTTTCTTTGAAATTTTAGCCCGTCGCTCACCGATGTTTTCTCCATTTCCACACCTGTCCTTCTTCTTGGATTTCAAGTTCCACGCTGAAGTCAATATCCTCATCTCTCGAATCCTTGACCTCATTCATCCAATGATCTTATTCTCCACCCTACAGCAGCTATTCAACACCAACTGACCTTGACATTTCCAATGAAAACAAACTCTCTGTCTCAATTTAACACACCTAGCTTTCTATTATCATTTGTATGTTCCAGCTAACTCCTCTGACACCTATCTCTAACAATCTTTGGACTTCATCAGAATTTTCAATTCATTTATTCTACCAACTCTTCACTGTTCCTTCCTCCCTTCATGTCCTTTCTTTACTATTTACCCAGTTTAAATTTATGGTGAATTATTATAATAAATCTTTCTCTTAATTCCTCCCTCTTGCTTGAGAAAAACCCTGGTTAAATCCAATTTTCCAGCTCTACCCAGTACCTCTGAAGCTAAACCTGGCTGGAAAAAATACACAATAATGCTGACTGGTCTATTGTGATGACAAAATTTAAGTGGATCTTTAAGCCTGCTTAGAAATAACGTTATATTTATCTAATTCATTTTCTCACTTATTGTCTTAGCTAATTGTTCTCCTCACACTCCCAAAATCTATTCAAATTTCTTCACACTCAGCTCATGACGTTGCTTCCTACTTTGGTGAGAATATAGAAACAGTAAAAACAGAACTTACGTAAATTGTCTTCACTACATTTAACTCGCTGCCTGTATTTGTATTGATAGCACTGCGTTCTCTACTGTTACTGTGGCTGAACTCTGAATGTTCATAAGTAAAGCACCCCTCCCACTTGCTATTAATTGACTCCCACAATTTTCTACTCTTTCTTTTGCATTCTTAGCTTTTCTCTTTCCATTGGATCATTCCATCAGGATGCAACAAGCTACCATTTCAGCTATATTTTAAAAAAATTAAACCTGCCTACACCCAATTCCTTCATCTAGCTCACCTGTATCTTACCTCCAGCTTTATGAGAAAACTCTTAGAAAGAATCTATGCATAGCTGTCTTCTATTTCTTCTTTCTTGTTTTCTCTTGAATCTGCTAAATTAGGTTCCACTATCAGTGCTGCAAAGAAAGCATTACCAACCTCAGCAATGACCTTCACTTTGCTCAATCCAATAGTCATTCCTCAGACTTCATCCTGTTTCATCAGTCAGCAGTATTTGACACAGTTAATCATTTTCTCCTCAAAATTTTTTTTCTCTTTTTCAACATAGCTTCTAAAACATCACCCTCGTCAGGATTTTCGGCTGCCTTTTTGACCTCTCCTCCTCAAAGGAGGAGGTTTTCGGGGTTTTTTTCCATCTCTGACTTATAAATCTTGGAATGTTCTTGGCCTCAGTCCTTGAGCCTTTTCTTTATTCAGTCATTAGAGTGACGGTGCCACCCAATTTATGGCTTGCATATATTTACGCTGACAACTCCCCAATTTTTATTTCCTACCTGGACTCCTCCAGGAATTATATTTATATTTTCAAGAGCCTTGGCATCTCCACTTAGTTATTTAATTGATCCCTCAAACTGAACACATCCAAAACTGCTCTATGATATTCCTCTACAACTGCTCCTCCTATAGTCTTCCCCATCTTAGTCAATGGCAACGCTGTCCATTTAGTCATTCAAGTTAACAATCATGTTGTCATTCTTGACTCAACTTTCTTTCACCCCATAGCTAGACTGATAATAAATCCTGTGGCCTCTAATTCCACAGTATATTCAGAATTTTATCACTTCTCCACTTCATCACTGTTATCACCCTGATTGAAGCCACCAGCATCTCTCATCTGCATTATTTCAATTAGCCTCCTCCAGGTCTTCCTGTTTCAGTATTATCATTCTTCAGTTTCTTCTCAACACAGCACCGGAGTGAGTCTATTAAAGCCTAATTCATATCACGTCACTCCCCTGATCAAAACCCTGCAACGGTCCTCCATCTAAGACTGAGAGCCAAAGTCCTTACAGTGATTTCAAGGCACTCAATGATCTGAGGTCCCTAATACCTCTCTAAATATGGCAACTCCTGCTTCCTCTTTTCCCCGGTTCACACTGCTCCAGTAGCACTAGTGTCCTTGTTGTTTCTCACATAGCCCAGAGATACTCTCACCTTTACACACGCTACATCCTCTGCCTGAAGGTTTTTCCTCAGTTGTCCGCAAGGCTAGTTCCCCTATTTCCTGAGGTCTTTATTCAAAAGTCATTTCTCAGTGAGGTCTTCTTTGGCCACTTATTCTAAGATTTAAGTCAATAATCTTGTCTCATCACCATCTTCTGCTTTATTTTTTTCTTCCTTGACATATATATTTGACATCACTATATTATTTACTATCTCTAACAGTAGAATTTAAGATTCATGGGAACAGATCTTTTTTTATCACTTTCATTCATTGCTATATTACCAGGACCCAAGGCAGACAGTTCCTGGCACATAATAGACACTCAACAAATAATTTGCTGAATTAATAAATGTATATGTGAATGGACTTTGTATCAAAGTCTACAAAATAAAATAGGTAAGAATGACATTTCATTCTAATAGTTATTTTAAACTAAAGTTTCCAAAAAATGATTTATTATTATTTACATCCTTTATGTAGTTACTTTGTGAGAGATAAAAAACAGAATTTAGAAAGATAGGCAGAAACTAGGGATATAGAAGCATATTGTGGGCTACCATGAAGAGAAATCCCCAAAGTTCAATGGTTTCACACATTAGAAATTTATTTCTTACTCATGCAAACCCAGTGTGGGATAGTGCAGGTTCTCCCATATCTGATGTCTCAAGAATCCAGATCCCTTTTATTCTGAGATGCAGTCAGCTTCACATGAGATTTGCATGGTTTCTACACCCAGGGAAGAAGTAACATAGAGTTCCCTAGTCAGTTCTTAAATTCTTCAACCCATAAGTCATAGATCCCACTGCTGTTCACACTCCCTTGGCTAAAAATAGTCATGGAGTTCTTGTCTTGCAGCAAAGATAGGGAAACTTCACTATCTACAACACACTCATAAATAAAATTATAGGTAAACCTCAAATGGCATATGTTCAGGAAAGAATCTACATGTTAAAAAAAATTACAGACTATACCAAAGAGCATAAGGAAGTGAACATTGACTCGAAAAGAGCATAAGTACTGGAGTAAATCAGGGAGGAGGAGGGTTTTCAACTGGACTTTAAGAAGAAAGTAAGTCTTTGCCAAGAGAAAAGAAAGTTAAAAAATTATTACAAGTAGAATTATCTTAATATTTTACTTTACTTTGCTTGTGTGATAGCCAAGTTACATTTTAATTTTCTGACAAGTGGTTAGAGACATTGAGCATGACCAAAAGTGCAGTAATCTTATTTGTATGTCCAACCTGGATAAACATACTAACTGTTAGTAGGCTATGAGCATTGGTATTAAATATATGGCTGTAGCTTTATAACTCTTAAAATACATTATTCTGGACCATTACAGTTCATCTATTATGCACATAGATCTAAGTTTCTCTAATTTTTAGGGACTCTTCTTAAGAGATTCTTTAAAAATATGCATAAGATCTGCAATTGTTGGCAATAACACAAAAAATACTTGGAGAATTGTATAAGGAAAACAACTTAACTATTATAACAATAATACAACTAGTGTGAAATTTAGCTATTACATAATAATTTCACTCTCTATAAAAACAGTTTATTGCGAAATTGGTATACAAGGTCATTAAGGTTATTCAAATTGAATCCAATAGGTAAATCTTAAGCTGAACCTTCCACTGTATTATTTCAAGCTAAACTTTTCACTATAGTGTATTACAATGAATGAGGACCTATCAGAGACCACATCCAGAGATGCCATTGTCAGTCTCACTTCTCACCTGACTCCACCGCAAATCCAATCAATAGATTTGTGGAAAGTGTTCTACGTAGTTGAAAAATGCTGCGAAAAGTGTATATCCATTCGTGCCATTTTATTTTTAACTTTGTTTCTCATAAAGTTTAAAGATTTGTCAAGTATTAAAAAAATCATTGCCTTCTTGATTGCATACTATCAAGTAAAGTTTCTGATATAAATATTGAAGGTGGGGCACTCGTCATCTGCTCCACACATTTCCACAGAAGTGAGGTGACTTTTGCTTTACATCCCAGGAGGAAAAACTATTATAGAAACATTTCCAGTTCTTCTTCTTTGCCTATCAATTTGTTTTAACAATAGTTAGGGTTAGAGCCAAAATTCAAGTTAAGGCCAAATATCTGTCAGGCTTCCATTTCTAAACACTGACATTAGATTGGCTTTAAATCTTCATCATTTACAAATACTTTAGGCTAGCAGTTTATATACACATCAACAATATAAAGCTATATAATCAAGCAAGGTATTTCTTCTAATGGGGATGGAGGGAGAATGTGTTTTATCACTTTAAATTTTGTTCTCATTAGTCTTACTTAGTACCATCAAACATACTATATATCTTTTAAATTGATTTTTTTTCTTGTAGAGAACTTTCATATTTATTGGAAAATTCTTTTCCTGACTGTGAAAAGGTAGAGTATACTATGTAAAACATAGGCTGGACAGTTTTCAAATTTATTTAGTCAGCAGGTCAAAATTACTCCTTCTGAATATAGTCTTTAAACAGCTGGATTTCAGAGAAAATGCGAGCACTCTAACTTAGCTTTCTACTGACTAATCCATACTTTATTTTCCCAACTGACTGGCACGCATTTGCATTCTTCTGAAGAAAAAAATGTACAATCAGTATAATAGATATTCTTTCAATAAACTGTGTACTTAAAATGAAAAATAAATAATATTCCTTATTTGGTGACTCAAGATTAAACCTACCTCTACTTCTTCCAATGACATCATATAATCATTCTCAAAGTTAGATTTTTAAAACCTCAGAATATTAGAATCATGGATTCGTACAATTTATCTTTTCTGCTATCTCTTCCCCTCAAATGAAATTATTAAAGTTATTTTGCTCCTTCTATAATACTCTCTCTTTGATCCATCCTTTCTTTTTCTCTTTTTGTTTAGGTACCAATCTCTTCTTATTTTGAACACTCATAACACCTGCAGAAGGAACCTCTGATGCTCTGAGTGTGACCATCTTCCTAAACATCAGTTACATCCTGTTACTTCTCTGTTCAAAAGTCTTTAATGACTTCTCGTTGCCTTCATTCTTGAAAGTAGGAAGGTCCCTGAGTTTCTGAGGTTGACTTACTTTTGAATCTCTCATGACCCTCTGGAGAGTTAAGAGGACTTATAAGTGAGTCCTTAAAGAAAGGAAGATGTTTGACTATGTAGGGCTTAGTCTAAGCTCAAACTCTAGTTTTAAGAAATAAAGAAAAATAAAACGTTTCTGTGTTATGTAGTTTACCTTATACAGTTTAACTGGGTAGAAAGTAGATGCAATTTAGAGGAAAATTTTTGTCTAGAAGTATAATGCCTATATTTTACTTTTATGCCCCATGTGTATTTCCTCTAGTTGGTGTAGTTTTAGGGAAAGGAAGAAAACCCCCAAATTCTCTTCAAAATCCTGTGTTCTCTCATATAGTAATTATGTGAATGCTGCATTTTAATATTTTAATTAGACCTCAAAATTCTATATTTCAAATGACACATAGGTTATGGAAGAAGTAATATAGAAGGACCCCAAATTGACCATTCTCAAGAACTTTGCATTCTTTTCTAAGATGTATGCAACAATGAAGAAATAATTTAAGATTAAAGGGAATCAAGTCTGAGACTTTATGAGAGCTCAGAGCTAGGAGTGAGTGACCTCAGGTGGAATGATGCAGAAGGCCTCCAGGAAGAAATGGAGCCTAACTTGGTCCTTGAAGGATACGTGGGTGACAGAATGTTGGAGGAAAATGGACAGTTGGAAAGGATAGCAAGAATAAAGATACAATGTTGTTATGATCTTTAGACGGCCAGACTCATCAGAGAGGAGTAGTCCTGATTCAGTGGCGTAGGCAATCAATTTGAGTAGCCAGGTGACATTAAGAGTGATAGGAATGACAAGAATTATATGAGGATATGGATGGTGGAACTAGAATGGGAAAGTCCATTTGGAGAAGATTTTCAAAGAAAAATCAAGAGGACTTAGAAGCACGTTGGTGGTGGCAAGAATTTTATTAAAGGTGAGATGTTATAAACGAAATTTTTAAAAGCAGTACAGTTATCCTTCCAAAAAGATTTTTTTAATAGAGGTGGATGAACTGTGTGACATTTCAACATCTTTTCCAAATCTATAGTTCTTTCAACACAGACGTGTAATTAATTGATCTTTTGTACAACCTATCTTGCCAATGTTCATTTCAGACTGTGCACTTAAAATAGAATAAGGCTGATAGTATTTAACAGGTTGTACCTTTAAAATGAGTACACAGAATACTTTCACGTGAATATGATATGTGCAAATTCTGAAATGATGAAATTTTGGAATAGTTCAGGAAATTTTCACATATTCGAAGAATGTATTACATCTGTGTTTCTACACTTTAATAATGCTTACCAGATTCAATTTCCCCCTTAATCATTATCTTGCTACTAGAGTCACAGTAAAATTTGGAAGTAACAAAGTGATAAGGCTCTAGAAGTCCAATCTAATTGTGGGTCAGGACGTGTGTTCTGGGAGAACAATTAGGCATCAGGATGACTTAAGCGGCACATGGGTCAAAGAATTTTATGTGTGAAGTTCTCAGAAAGGCAATTAAATTATTATAAATATTATAAATGGTTTTATAATATTGTACAGAACTATAAATAGTCTTACACATTATCACAATTTCATGACAACAAATCAACAAAAGCCTTGTGAAAGAATAAAGTTAATGAATAACAAGCAGAATGGGAGAAGTACTACCAGAAAATTTGGAAGTTACTTCTCCCAGGGTTTCTCTGCTTGTGATTCTGTGTTTTCTTCATACCATAATTATGAAAAATTGTTATCGTTCACCTATCTGCATTTGGAAATAAATGAGAGCAACTATGTCAGTGGTTTTTCATAATCAAAGAGCCTCAAATGATTCTAATAATCTAAATGTTAATAGTAAAAGAGAACACCCTGACCTGGTCATACAGAGAACAAAACAGACCAGATATATTAATTAGAGAAAAAAGAAAGGCAAAGGAGACCTAGCTGTTGCCTGTTTAGTTGAGCGAAACCAAATTTAATTTACTAATTCTCATTAAACTCAAGAGAGTTTAAATTTTTTCAATAATGTTTTGAATAAAAGAAAATGGAAGATCTGGTGAAATGAAGAAAAAATTGCCAACTACCATTCAAGCTGCATATAGTTGTGTCCATGTCTTTCACTCTCTTTAAGAACATTTTCAAAAGTCCAAATTACTCAAAATCATTCTATCGGCCTTGGAAATGATCAAGTAGAGGTCAATTTGCCCAGAACATGTAACAGTCTAAAGGAAGTTTGGAAGCTGTTTTGAGCCCAGTAAAAAGGAATCAGGGAGAAATCTGGAATAGGATAGCTATAATACAAGCCACGCATAATGGAGGGAGGACTGTTTCAGAAAGTTTTGAAAAGTTATTACAGTTTCCTTGCGTTTAGTCTTTTTGTGATCTCTGACCTCTGATAACCCAACATACCTTTCTTGAGGGCCTAATAAATGAAGTAATCTGTCAAATACTGGAAGAAGCAAAGACAAAAGATGGAAAGATCTTATTGTAAAAGAGCTCAAAATTGAAAAAAAAGAGAGAGTGCGTCCATCCTATATATTCATTTTTTCATTGATTAAATCCCTAGTTGTTTAACATTCAGGAATGAAGGAAGATCCATTGTAAATTCCCTACCATAAAATTTTAGAGATAAGGAAGTGTGCTGATGGGTGACAGTGAGCAGAGCCAAAACTCCTGCCTGGTGGGAGCAGTATGATAATTTGAGGTGTGGATTCAGTAAGGCAGTGAGGAAGGAACAAGGATGATAAAGAGCAGCAGTTTGAAGCTCCACGAGAATATAACAATTGTCAGCTGTCTTAAAACTGGAATCAGTGTAAAAATATAGATAAGCCTCATTAGTGCCTCTTTTGGGCATAAGGGAAAAATAATTCCATTGTATATTTCAAATCTATAATTGTCACAAAATTATAGTTTTACTATCAGAGAAGATTTTTTTAAAAATAGACTTCTAGAATAGATAGACATGTTTATGTGCACATCCTCCAAAAACACCATTAAAAGATAGAAAAGAAACAAATGCAAATGGATAATGCAAAATAGGTCAAGACAAACTCCAGATATACTCTAAAGGGTTTAAAGACAATTTGTGGAAGGGACTATTTACACCTATGAAGGAAGTGTTAAGGAGGCAATAAGAGATGCTGGGAACCCAGGGACCAGTAACAATGGAACATCATTATCAGCCCTAGGATTGAAGGGCCAGATGAAGAAATTGGTGTTTCAGAAGCTTGGAAAGAACTGGAGATGTGAAAGAGGAGCCTCCGGAGAGCAGTTGTGGCCACTGTGGAATTCAATCACTCAGGAATCACAACCAGACATGGAAAGAGTATGAAATAACTACTCCAGCTTTCCTCACTGCACGCCAGCACTTCTCATTGGCCAAATCCCAACCAGAAGCCAGAATGCAAGGGAGTCTGCATGATGCAATTGATAAAGGTCAGCCTCTTGTGTTGCAGAGAAAGGTGGAAAATTGATCTGGGAATGGAGAGGATGACCAAGATTAACCAGGACACAAAGAATAAGAGTTCAGCTTTCCTTGATCTCCTATGGTTGATTTGTAATCTGTTAACTTGGCCAGGCTGAACTACATTTCCCAGAATTTCCTTTCTTATATTTTTTCAGTTAGAGTGTGCCGCAAGTGAGATTCTTGTAGGAGATATCCAGAGCAGAGGAACAGCAGCAGCCATTTTGTAGCTCACATACTTTGTCACTTATCTACTGACTCACCTGGTGGCATGAGGCAATGGTGGAGCCTGAAGCTGGCCCATGTACCTCTCGATTCTCCCTCAGTTTCTCTGATTTCTGGGCCAGTTGTGTATGCTTAGCTCCTTGAAGAAGTGTCCTGGCTTCTGTGGGACACATACACTGCTAAGATCAGAGGCAGAAAAAACTGACAAGGGGGGCCGGCCCCATGGCCAAGTAGTTAAAGTTCCATGCATTCCACTTTGGTGGCCCAGGTTTGTGGGTTCAGATCCTGAGCACGGACCTATTCCACTATTCAGTCATGCTGTGGAGGCATCCCACATATAAAATAGAGGAAGATTGGCACAGATGTTAGCTCAGGGCCAATCCTTCTCAGCAAAAAACCATATATATGGTTTTATGTATGGTTTTATATAAATGGTTTTAATATGTGTGTATATGTGTATATATATACACACACATATTTAAAAAACTGGCGAGGTGTTGATCTGTCCATGTGATCCCCAGCTCATGCTTGTGGCTTCCACCTTGTCCTTACTCACCCCTACTTTGCAGCCATCTTTACTTCCCAACTGCCTTGCCTGTGGACTTCAAGTTCCCACATCACATGCAAAGATAAGAATCATGCAGACTCTGCCTAGCCAGTTCCCACAACTACGCGAGTTCAAATTCCTGTAACAAATTCTTTAAAATATATAATACACATAATGACGTCATTGTTCTATTTTTCTGATTGAACTCTGTCTGATATATCTGCTGTGAGTCTTCAATAAAGGGCGAAGATAACAAAACGTGAGCCAATCATGTCACAGGACACTAAAAATAATTCATTAATTAGAAGCATCAAGCAACTCTGGTTTCTACCACACCAATGGTTTGGTTGAAAACAGAAAGATTATTTGAACAAGTATGAGTCTCTGTGGCAATACAAAAACCCATTCCTCAAACGTGGAAAGAGAGAAAGGGCACTAACTGGAGAAACTGAATGAGAAGTTCTGGACTGGGGAGTACCAGGCTCATCTGAGTGAAGAGAGAGGACACCTAACTGGAAATGGGAAGATTATGTGAAACAATGCAGACAGAAGAGTGAACAATCCCCCTCTCCAGCCCCATTATTTTGACACACTCCAAAAATGCAGACTGCCAAGTGTTTAACTGACACCCCACCCACTAACTTAGGCAGAAGATTTAAAACTCTTCTTTAGGTAAAATGAGCTACTTGAGCAAAAATGCAGCTACCTACACTTGGTTACCTCAAAGAAGGAGCTGGCACTTACCTTTTTAGTACCTCACCCTTAAATATGAATGGATATTCAAAGACCAGCAGATTCTGAAGAAATCCTCTCATATGACAGTGATATTTTAATATGACAAAGGTTACCTGGATGTGATAGAGACAAAAATTAATGGTGATTTACATAAGACGGAAGTGATTACTCTCTCAAATAAAAGTCAGAACTGATGTGATAGCTTGTTCAGAAAAGTTGACAAGGTCCAAAGATCCTTGTAACTAGTACTCTGCTCTCCACAGGGTGTTGTGATCATCTGCCTTGCATAAGATGGCTTCCTACTTCATCTACATCAAGCCAGTGAAAAGCAGTGGGAGAAGCAGCAAGGTGCAAAGGTCACACATTTTCTCTTTAAAAGCATGTACCAGAAACTGCACACGTCAAAGTTGGTTATACAGCCACACATAGCTGCAAGGGAGGCGGGTGAATTAACTCTTTATTATAGTGGCCCTGTGCCCTGCGCAAGCCTGAAGATTCTAAAGCTAAGAAAGAACTGAAAAAGGCATATTGGAGAGACAATTGGAAATCTGCCAGTTTTCTCTTTTGATTATTTACTATCTGAGCAAACCCCCGTCAGGAGAAGCGACTCCTAAATTCAATCCCATTGATGCACTCAGAACAAAGTCCAGGATCTCTATGTGATGTTAGATCTAGATATGGCTGCTCACGAGCCAACAGCCTGCAATCAAAGACAAGTCATCAGTCGATGCATCCATTATACAGGGAAAAGCAGAAACAAGATTACAGAAGTTAAATCTCCCATTGGGAAAATGGAAGAACAGAGTATCCACAGCAATTTCAAATCCTGCTCACAGGAATCACAAAGTGTGATTCCTCGTCAGTGGAGAAAGTTCCTTGATTAGTCCACAGAGCAGCAACTTGACTGTAGTTGACATTGCAGTGTGTCTCTCTTAGAGACTGCACTGCTTTTATAGTGTTCTTTCTGTTTGTAAAATTTAGGGGTCTGGAGGTTGTTTTAGAAGTGATCTGATCACAGCCTCTGTAAATCAAGCTCGTGTTTTCTCTGATGATCTGAGTGACTCAAAAGATGGGAATACAGTTGCTTTGCTTCCAATCAATTCTATATTGGAGTAAACACAGACCATATTCTCTCTAGATATATTTTACAAATCTAGTAACTCAGATGTTTTATTTACTGACCTCTCTGCCTATTGTCCTCTCTTGTGAAACAATAGGCTTGAGTGAGAAGTCAGTCCCGCTCATATTACCTTTAGGCTGTGTTGGCACATGTTACTGGCTGAGCAACATACTTGCTTCAGTTTGTAAAACAAAATCAGTTGACTGTGTGCTGCTTTTTTTTTTTTTTAACATTTGAGATCCTAAACTACCCGACTCTCAGTCAATTAATATTGCAAGCTGTATGCAGAGAGAACTTTGCAAACAGGCTTACCATATTTACATTCTCTTTATAAAAATATTAAGAAAACACACACGACATTATCAATACTTTCTACTCTTTTGTAGCCTATTGTCTATCTGCCGTCCTATATCACAGACAACAGTTTTATCAAATATCACTCTCTGGCATAACAAGGATGCCCGCTTTCCAGCCTGCAACGTTTGTGTTCTCACTGCTCCACTATTTCTGATAAACCAAAGTCATATATTGTCAGTTCTATCCCATACAGCACCCCTTTTCTGATTTTAGAACTATGAAGGGAATTACCAAAAGAGACAGTTAAAAGAGTTTACAGTTATCTTTCACAAGTGGGACTCAAAGATAGAAAAATATATTTGACATTTTTGTCAAATAAAATATTACATAAAGTAAAACTCTTCTGCATATAAATTTAGCCCAAGACAGTAGAGCCAACCTGGCCTCAAAGATCAAATTAAAGTGTATCTCAAATATAAATTTTGTCAAAACGTATAAGACTAAGTTTATAGATAGTAGAATATTGTAGTACTATCTAGGGCAGTGGTTCTCAGCTGGGGCCAGTGTTGCCCATTCCCCTTCCCAGAGGTCATTTGGCAATGTCTGTAGACATTTTTGTTGGTCATGACTGGGAATGAGGAGGTGTTACTGGAAGCTAGTGAGTAAAAGTCAGAAACTCTGATAAATATCCTATAATACACAGGATGGTTTCTTTTCCCCCACTCCAACACCTGCAACAAAAAGTATGACCCAGTCCAAAATGTTAATACTGCTGAGGATGAGAAACTCTGGACACTGGATAAAAGAGACTAAACCTGTGGGTAGAAGCTAAAAAAGCATAAACATGGTACCCCCACCCTCTGCATTGACCAAATGGATGACTGAGATCTGAGGACAGCAAAGCACGGAAACAGAAGATGTGATTCTGGCAATAGAGTTCTTACCATTGTGGCAGAAAGAAATAAAGACCCTGCTGTAGTGTTTGTAGGGATTCCTATTGCTAGCTACCTTAAAGCCTTGTGGACAGGACAGCTGATACTGGCCCCGGAATCTGCCAAAGTTTCCCTCAACATCAATAGAGTAATTGGATTGACTAGGTGAGAGGCACTGAATTAGCATAAAACCACATCAGTTCACTGTCGAAATTAAAACACTTCAAGCATTTGCTCCACTGATACAGTAGGTCAGTTACTTACTGGAGACTGATTACTAAAGTAATAAGGAGGAAGAAAAACAATTATTTTGATGGATAGCTGAACTCCAGAGTGCATACACTAATTTAGTTATTTAATTTTCATTACACATATGAAAAACTAGAATTTAATACTATGCATATTTCTTTGGGGAGTTTCATTTTTAATTAGGTATGACTTGAGCTCACTCTTTCCCATTGCTGAAGTTACACACAAACTCAGAGTGTGTGCATCAAATACAAGTAGGTCCTGCAATTACATAAATAATTTCTATTTCTTCACACATGCACCCAGATGGACCTTCGGTGGAACACAATTAAATAAGACAGAAGGTCATAAGAAATTGTCGCAAGTGAATTTATCTATTAATAATTTTCTCACTAAATTCTAGAGTTTGGTTTCAGTTTTGTTTTCAATGACTTTAAATCTTTTACATCAAAAATAAACTTCAAGTTAGATTTTTAAGAAACAGTGTACAGGTGGTAAGTCTAGATACATTCCATTGTTCCTAGAGTACTTTTTCAGAGACAAAGGACAGCCTTTTAAGTAGGCAATTTGTTAATTTTAATAGAATTCTGCACTGATGGTAAAGTGGCCAGCTAAAGTTATTTTACTAAAATGATATTAAGCATTTTTAGTCCTAAATGTAGTTGCCAAGATTTTAAAAAGGTTTAATAAATAAATACATAAAGTGAAAATGACAGAGAAATAGGATATTATCATAAATCTCAAAAACAGAATTTGATTTGATAAAGCAATTTGCAGGGTTTTATATAATTAGATATCATTTATATAATTTTTAAAAAGCAAAGCAATACTATGTGCATCCTTGGTTACACACAGACACACAAATATGTTTAAAGTATTGGAAGAATGCACACCAAATTAATGACCAAGGATGCATGCAAATGGACAAAGAAGGAAGAAGGAGAGACTGGCATGTGACTGGGGAACAATGAAACATCATCTTTCTCTGCAATTTCTTATGTCATTTATTAAAGCAATATTTTAACAGAATATGGTGATATATTAACAATAGCTAATTATATGTGAGGTGTGTAAAGATGTTTGCCATATTGTTTTTTGAATTTACTGTGCCTTTTAGAATTCTCAAAATAAAAATTACAATTAAAAGTGAAACAGGAAGGAGCTACCCTGCTGGCATAGTGGTTAAGTTCATGTGCTCCATTTTGGGACACCCAAAGTTCATGGGTTCGGATCCCAGGCAAGGACCTACACACTGTTCATCAAGCCATGCAGTGGCGGCATCCCACACTAAATAGAGGAAGATTGGCACAGATGTTAGCTCAGGAACAATCTTCCTCACACACACACAAAAAATTTCAGATGCATCCGAAGGATGGTGGTAAGCTATTGGAAGCTAACGAGGAAGCAAGTAACTTGATCCAATATGTAGTTGGAAAGATTGGCCTAATATAACCAGATACACATTTTTCAGTATGACTTTTTCCATGCAGCCTTCATTGAAAAAGATAACTATAAAAAAGATTACATATATATAAATCAGAAAAAGGGAACCCAGATGTGCATCCTGGGTATCTCTGAATAAGAAAACACTCACACTTTAAAGTATACATTTAGGGGTCGGCCCCGTGGCCAAGTGGTTAAGTTTGCGTGCTCGGCTTCAGCAGCCTGGGGTTTCACCAGTTCGGATCCTGGGCGCAGACATGGCACAGCTCATCAAGCCATGCTGAGGTGGCGTCCCACATGCCACAACTAGAAGGACCCACAACTAAAATATACAATTATGTACCAGGGGGCTTTGGGGAGAAAAAAGAAAAATAAAATCTTTAAAATATACATTTAATAATATACCAAAATACATTTTCCTGAAATAAAGAAAAATTTGAATCCACATTGAGAAGTGGACCAAGTAAAGGAAAAATTGATACAGAATAATCTCACCAAAGCATATCATCTTGAAGTCATTGAACCTCGAGAACAAAGACTCGCCTAGGCATCCAGACAGGGAGAGAAAGTCATCCACAAGAGGGAAAGATGGACTGGGGGCCAGATCTCTCCACAGCAGCATTCAGGGAGTGCCAGAAGGCAGAAGAGCAATGTCTGCAACATCTGAGAACATCCATACTTCTGAGGGAAAGTGTGAACAAAGAATTTTGTGCATTACTAAGTTGTCCTTCAAGACAGAAGGCAACGGATACTCTCAAATAGAAAATAACCCAGAGCCCAGCAAATAGAGTATACATAAATAAAAATAAAAGCTAATAGATCACATTTTTTCAAGAAAAAGATAAATCAAAAATTTCAAAACTCTAAAATTGATAAATCATAGTAAAAAGGGACTATATGATAAACTTGGAATTGAATTAAAAAGAGATCTAAGTCTAAATAGTTGTGGGGATTATGGTTACCAACAAATTGTGTGTCATATAAACCTTGACATTATAAAAATTAGTTAGGCTGTTTTCAAAGAATGATCTTTTGTGCATCTATGGACTTCCTGCTACTAAAAAAATGGGAAAATTAGCTTAAATATACTTCCTTTACTTCCTTTTCCTTCTCCTTGCTTTATTCTATCTTTTAATTACCTTACTTTACAATTATTGGGTACCTGCACACACAAAACACACACACACAGACGCTTCCAAAAATGGACCACGACTTTTAGAGGTAAGGTAGACCACATCCACATTAAGGAAGAGGCCATAGTGCTACACACATTATCATCTGCTCAGATTCTCCTGCCCAAATCGTAGGTAGTGCTTTACGTTATTATGAAGAGTGGCTTCAGTTTCTCCTGCTGGTAGATTATCTACTGCTATGTGAATAATGAGGCCCATAACAATTTTGCCAAATAACAGAACCATTTGCCTCAATGGCTTCTTCTCGTTACACAGAAGAGAAACTAGGCAGACCTTGTAGGTTCGAAATTCGTTCTTTACTTTGTACTGTCACCTTCCGCTCATTATTCTTCATAATCTGAAGGGAGACATTTATTTTTCTTCTTTCTACAACAAAATTAAAGCAGAGCTTTGTTCTTGCAACTACATATGCAAAGGTATTTAATACTTTTGTTATAACTTATTTTAAAGTATTAATTTGCTACGTGTACCACCCCACAGGCTAGGAAAGGTTATTTCCCTAGACACTCTTCTGTAAACAATCCAGAAATTTGATCAAGCTCATTAACCATTTGTGTTCCTTCTACTTCAAATTCAATAAATTACAATTGAATTTCAAATTAGCATGTAAAATATGTGAGTTTAATTAACTTTGTTTCATTGTGAGCAAAGGGTCACATCTTCCAAGAAAATTATAAAGAAACCCATTTGAAGCAAAAACTAAGAAACATAAATGCTGTGATTTGTAGACCTTTGTAACCTCGAAATGAATCTTATAGATTTCCTGTTACAGACATAACTTTTCCATAAAGCAGATTTAGATTATATGATTTATTTTTTCTAAGTCACACAGTTACTCAGTGACTGATCAAGCTGTCTAATATCTATTTCTTTGTTTGCAAAACAGCAAATTATTATCAAATTGATAACAATTAATGATAAGTATTTATTTATAAATAATTTTGTTATTACTATGCTGGCTTCCTGTCTCCAATCTGACGTTGTTTTCATTTCTACCCTCAAGTAGACATCTTCAGAAGGAAACTAAATAACATCCAAAAATATTTTTCCCTTAAGATTAAAAATATACGTATAATAAATTAACCAACTATGAAAGCCAAATATTCTCCAGCTGTATGCTGCAATTTCATGGGTCATCTTATGTTTGTTGTTTCAACTAGTAAAGCAAGTGAAATTTTTTAAGAGAATGGGTTTGTTGTACCTGTGCTTCATGGCATAACCAGCATTCTTGCTAAGCATATGTTCCCCTTAAAAGAAAAATAAAGTATTATCTTGATTTTTCAACATATACTCAACTCAATAAAATGACAGCAGATTATATATATATATATATATTAACTTTTCTATGAAAATTCAACTTCAAATATGTTGAGAATACAGACTCAGTTATCACCATTTCAGCTCTTTTCTATTTATTTTGCATGAAGAGTAGCATTTTGCTACTCAAATGCTCAATTGCCACGTCCCTACTCACCCCCACCCCATTTTACTCCCAAAACACACAACAAACATGCACGGACATCCCTTGCCTGAATCTTATAGAAGAATCCGTTTCCAGGATTGAGTCTGTGAAAAAGGCGGGCAGATTATAGAAAACGGGAAATTTTCTAATTCCTCTTGCACAGGGAAGATTCATTGTTTCTTTCAAATTGAATTTCCCAAACTCAGTCCCGCTAGTTCTTAGTCGGTATCAGTTGTTCCAAGACTTTCAAATATCACGGAGCAATAAGTTATTAAAATAAATTCAAAGCCTGGCATACCCAATATTTAATTTTATCATGTGAGAATGTCTTTTAAAACACCATACACTAAAGATAGAGCATTTTAACTCCAAAAATGTAGGAAGGATCTAGCTTCAGATTAAAATAGTAACAGTTTATAATTTTACACCAACATGTGTACAACACGGTATTCAGTTTTACTCACTCCACTCTAGACTCTTGAAAGTTCATCACAGGTGGTGTCTACCTATGGTATGGTATTAGGCGTCATTATTTCACTCCACACAGCATTTGCTCCATACTGCCTTGTGTGGGTATTTTTTAACTGTTTTATCTTATTTATCATCTTTATTCTTCTTTGCATTACCCATAACACCTTGTCAAACGATTCACTCATAGTGTACACTCTCTATGTATTTGTGCGATGAATGAATAAAACAAAAGCACATATATATTTTAAAAATTTTTTATTTATAAACACAACACCAGATTCAACTGAATAGTGGATTATGTCAATGAGATTTTTGCATACTGTGCTTTCTTTTAAGGTGAATAAAGTTCCTCCTTACATAAGAATATTATAAATAAAGTTAGAAGATTTTAGTACATTATTTAGCCAAAAAAAGATTTTGATATAAAGAAACTATATCACCTGCCAGTGAAGTCAAAGAATTCACAAAAAGTTACTCTGACCAATTCAATTGCTACTGAAGTTCTCCAACCATGTCTAATAGAGGCATTTGCCTACTTACAGCATTCATATTCTGTATGACTGTTGACCTTCCTTTTGTCTATTGCATAAAAAAAGGAATTAATGACTAACCCTAATCCTGCTGTTTTTTATTTCCCTACCATCTGTATTTCAAGTATCAAGACCTGAAAAGGTGCCAGTTTCATATGAAATAGGCTTTTAAGAATATTCATTCCAGTTTTTAGTAAATCTATATTAAACTGTAACTTTAATGACAATACTGATACACTTTTAGTATTTTTATTCCTCATGCTTTTTATTTCCACTGGTACAACATAAAATGTTAAATATGCCATTACTAAATGTTTTATACTTTTATATTTACATGTCAAATATTTTATATAATCCAGAAAGACATTTTCCCAAAGTCGATGACAGACCCTTGTCTCTGACATCTGTTGGAAATTAACATTGAAAGTCTAGTTGTTGTATCCTCATTCTATTGTCCTCAGGATAGTTGTGATTTTCCTAACTGCATGTTTGGACTTCTATAGAGGTTAGTTTCTTAAAGCAAAAATCAGTAAATCCAATGAGTTTCAAGTTTACTATTTAGTCAACCCAAGTTTTATCCAAGAACGTTTTGAAGAATTTTTAAAATTACAAAAAATTGAGCAAATTAGCCAAAAGTTCTTGAAATCTTGCTATTCTGCTAAATATTTTACCCATGAATTTAAAGTTTTCCCACATTCCCATGTCATCACATACAACTTGTACAACTCTTTACTTACTGTGACCAATAACCTTATTTCAAAATAATCACTTTGATTGCACACGTTTACACAGGAATTATTTCTGTATAATTTCACCTTTTTATACCCGATTTTGTTAATACTCTGTTACAGATTGTAGAAAAATATTTAAATTTAACTTCTTTACTTTCCAATTTTTCACATATGTTTTTATCTTTGTACCACCGGCTGAATTAGTGTGGCATTGACTATTGGTGGTACCCACATAATCATTCTCCTCCTTTATCTTGGTTAGCAAGCAATAATTTTGTTGGATCGCTCACCATCTTTGCATCTGGGAACTCAAGGAAGGGGCCCTTTAATCAATCCAAAACAAAGATGATGGTATTTTTGTCTTCCTTATGATTGGTTTAGGTATGCGTAGGTGATACAATCTGGACAATAAGCTTTGAGGTGATGTAAGCAGAATCTTCTAGGAAAGGTTTTATTTGCTCTTATAAAAGGTCACAATACGTATATGTGCCCTTTGGACATTGCTGTGGGAAGAAATCATGTTGCTGTAACCATCTGGCAACCTGGAGCAGGACAGCCTGAGTCCAAAACTCTCAGAGAATCAAATAGAGAGGAAAAACAAAAAGATTTGGGCTTTTATTGACATTACTAGACTTCTGAAGCATTTGGGGAACTTTTTCAGATTTCCTGTTCTCTGAGAAAAGCAGCCCCTTATGTTGACCTCCTTGGCTATGTTTTTTTACCTGTGATCTGAAGTAGTCTAATTGTGACATCTCGATGACACAAATAATGAAACCAAGTCTCACAGAAATTACATGACTGGCCTAAAAGGGTTCCATCAGTGGGTGGTAGAGGCATGGCTGGAATATAAATTCCTAGTTCAGTCCTCTTTCTAGTACATTGTGAAGTCTCTTCCTTAAGAACTTGTTGCTCAAAGAAACTGGGTAACAGTGCGTTGTATAAAGGTACCGTGTATACAGTAAAGTATTTTATGCAATAATGAGCACATATGCATGTTATCTTACATTGAACCATATGAAACTACCATTCTTGTGTGCCAAAGATCCTCAACTATTGGAAATTTCTTGTGGTCTAACCTAAAAATTTTATCGAATTCCTATTGCTAATGCAGAGCAGATATCTCCAATTAGTGTACATTAAATGCTCTTTACAGTATCCCCTTACCAAGACCCCCAGTGGATGTCTGAAACATCAGATAGTACAAAATGCTATATATGCTGTTTTTCCCTATACATATGTATCTGTGATACAGCTTAATTTATAAATTAGGCACAGTCAGAGATTAACAACAATAACTAATAATAAAATAGAGCAATTACAACAATATACCATAACAAAAATTACGTGAATTTGGTCTCTCTCAAAATATCTTGGTTGTACTATGTTTTAAGACTGTGGTTGACCGAGGGTAACTGAAACCGCAGAAAGTGAAACCGTGGATAAGGAGGGATTACTTTATTTTGATTCTTAAGTTTGCTATCTAAAGTTTAAAGTGGAATTCCCTTCATGTTTCTGTAAATTACCTTTATTGGGCCTCTCTCAAGGGGAAATTCAAGTTTGTTTAGACTAGGTTAAAAAGTTTATGAGCATATCCATTCATGACAATGTTGTTAAACCTTAAGCATCTAAAAGACGTGTTCACTTTTTTCAGTGAATACGCAGGGCTCAATCAGAAACTATAGCACGCTTCTGATGATAAAATTCCATGTATATAATAATATGACCTAAATAAACCATTAAAATATGATGATGTAACAAAAATGAGGAAAAATATACCTTCCATTGGAGAATGCTGCACTACGTTTTTGCAAAAGAAATATAAGCAGTGGTGTCTTGTGGTATTATAATTTGTTATCATTTAAAGTGGTATTTTATAACTTATTTATGGTTTTAAGTTAGCCTTTTGATTTATTAAATCCTTTCTCTTCAATATGACTCCTACTGATTGTAAGAAAGTTACATATAGAACTCAAAAATTGATTGGACTAGCTTTCAATGTCATTTTAATTGATATTAGAATACAGTACTTTGAGGAGAAATTCAACTTTTTTTGTTAAGCTTTTCACAGTACTTTCTGTTTACTTCCAAAAGTATATTTTCTATGAATTGTACATTAAAAGATTCTGCAAAAACTAAGATTGCTTACTTTCAAAAAGTTTAAACACTACTTTAAATGCATAGAGCTCCCCACAAAAATGAGATTATCAGCTTCAGTATTGCAGTGTAGCAATACTATAAAAATTATTACAGAAATCAATAATGCTTTCATTTCCAGAACTAATCTGATGGTAAGATCTTGTTTATACAGATATTAAACAAATGTATTATTCACATTTTGTAATGATTTTCTAGAGAAAAAATGACTTTGTTAATTATCACATGGGAGTGGTGTAATAAATGAGTATAATTTTTATTAACAGAAAGTTAATTTACATAAAACAAATGCTCATTGAATTATTGAACATGATAATATCTACATGCCTATTCTTGGTTGTCATATTTTGTGCCTTTTGGCGACATCAGAATTATAACAATTTGATTTATGCATTAAATTTAATACATAATATGACAACATACAGATATGTATGCCTTATAATGTATAATTTAAACATGATTGCTATATATTTCACCCCTTCTTCCCTGGCTTTACCGATTTTCCCATGCAGCCAGAAATAACGATTAAAATGCAGGTTGCCAGATACGAGTGTCTGTTTGAATTAATGAATATTTTCAT
The DNA here is from genome assembly GCF_037783145.1 of Equus przewalskii. Classification (NCBI taxonomy): domain Eukaryota; kingdom Metazoa; phylum Chordata; class Mammalia; order Perissodactyla; family Equidae; genus Equus; species Equus przewalskii. Next base: position 9,935,827 of record NC_091838.1, read on the forward strand.
AAAAATACTCCAACGATGAATGTTTTAAAAACCTTGTCATAACATTCACCAAACTTACACATGACAGCAAGCATGTGTTACTGCATTTTCATCTTAAATATTTGATGATTGCCTCTTTAAATCCAAGATTCATAACCCAAAGGCTTTCATTTTCTTACACCACGTGTAATTCAAGAGACATTTATTAGTACAGTCCTCTTTCTATGCATCAACAAAACATATCTGAAGAAAAGCAATCTATGAACTTCCCAGAATTTTGGATATATTTTAAGGTATTAATTATACATAACAATATATTATAACATGTATACACTATTTATACACTTTCTCTCTCTCCCTCCCAATGGAATAAAGATAGAATTTACAATAAAGATGATTCTGGTTAAACATTAAAAACTACAATACAGCTGGAATCTCTTTCAAGTTACATTAAAAATGTGTAAACATTTCCTAAGCTATGCGCATTTTCAGGAAATGATTACAAGCACAGTGGCAATTTACGAGGTACTGAAAAACACCAGTGCTTTTCTAATGATTTCTTAACAATAATGTCAGTTTTAAAATCACAAATTTAAATTTAACACAGGTAAATAACGGGAACAGGCCCAAGAACAGTCATCTTTGTTACTTAGGAAGGAAACTAACTGACAGTTGTAAGAGCAGCCCCAGAATAGGTTACAACTGGAGGTTGCCCACTGATGGGTCTCTCTCACTTGACCTTGGGTGTGCAGAAAGGTGGTTCACCATGGTAACCTTGGTCTTGATGCTTTCCATACAGTAAATCATTTCAGTCTCTTCATGTAATTCTTTTATTGGCTGTGCAATTGAAATGTCATGCTTCACGAGCAGAGAGGCTAGTAATTTCTTATGGGTGATTAAACCATCTTTCTAACGTAGGAGCACGGATAAAGTTGTACACAACGATTTTAACACACACAGTTCATCCTAATTTTTCCTCTGTGTCTTTTAAATATTTTGCTAACTATATTTTACTCTGCTTTCTTAACGTTTAATTACTCACAGTCATTAGTATACTATCAAATATCTGGTTATCATTTGATGAGTTACATGATGGTGTTTCTACCTCAAAAAGAACTTGTGCGTGTATTTATTTTTATATATAAAATAAAGCTCTTTAAATAATACTGAAATTTCTAAAAGCAGGCAAGTTTTAAAAGGACATTTTAGGCCCTAAGCCAAAACTGACATTCCACCTTCAATTACGTGAAAATCAAAAGGATGTATTTTAATGACAAATTATGAGAAAATCATGAAAACCATACTTTCTTTAAAAAGTAAGAGTCACAAAATTGCTTTTTCCCTTATGAACTGTTCATGTCAATATCTCCAGACAATCATTCCCTTATGCTTTTATATAAAACTCTGCTTTTTTTTGAAGCTCATTCCATTCTGCTATATTACTCTCACCATCACATCTGTCAAGATACCAGCCCCCTGACCACCACCACTCACCCCTCACTTTTGTTGAAATCTTGGCATTTAGGTCTCAATTTCTCTATTCATAACAATTTCTGCCATCACCCTGGGAGATTTTTAAAAGCCACGTGGACAACTCATTCCAAATCCTGCCCTCTCGATTCCTTCAAAACTTCATCATCAATGACCCTCTCTTGGTCATCCATGGTTCCAGACAAACACTGGGCCTTGTCATCTCTGATATTTGATGCTCTGCCAAGCTTGATATTGGTATTTTAAGAATTCTGCTCTCTGACCACTCCCAGTTTCATTATTATCGTTATTATTTAACTACACTAACTACAACCCTCAAATTTATTACAACTGAAAACTTCAGTTTGTTGATCCCTCTAGTATCTCTCTATAATTAGTCCCCTTATAACTTCACCTCCCTCCCTACCAAGTTAAAATCATATGGAAGAAAATTCTAACCACTGCGTTTATACTACCTAACTCCCTTTCTCCTCTGTCTTTGCATTTTACACATTTGACACATCCCAGATTAGCGGTTCCGATAGTCTTCTTTCTCCAGCCCTAACTCCAGGCATCTGAGCCCTGCTAGAGAAAAACAAATAGAGAATATGGACACCTTTATATAAATTAATAAATCCCCAATCTTAACGAAACACTCTCTACTTCCTGGTTAATTGTACCAAATTCATTAGTCAAGCCACTTTTCTGTTTCCCACACAAAGATTTCAAACCTTCTGCATTGTCCTCAAATCACCAGTGCTCTCACAGAAACCTCACTCTCAACAGATAGCTTCACCTTCTACTGTGCAGAGTAAATAGATGCAAAGAGAGGAAAACTCCCTGCCGTCAATCCTGTGAACTTCTCTGCATTGGCCCTAGGCTCTTATTATTTCCTTATTTAAATAGTTGGTTTTCTTCTGCCGATATTAGATCCATTTCCCTCTTATTGTCTCAGATACTTTAGTATCCATGACTCCTTTCTAGCTTTGGCAAGTTCTTCTTATAGAAAACTCTTCCCACTCCTAAGCTGATGAACTCATAATCCTTCAGATCTCAGTTCAAATATTTCTTCCTCACTGAAGAGTTACCATTCCCTCCAAAATGAATCAGATTCCCCTGTTTTTAAGCCTTATTTTCCATCAACTGTATCTTACTTTCCTGCATTTTAATTGACATGTTTATCATAACTTTGGAACTCTATTCATTTCTATAATTATTGAATTAATATCTGTCCACCAGTACTGTTATCATCACAAGGTCACCACCATAGCACATTGTAGGAGCTCAATAAATATTTGATAATGAATGAATAACAATAAAAAACACACTTACATAACGTGTAGTATATGCCACACACTATATTTATAAACTCGTTTAATACTGCAATTGCATCTTCATTTTACAGATGAGGAACCTCAGGCACAAGGGGGATTGTACAGACAGAACTAGAAGAGTTTGCTTCCGGTGTTTATTATCTAACAACTACACTCAATTGCTCATGAATAGATGAAGTAAAATTATTACAGTATGCCTACTCAAAAAGGCAAAAATATTAGATTATAACTGTGATGAAACTTAGTCTATATTTTTATGATGTCTAATATAACTCTGAAGTGGCAAAGTTGAAGTATATTAAAAGTTCAAGACTTTTTCAATCCTTTGACATTCTGAATTCAAGTGTAGAAAATGTATACATGTGCTTGTATTCATCTTGTGGGCTTTAATTTCATTCTGCTTTTTCTTAGTAGATGAACAACATTCTAAGGTCAAGTTAATATTAATGGGAAAAAAAAGAAGGAAGAAAAAGAAAATAAAAATCTAAACTATAGGACATTGGTCTGTTTGGGAATTATAGCAAATTACCTGTGGTCTACATGAGTCCCTTGGGTGGGAGCACATGAGTATACCCAAAATAGGGGTGTCGAGGGCTGACTCTGGGTATTGAGATATAAAGAAAATGCTGGAAAATAAAAGTATCATAATTGTGGAGGCATGGAGGTGGGGGGAGCAGTTACAGAGAAAGAGAAAAGTCAGTTAAATAGCATCCCTCTTCCAATCCTGGCTTCGCCCCACTAAATTCTTTAGAGCTGGATCTATATAGCCTTCAAAAGATAGAGAAGAATTACATTCATTATATTTCATTTTTCATCAAATTCTCTAAAGTATTGAAGAACTGAATGTAATATCTGATTCAATAATCAAGAGAAGAGGAAGCAATTTTCAACAAAGCCATCCTCCATGGGAAAAGAAACATACTTGAGACAATATAAGAAGGCTTTCAACTCAGTGGGACGAGAACGTGAAAGCACTTCATTGAAGCTCATTGTAGCTTGTGCACAGTTTGTCTGCCAAGAAATGCTCATTCAACATAGGGAAATAAATTCCCACTCGCTAATAAACACAGTCAAATGCAAAGTTGCTTTACAAAGTCAAAATCTATAAAATGTCTCATAAGTGGTTTATGCCTTAACGTACTTTCTCAAATTAGATTTCAGCACAAGCCCTTTTTAGTTATTCTATTCTTTTCTTTGACTTCGGTTGTTCATGGCATGATCACGTGTTCCTCAAATTATTCATATTTCCATGGGAGAAGATCATAAATCTCCATCCACTCAGATCATGCAGTGTGGAGATATTTAATTTTGCACATATGGATAAACCGGAAGCAAGAAGATCAATTACTAGTAGTGTTAACCATCAGCACACAATGTCCCTGTCAGCCAAGGCTCAAGTGTCATCTCTTGACCTTGACATTGACCCAGGAGTCAGGAAAATAACTCAGTGGTTGTATTTTCCAATAATGTACTAGAGACCTATGACAAGCTCACAGCTGAGTGGTAAAGCACTTCTTAACTCACAGGACCATCAAACAGGATTAAGTGCTTTGAAATCCATGGATAACAGGTGCTCTAAGGACTGAAGAGCTCACCAGGTCACCTCTTTCCCTCTGGGTCACTCACCTCCTTGCCCCTCGCGTTAGGAGTATATTGATGAGAGAGAGGAATGACAGAAGATGCCCATGGCAGCACAAAGTGATGTAAGGGAAGCCTATCAATTTCTCACATGCAGATTTTATGCTGTGATGCTAAAAATTCTATAATGATCTTTAAAAACTTTGATGCATCTTATCATTTGCTGCAATTTTAAAATCCTTAGAAGATTCTCATCAGATAATAAAATTTGGTCTTACAGACAGTTATGGATTTGCTTTCACATTAAAATTGCTCCTAATAACATGTTATTAGCCAATTTAGGAAGATTTAAAAAAATAATTTGATGAAGTATAATCATCCAATAAGATAACAGTACATCCAAATAAGGATTTAAAAATACTGAAGATGATCTATAAATAGCATCTCAACGAGGAAAAAACCAGTTTAGAAACTCAGCAAATGGTACAACATTAGTTAATAGAAGTTCACTGATTTACAAAACTGAATTACTTGAAAATCCATGAAAAGTTATTAAATAATCCAACTTTTTAATTTTAAAAAGACTATCAAAGATTTTCTAGAAATGAAACATGATAGTAAAATATGATTCCATTTGAAAAAATTGCTTCACTAATTTTAGAAACTCATGCTTATTTGGCATGGTAAAACAAGATATGCCTGCACTGTTGTCCATTCATCTCCCTACGTGTACAGTCTACTAAATGTATTTCAAAATGTATTTTTTAACCCTTATAATTCTTTTACAAGGAATTTTTGTTTCCCTCCCCCTTTTTTCTCCCTCACATTCTAAAGAGGTCTCTAAAGTTCATTTTCAAAACCTCTACGTTACGGGATGACTCCACCGGGCTGTCCACCACTCGGACTGACTTGGGTTTTGTTGAAAATAGTGGTTCATTGGATACTCATTTTCCTCATAGGCATCATAAGAAAGAAGAAAGCAAAGAAAAGATTGTGATCTAGTAAAATATCTTTTGTCCTGTTAGTTTATTTTCCCTTAAACAAAATATAGAAATAATGTGGTATAGTAAAATAGTTTGCACATTGTTGGATTTTTTTTGAACACATCAAAAAGGCACAGCAAACCTTTGCAAAAAAAGACATATGACCTTTCCATCTCATTATAAAATTAATTTGTATTCTTTGTAGGAAGGAAAATACAAGGGCAGAAATCACCTAAGCACAATATCTAACTGTGGGAATAAATGTCTTTAAATGTTAGCCAAACTGATTTACATATTTTTCTCTAAATTTAGCTGAAAGGAAAAGTATATAATTCCAACCTGGCCTTGAAGCACAGACATAATGTGCAATGGGCAGCAAAAGCAACCGAGAAATTCTGACCTACAAGGAATAGAAAGGCTGTACAACGCATCCAGCGTGGTGAAGAATGTTGTGGGAACCCGCCGCTCCTAGTAGCGCAAATCTGTATATTTATTGATGTTGCTTCTCTCTGGCCGCTACTTGGCTTTTAGCCAGGCCCCAGGGTGGTTCAAAGGCTGTCTCCATTCTCCACTCCGAAGGTTGTAGAAAAGCAAGAAGAAAGCTCAGCTTAACTTTGCATCTCCTTGTTTACAGTAATGACAATTGAAAACTTTTGGAGATAAAGTTTATAGAAAAAGCAATATTTTTTTATTGCATCACATGAGTGTTTGAAAAAATGTAAAGAGTTTTGGTGAGCTAATATATAACTGTAAAAATCATGTTTTAAAGTTAGCCAAACCGATTTATGTATTTTTCTCAGAATTTACCTAAAAAAATGTGTATTTATGCAACTTGGTTACGAAACTCAGAAACAATGTGCAATGGGCAGGAAGAATAAATGGAGAAGTCAGTACCAAGGAACCAAAAGGAATCAAATTCTACAAAACACTCAGATATTTGCCAACATGTAGGAAAAATAAACATACCCTTGCCTTATTTTGAACCGAATCATTCACTTTATATTCAGATTTTGTTTTCTTGATAAATAAAAAGCTCTTGAACGTTTCTGTAACTGTTTTCTGTTTGTTTGTTTACTGTATATTGAAGTAAGTTCCACTGCTTTATTAGAATTAAACAGACCTTGGATATAAGTGGAAGAATGAACTCATCTTTACCAAACATTTATTAAGAATGCCCTGAGTGGTACCCGTTACAGTACACCCCAAAGGTATATTTTGCTTTGTGCAGTGAAGCCTTCCTGGAAAGCACTGTGTCAGCCCATAAATTCCTTCCTCCAAGCCATCCCCATCTCCTGCCAGCCAAAATCATTGCTGCTAAATGGATGTGCCCGAAGTGAACTTTTGGTCCTGTCCCTCCCTCTCTCAAAGTCAGTCCCTGGCTCCCCACTGCCTGCTTACCAAATGCTAGACACTAGGCTTATTACTTGGAATGCATAAGTTTCTTTAATCTTTATAACAACTCCAGCAGATCACACTGATATTATCTTCATTTTATTGAAGAATATAAATAATTTGCATAGAGTCATATAACCAGTAAGTGGCAGAAAGGATTGCTAACCAGGACTAGCAGACTTCAAAGTCTGTGCATTTAACTATCACTCCAAAGTTTTTCCAATGTGCCAGAACCTGCTTCTCTAAATTTATCTCCCAAGATGCCTTTACATAAGCTCTATCCTCCAGCAAGATCGGTTTGTCTGCTGCGTAACTCTTAGCCCAGGACTATACTGGCTGACTCTCAGTTAACGCTGTTAGCTTCCATCGAACAGCACTTGTGACTAGAAAACGCCATCATGCTAAAGCTTTAAAAACTCTCCCAATTTTCCTATTGATTACAATGTGCCAGTTAGGCATAAATGAGAAAAGAAAACTTTCTTCTTGACTGATACTTTTGTCTTCTTTGTAACATTCTTGAAAGATTATCTTAGAATCATAGACCTCTCTAAGAATGGAAAAGCTAGTTTTTTGCTCAACATTAAAGAGGTCCCCCAAGAAATAGTTATTTTATGGGAATATTTATTCAGCCTTTTTCTACCCCCTGAAATGTTATGTTACACATTCAACATAATAATAAGATATTAATCAAAAATTAAATATTTTAGAGGTTTTATTTAAAAGTAGTCTTATTACAAGTTTCAATCTGAATTTATCTCTAGATAAAGAACTATAGTATTTTTATATCAAAATGGTTCAAGTTAAATATTATAAATTTGGACAAATTGTGACCTGATATCATAGTTAGAAAAGAGTTGTCATTTTTTAAAGAATTCAACAGTTTAAGAAAATTGACTCCAAACACCATAATACAAAATATTTAAACACTAAGTGAATTTCTTTAAACCCTATTAACAAACTGAATGTGAATGAAAGACTATGGTTGAGTAAGTGCAATCTGAGAAAATGATGGTCATGGTCCATATGTTGGGACTAAAATAATGATATTAGCTAACATTTACTGTGCACTTACTCTGTGCTCAGTTTATATGAATTATCTCAACTATAATAAAACCTTTTACAAGAGGTGTTATTGCAACCATTATTGTAATGCATGGGTGTAATTGTTATTATTCCCATTTTACAGATGAATACACTTAGATAGAAAGAGCTAAGTAGCTTGCCCAAAGTGACAAAACTAGTAAGAGGTGAGATTCAAACCCAGATACCCTGAATGCAGAGCCTATGCCCTGAACACAGGGCTAGAGTGACTACCCCTCCGTGTGTGCTTTGAATTATATGGCCACATCCAAAGACCTCAGGCATGAGATGCTGGTTCAATCTCTATTCCACTATTGAAATTTGAAGAAAGGGCATCATGTTAACTCCTTGCATTCAATTCTTGTGGTTGCTGGAACAAAGTACCACAAAGTAGATGTCTAAAAAAAAATAAATAAATTTATTCTTTCATAGTTCTGTAGGCTTGAAATCCAAAATCAGTATCATTGGTCTGAAATCAAGGTGTCAAGGTCATGCTCCCTCTGGTGGGGTGAATCTGTTCCTTGCCTCTTCTTGCTTTTGGTGGCTGCCAGCATTCCTTGACTTGTGTCTGCATCACTCCATTCTTCAAGGCCAGTATCTTCAAATCTCTCTTTGCTCCATCTTCACATCACCTTCTCCTCTGTTTTTGTGTGTGTCTTCTCTGTGTCAAATTTCCCTCTGCCTCTCTTTTATAAGGGCACTTGATTGCATTTAAGATCCATCCAGTAATTCAGGATAACCTCTCCATCTCAAGATCTTTTCCACATAAGATAACATTCACAGGCTTCAAGGGTTAGGACTTGATAACTTTGGGACCATTATCAGCTTACTAGACCACCCATCCGTAAACGTAGTGCCACCTGTATGTGAGAGACACATGGCAGAAGGACAAAACATCAAAGAATTTGTTCAAGTAAGAAAGTTTGAGAATCTCTTGTAGAGTCTGTGCTCCTTCCGCAGTTTGTCTCATGCCTCCTACATCTGCATTTGTACCTCCTATCACTAGGCCTGAAGCAAATTACAAGACCTGGTGCTCATTTGGGTGATCAAATCATCATAGAGATTAACAAACAGTCATCATTTTTTCTATGGTACTATGTAAATAAAAGGTAAGATTTCCAGGTAAAATTGTGACTTAAAAACAGGATCATTTACAACAATGTGCCATTTGCCATTTGCAACAACATGGATGGACATTGAGGGCATTATGTTGAATCTAAAAAAAAAAAAAAAAACCCAACAAAAAACCATACTCCTAGATACATCAGATTGGTGGTTGCCAGAGATGCGGGGTGGGGGTAGGCCAAATGAGTGAATGGAGTCAACATGTTCAAACTTCCAGTTATAAAATAAATAAGTCCTGGGGATGTAATGTACAGCATGGCAACCATAGGTAACACTACTGGCTTGCATATTTGAAAGTCACCAAGAGAGTAGATCTTACAATTTCTCATCACAAGAAAAAAAAGTTCTGTGATTATGTATGGTGACAGACGTAACTAGACTTATGGTGGTGATGATTTTGCAATACATACAAATATCAAATCAATAAGCTGTAACCCGAAACTAACATAATGCTGTATATCAATTACACCTCAATTTTAATAAATTACCAAAAAAAAAGACATTCAAAAGATAAACAACAAAAGCATGTCAACATTTGGCTAAAGAAAACCCAGGTCATTTAGTACATGATGTCCTACTCTGTCTGTCTCAGGTTGCAGGGGCAGTGGCCTTGTTAGTATAATAATTTTGGCATTTAGATAAAGTAACTGCATGGTGAAGGGAAAGAAAACTTAGGATCCTGGCAGATAAAGAGTTGAGATATGTTGTCAAGACTGAGAATACCACATCCTCATTGAAAGAGTAATCTAGAAAAAATCACCCAATAGCACAGGAACGTAACAAAGAAACTTGATCCCAGTAATTCTAACCATAGGATTCCACCTTAAATGATCTTGGGGCTTAAATTCCTATAAATGACATGGCATGGAAATTCCCACATGGCCTGCTGATACTTCTGGGACATATGACAGAAACGAACAAGCCCATACCACAGAAATATTTCCTCAGGATAACCACACACACACACACAAGCCTCACTGAAGATAAGCAAGCTAAACTAACAAAACACACAGAAATCTCTCAGTACTGAGGCACAGTTATCAATACAATGAACAGGAGGATTAGATTCCAGGAATTGCAGAAAATAGAACAGTAACAGTATGATAGAGACTGAATAAAATGAAAAATCTTTAAAGAGATTAAAGCATAAAGAGGAAACATTGCATGATTCCATATAAAAGAACAAGTGTATTTAAAAAAGAATGAAATAAAATTGTCCTGGTTTTCAGAAACTGAAATATGGAGTTATGTTAGTAAAGAATGTTGCTCATTGGGTTAAACAGCATGTTAGAAGCAGCTGAAATGCAAGTTAATTATCTGGAAAATAATCTGTGAAAATTACCTGGAATGCACAAAGATAACAAAAGAAATTTAAAAAAGAAAATGGTAAAGTTAAGAGGCATAAAGAATAGAATTATGAGTTCTAACAAATCTTTAAGAGGAGTTTCAGTATAAAACAATAGAGAAAATGGAAAGAAGCATATTAAAGTAATAAAGACTGAGAAATTCCCAGGATGGTTGGAAGAAAGGACAATGAGTTTCCTTCAAGAAAATAAAAATGAATCCACATCAGAACCCACTGCACTAAAACTTTAAAACAAAAACCAAGGGAAAAAAAACCTCCAAAGAAACAATAGAGATAATACATATTACCAGTGAAAGAATTACAGTAAGACTCCCAGCAAGCACCGATAAAACTCATGAATCAACAGAACTGTATATTCAAAGTCCTGAGATAAAATGAATGTCAACACAAATTTCAATACCCAACCAAACTATCACCCAAAGGTGATGATAAAATACATACATTTTTAGAAAAATATAGATAATAAATTATATCATTAACAGACTTGTTAAGCCAAGTATTTAAGTTAAAATTTAATGCATAATCACTAAAATAACAGCAACATCATGTTTAAATTTCAACTCTGTAGACAGAGATAATAAGGGAAAAAGAAATTTTATCAGTCTAATAAAGGGCAATCAAGGAGAATAAAATGTAGCAAAATTGTACCTTCAAAAATAAAATATAATAAAGCGAAAGAATTATGAAAATGGGAAAAGTTCACATCATGATGGGAAATGTTAACACAATTCTCTCTGTAATTAAAAAAACAAGAAGGCAAAAAATTAGTAAAGATATGAAAATTTTGAATAAAATAATAATTAATAAGCACACTCTAATAGATCTAAATAGTACTCAGCATTCAACAATGAACCAATACCTACTCTTTCATGTACAAATGACACACTTCTAAATATTGATCACATACCACATCAAATAGCCCAACCACAAAATTCCTTAGAAACAATAGGATACACACCATGTCTCTGTATATAATGAAATTAAATTGAAATCTAAACTTAAAAAATACAAAAAAGTAAACAAATGTAAATTTTAAAAGATATTTTCAGATAACACATAGTTCAAGGTAGAAATCATAAAGAATATTTAAAAATACATAACAGTGAATAATAATGGAAATATTACTTAAACTTTTGGGAAGAAGCTCCATTCCTATTTAGAGGGAAATATATATCTTTAAATAATAATATTAGAAAAGAAATGCTGAAAGGGAAAAAGATTGAACATTAGTGACCTAAGTGTTCACCACTTGAAAGTTAAAAAAAAAAAGTCAAAGAAGTAAAAGAAACAAAATTATAAAACATAAACAAACATTAATGAAATGAAAAAAAAAAAGAAATAGAGAAGTTAAACAAAATCTATGGCCAGTTCCTTGAAGGAAAAACCTCATATCTATCTGGAAGAAGGTATTTGCAATTCATACCAATAACAATAGATTGAAATCTGAAATATAATCTAAATATACTGCAAATCAATAAGAAAATGAACAAACCATATATACAGACAAATCACCAAGGAGAAATCCAGAGCAACCAAACAAAATATACACTTGGCTAAAAAAAAAAAAAAGGAAGAAGAAAAATTTGTTTGAGCCTCATTTATAATTTAAAAAGAAATCTAAAATAAGAGAACAAAATGCCAAGGAACACAGGGCTGAAAGAGTAACCACTAGATTTGAAAATCTGGAAGCTAAGGATGATCTTTATCAGAGAATCAGTGAGAGTAAAATCAATTTGCAATACACTGAGAAACAAATGTGAAGGAAATGGAGATAGAATAACGACTTCCTTAAAAAGCTTAGATGATCCAAGAAGAGGAGAGATGTAGTAACAGCTGAAGTTGGGTACCTACTCAAAGTAGGTTGATTTATTAATTTTTTCACTTGATTGTTTTATCGTGACTGAACCCTGAGCTTGTTATCAAGCTGAGAAGGAGCCACAAGAGAGGGAAAAATCCTTAAAGTAAGAGAGGAAATAAATGATGGAGCAATGCTCTGGAGAAAGCAATCAATTGCACCAATGCAAAGTTTAGCCTGAAGCAAAAGGGTAACAAGAATGCCTTAATTTTTAAATTAACGTGTACAGGAGGACACTAGACATGCATGAAGTTGAGGATATTCAGTAATATAAGAAAGCAACATAAGAGGCAGGGAGTCTAACATTAAGTGAAGGAGAAATGATTTAGATGTAACATTGTGGAGATCTAAGCAAATGTCAGCCAACAACCATATTTTATTCATGCAAAAAATACATTATACAAAGCTAAATGAAACACGGGTTATCACGCCCTTAAGGAGCTCACAGTCTACCAGAAAAAAGGGAGACCTGTTCACACACAAGCCAGGATAACTAAAATGTCATTCATCCCTGCTTTCTCAATATAGACATATTATTTTGTTCTTCTCCCCTTTCAATTTATAAGATCACACAGCATTCTCTCATTCTCTTGCTTCCCAATTCTCTAAAGGGATACATGAAAGCAGGAATGTTTACCAAAGTACCAACATTAAGCTCAGGCTCCCTTCCACAGCTTAGCACTGTGGTCTAGACAGCAGCTCCTCCAGACCTGTGGAATGATTTGGGCTAAACGCATGAAAGAGATGAGAAGAAGGAGAAATCATTAAACTCCCGCTATTTCTTCTACTCCCGTACCCAAGCACACTTCACCCCCACTCCCTAACGTGAAACTGACTTTTATCACACACCCAAAATATTTTAAAGACGGACAAAATCAATCTCATTGACCATTTCTTAAAATCCTGTCCATGAACATATAACATTGAAAGTTATGTTTCAGGAAGGTAGAAGTTTCAAATATTTATCCTCTAACTTCATTGAAGATTATCTCAATGCTGATTAAAACTTTCATCTTTTTGATTTATTTGAAAATATTCTACCAAACAAGGCAAGATGGTCAACGTTTATTTTAAATGCAATTTGTATTGGTCTTTAGTTTTCGGCAATAAATGTAGAAATCAATGAAATTATTACCAGTGGTGATAAGAACAGTGTGTGCTTTTCTAACACAGCAATGTTCTCCCACGCATGTTGCTAAAGGAAGCAAATTTGTCACATATTGTATGTCTTTCATTTTAATTTCTCAGAATTAAAATCATTTACCCAAACTCCAAAGAGACCGTAATATACCTAAGGATAATTACAGCTTTCTTTCTATATTTAATTATGTTTTCTTCTAAAGAATAAGCATCATTAATCAATTAACTTCATTTTATGGTTGGCACATTACACAGAATCACTGAAGCAGAAGAAAATGTATAAAGAGTAAAATAAAAAGCAGAGCACACAGTCCTCAGACATGCCACATCATTTGCTCCCTTTCACTTTTAAAAATCTCTTCCACATTTCATTAAGATTCTTCTTTTTAAGCACCATAGGAAACACGGAGTGTATGTCTGATACACTCTAACTACTTCTGGACTGTGCAGTAACAAAGTGTATAAATTCACTTGGCTGCCCAGAGTGACAACTTGAATTTCCTTAATATATAGTTACTTTCTCTGAAATTAAACAATTAATAAGCCAGCAGCTATGTGAATCATAAATTATTCATACTTACTCTACCAATGAACATTAATCAATTATAAAGAGATACAGAAATTAAGACCAAGAGAAAGAGTCAACCATAGCCTTTTAATACTGGGACTCTGCTAACCCAGTCTCTTTAAACATATTTGATTTGTATAATAACATCAACATGCACAGCTATGCTTGCTGCTCAAGTTTCCAACAAAATCACCAATTTATGAGTATACATAGGCTGTCAACAAATAACAAGAAATACTCATCACAATTCTGTAGTCTTTGACTAAAAGGGCTCATTAGAGTCCTTTCAAATTATTGTACCTCATCAATTATTTAGTTATTAACTCTCCTGGCTTCCCAAAGAATTTGAAGCACATTGAAAAACATCTTTAGAATTCCTTCATAGTTTGAATACCAATAACTTTACACCACTACGTATAAAATTATAATGATCACAAAAACAACACGTCCACCTGGACAATGGCCCTGGTCAGTTGTGATGCACTGCACCATAGTGAACACGGGTTCAGCAACAGACTCCTCACTTACAATCATCAAATGAGAAGCTTCAACATGCTTATTCCCAACACCTACAATTTCTAGATTATGCAAGTACCCATTCTGATTAATTTCTTTAAAACCAATCCAGGAAACAGCTACAGCTCGTAGTCTGCATTTTCACCAAGAGAAAAGCAATAAAATAATGAGTATACAGATGCTAAATAGAGACTTAAATGGGTAGATGGAATTAATCAGACTAGGAAAATTGGAATAGCCATTTGGTTACAGCTATCAATCAAATGTTAGTGTTGAGTATTACCTAGAAAAAAGCTTGAAACTGTTCTTGGGTTGATGCTCTGCAGGCAGAAATAACGTGCTTGTGTCTCAACAGAAAAATGAAAGGGCCATTGACAGGTATCATTGGATGTATTATCTTGCTGACCCTTGGAAGCTAGAGCAAACGCAGAAGCTGGGTTTATAATAGATGAAATTAAGAACATCTGAGTCTTTGGTTAAATTATTTTTATTTTTTGTGCCCCTGAGCATTAGTAGAGACATGGCACCTTTTTCCCTGACCTGACGTGATGTATGGTCAGCTCATCAAGGAGGCTAAAGAAGTATTACAGAATTCCTCAATCGCCATATAGAACCTTTTGCTAGTTTGAGTGGAGGAGGAGCAAAATCACGACAGCTTTACTGGTGCTCAGAAAAGGTCATTGCTAGTAGTAGTTCTCATTCCACAGGCATAACACTGCAAAACCCTGAAAATGAACATGCTCAGCTTGAAAAATCACTAATCACATGTTAGTCCTTTCTTACAAAATAGATCAACAGACACATGCAGAGTCCCTAACACACACTAGCACTATGCTCATTGCTATGAGAAATATAAAAAAAATAAGATGCAATTCCTATCACGAAAGGAGCCTGTGATTTAATTAAGGAATTAATTTCTATTAATAAAAAATAATAACACTCTACAAAAGGATAAGTTACATGCAATAAGAGACTCTATAGATAAAAGGGCTACCAAAGTATAGATGACGTATATGTCTTCAGTGGCCACCAGCACGGTCACTTTGTTAGAAATGCAGACCCTCAGGCTCCACTCCCCACCCACCGAATCAGAATCTCCATTTTAGCAGATGCCCAGATCTTGCGATTTATAAGCACTTTCAAGTTTGAGAACCTTATCTTAGATGTTTCCGTATGAAAAATGGTCCTTAAATCAGTTGTGAAACTAATGAGTTGACCAAGAAAAGTGAAGAAAAACAGACCAGGAAATTTTAGGCAAGTGGTCAGAGGAGAACAAAAGCGTAGCATGAGAGGGTCTGAGATGTGTTCCAGGAAGACCTTCGCTTGCCAATTTAGCTAGGGGAAAAGATTTTGCCCAGAGAATGGCAAAAGATAAGTCTTGAAATGTAGAATGGGTCTATGTAAGAGACAGCCTGAAAGCTGGGTTGAGAGAACCACTGAGTATGTTTAACAGACCAGTGCTTTGCTAATAAATATGATTCACTGTTCAGATTCCACTGTTCAGAATTGAAGAACTCACTCGCCTTGAGTGCTGGCTGCTGGTGCCTCAAAGTTGAGAGCCACCCTCAGCCAAAGGGAGCTACTTTACTTGAATTTACACCCTTTTCCTGGGGACAGCTCACATTCAGTACTGGTTGATGCAGAGGTACAGAGGCCTGGCCTGGTGGCCTCAGTTGGGAACATCTTTGAAGGACTATTCCAATGTCAGAGTTCCCTGTGGGGTGAGATGAGTTATCTGGTACAGATGCATGTCACTTTGATCTCTCTCTCAGTCCTGCTATTCAGTCCTGCTTTCCTCATTTCCTCGCACGTGCTGTTCCCAAGACAGTTCCTAATAAATTTCCTGCGCACAATTCTCCATATCAGAATCTGTTTTCAAAACGCAGACCTAATACCACTTTGCTCAAAAATTAACATCATCACTAAAAAATTTATAATTAGTTCATCTGTGTAATTTTATTCTGGTATTATTCTTTGGTTACTTTACTAATATTCTTTAAGCATCAATCAGAATATACATTTCTTAAATGCAGGGAATGTGTTGTATTCTTTTTTTAAAAAAATTCCACTAAGGGTCCAGCCCTGCACAGCAGTTAAGTTTGCAGGTTCCGCTTTGGTGGCCTGGGGTTCGCTGATTCGGATCCCGGGTGTGGACCTACCCACTGCTTATCAAGCCATGCTAGGGTAGGCATCCCACATATAAAGTGGAGGAGGATGGGCAAGAATGTTAGCTCAGGGCCAACTTTCCTCTGCAAAAAGAAGAAGATTGGTGGTGGATGTTAGCTCAGAGCTAATCATCCGCAAAAGAAAAAAAAAAATTCCACTAAGTTAAATACAGATTTGGGTACATAATAAACATTTAATTCGCATTTTATGAATTTTTAAAAATCATTTCTTTGAAGTTATTTTATGTAAAATTTTCTGTGATACGTATTATTTTATGTAAAATTTTCTGTGATACGTATTAGACAAGCAAATGAATAATTTTAGGAAAGCCTTTATAAGCTGAAAAGTAGTCATTTCCAGGACTGATTTCAGCCCTGTGCGTCATCCACATCAGCTCTTTCATGTATCTCAATACAGCACGTGGAACATCATAGGTACTCAGTAAACGTCAGTTAACGTAACAGATAAATGAGTAATGATGTTTATACGGTACAGTACACTCTACCTAAGTGTCTTTATTTAATCCTCTCAGTAACTTTCAGGTAATAACCTGAGTTACAACAGGAAGCTAAGAACAGATTCCCAGCCTCACCTCAGACGTTCTGAATTAGAATCTCTATGGTTTTCATTGCTTCTCAAACTTAAATGTGTATTAATTTCCAACAAATTCCTCAGTGATGCTGATGGTCAGTGGCTCACATTACTAAGACCACAGCTTACTACACGACAGCTGGACCAGTGACTGTGTATTGTTACAAAGCTTCTCAGGAGATTCTGTGGGGTGGTAGCTCAGAATATTTTTTCAAGTTATGCTCAGGCTCTACTCCCAGAAATTTCGCTTCACCTGGTCTGGGATGGAGTTTGGGTACTGACTGTTTTTCCTAACATGCAGCCAAGATTGAGAGGCATAGCTGTAGCTTTTGCTCAAGAATACGTGTCTATAACATGGTAGAATCAAGACTACATTTGAGTCTCAATTCAGTGTCCATGGCTTTTCCAGAATCTCATACTACGTCCCTGGAGACTAGATAGAATTTCTGAGTTGTCCTACTCAATATCCAAATTAGGTTTGACTCTGGTAAGTATCTGAAATACATAATAACCTCTATTCCATTAGTTTCTACAAACTGCATAGTAAAGGAGAAATAGACATGATCAGAAAATGAAAGTGGGTAAACATGAGTTAATTACTCTCAGAATTCGTTAGTAATCTCCTTGAATCTTTAACAAGTGTGCCCCCTAGGAATTCCAGAAAGTAGTTCTATATATTCTCCAAGCAACCATTTTGTCATCTCTGCAAACTGCACCTTTCCCACTTCCTTCCGTGTGGGAGAAACACAATGTCTCCACCACTCCCCAAGCCCCGTGCAAAATTCTTTTTAATAGGAGTACTAGTATACAACTTTCTTTTGCTTACATTTTACCCTTTTTTGTGGGCCACCAACAAATCTTTCTCTGAAAAATTATCGTCACCCATTATGATAGGTGAAAACTATAGGCATAGTTAGCCACATGTGCATGCCATCATCTTGTCAACATAAGACAGCAGGAGGTCAAGCGCAAAAATTTCAGCTGAGGTCTCAGCCACTAGATGCCGCTGATGTGTCTGGAGGCCTAGGAAGTGACTTCTACAGAAGTATAAAGGCTTACATCTTGGAAAATAAAACGCTGTTACTATGGTGACCAGCTGAGATTATGGATAATGAGAGTACCATGTTTTCCACTCTCTAAGGAGCTATTGTTCTCCACATATTGCTCTATACCGAACATTACTGACCTTCAAAATGCATCAAAATCATTGGTACTTTCCTTTCTAAAAAAAGGATATTGCATTCAGTGCTTTTGTGTGAGTGAAAAGCTGTACACATCAGTCATTCACACACACACAGACACACATACACAAAATATGGAAAGGAACCATTATTCAACGCATTTTTCTTAGTGATCAATGGTCTTAAGAGAACATGATGTCACAGTTTCTACAACTTTGTGTGTTTCCAAATTCTTTAAAATTCTCTGTCTACAAAGATAGAGGAATTGAAGGAACTAACTCAATATTTATGATCTCTGTAATAGCATCAAATATCTAGCTAGAAATAATTGTAGGCAAGAGTATGTTTTCAGTGGAACAGGGATTTTAAAAATTTCCAGTTTATTTAGAGAAATACATGTAGTTATTTTTCTTCTAAATCTAGCAGAGGACAAGAAAATAGAGCCACAGGGAAATAGAAATCTTTTACATAAAACAGTTTAGAACAGGTGTTAAAATATGTTAAAAGGATAAATAATATTTATTGTTTATTAACTAGTTGATTATTGATGTCTTTAATATTCCTATCTCCAATAGGAAATCTGTGAAATTAAGGTTCATATTTATGCATTTTTAGAAATTTAAATGTAAGGGAAATGTTCAATGGATATTGTGGTGCTCTATAAGAATAACTTGAAAGAAAATTCCCCAAAAACAATTACTTAAACTTGCATAGCCCAAGGAAATAAAAATTAATTAATATATCTCAAAATTCAAGCAAGGGAAGAATTAATGACCAGATTTTTCACGTCAAAAGACTTTATATAATAACTAACGAGTATGAAAAGTAATACATATGTCATTTTTCATAATATATGATGGGTTCTCATTATCCCAGAAAACTCCACCCAGTCATTCCTTTCAAAAACTATCACTGAGCTGCTTGAACTTAAAGTGAATTTGATATGCCATTTCCTTGGGCCTAGTCTCCAATGGCATTAAACGACTCATAGAAATCATGGCTTGGTATGTAGTTCTTAACAGCAGTTGCACCTTTTAAAAACAAACAGAAGATGAGGCTGACAAGAAATATCTGGAAATAAATGTCAAGTGGCATTGTTAGAATACTAACCTTGTATTTGAATCAAAGTTTCCCAAAATACAGGAAATTCTGAAAGTACAAGTTTCTGGCTACCAATATTTGTCTGTCACCTCAATGAAAATGCGATGGAGACATTCAAGGGACTAAAAACAATAGTGTGACATATCCCACAATGTATTTTATTCTCTGTCTTAGATTCCTAGGGTTGCCATAATAAAGCACCACAAACTAGGTGCCCAAAACAACACAAATGGATTGTTTCACGGTTCTGGAGGCTAGAAGTCCATGATTAAGGTGTCAGCAAGGCCATGCTCTCCCTGAAATCTGCTGGGAATCTTTCCCTGCCTCTTACTAGCCTCTGGTGGTTTGCCAGCAATCTCTGGCATTCCTTGGCTTGCAGCTGCGTATCTCCAATCTCCACCTTCATCATCACATGGCGTTCTCCTTGTGTGTCTCTGTCTTCGCATGGCCTTCTTCTTCTAAGGACATCAGCCATTTTGGATTAGGAGCCCTTCCTACTCCAGTGTATCCTCAGTTTAACTAATTATGCCTACAATGACCCTATTTGGTAATAAGGTCATCTTCTGAGGTACTGGGGGTTAGGACTTCAAAATATCCTTTGTGGGGGGGACACAACTCAACCCATAAGACTCTCACAATACTAGAAAGAATTTGGTACAACATCAAACCTTATAAATGATCACCATTTTCTTCTCTTGATTTGCAACTGCTTTTTAGAAGATCATGAGGTTTACAATCAGCTTTATGATGTCATACTCAAGCATTAACAATGGACTCTACTGACTAAAAAGCAGGATGGACTAGAGACTCAAAGAATACAAAAGACTGACTACAACTGACATCCTCCTGCAATCAGGCATAAATGTATTTAAATCATAAAATCTTAAAAAAAAAAAGGTGACATCTTTCCCCAGTTGTCATTGGCAACTAAACAATTACCCTATGTGGATGGACATGAATGACATCAGAGATTATTGTGAAGAAATGTTTAATTCTAATAATAATTGTGGCTTCATATTTTACTAAGGAACATATAACACATACCATTCATTCCTCTATGTTTCATATAGTCATGAAGTAAGGAAATTTTTAAAAATTGCAGCTTCACGAATCTGTGGATTAACTGTAAATGCCTCTGTGCTTCCATCTGCAAAAACAAGAGTATTCTAGTCATATTCAAGCAATGTAATTTTTTTCCAAATTTTCATCATTTATTCCCATCAAATTCTGTTCCAATGGTATACCAAAAGAGGGGAAAAAATTACTTCCAAAGTTTCGAAAGATCAAAAATGTGCTCATTGAGCCATTGATCCATTCATTGATCCTTTCAACCTCATCCATGAGAATGTACCATTCCAGGCATTGTGATAGTTCTTGGATTTAAACAGTCCCCAGGCCTGGCAATGAAACCAGGCTATGGTGGTACACGTGCTGAATCTCAACTAGACTATCAAGCTTGCTGAAATACTTAGTGAATAAACAGTGATACCTTTGTATTAGAATTTAAAGAAGAATGCAAAGAGCATCACAAAATATGTATTTTGTAAATTACATTTTGATTACGTTTCCCAACAGTGATGCTAATGTAATTTTCTTCTGGATTTCAAGGGAAGCTTTGGATTGCTTTTGTAGTGTTCATTTGAAGACACAAATAGCAGTCACATTTCCAGCAGCCTAATGGCAATCACCTGTATGTCTCACCAGTACCACAAATTAAACGTGTTCATCACTGAACCCATCATCTTCATTCTCTAACTCTACTTATTTGTATGTTACTGATTTCTCTTGTTGACACCATTACCTTTCTACAACCCAGACTCAAAAATCAGTATTTTCTTCTTTTTTTAACATTCTTTTTATTAGAACTCTCGTTCACTTCCTCATTTTAACTCCATAATATTTTTCTATCTATTCCTTCTTTATTTTCACAAACCATTCTCATTACCTCTCTTAGAACACTGGCTTTCTAGATGGTCTCTCAACTTGCTTTTCCAACATATTTATTTCATTGAAGCACAAATCTGATCATGATATCCCCTTAAATAAAAATCTTTCTTCCTCCCCTTGGTCCATGGAATAAAGCTCAAAGCCTTTTGTCTAGCATTCAAGGCCTTCCATAATTGGTTGCATCTCTCCATTTACTATCTTCCTATCATTTATCATATCCAGAGCACTATTTTCAAACTAGGATAACTGCTATTAACCTGAGCATTCCCAATTCATGATATTACTCACACTAGATAATCAATGAGAATGCCTTTATATCACATCAAATTCTACTATTCAGTGATAATAGTTACTATTTTATTTAACTATATGAGAGACTGAGCTGATTTATTACAACCAAGTGATATACTTACAAATCCTTCAAAATCTATAGCTTGTTTTAATATCTCCAAGATATATCAAAAATATAGTATTTTCAAAAATCCACAAACTGAATGATTATTTGCAAATTTTTTCCACAATTAATAGAATGTGGAAAGGACAATTTCTTCAACAAATGGTGTAGGGGGGAAGCATAGCACAATAATGCTGGTGGCCACAAAGCTATAGTCCAGCAGTGTACTGATGGACAGGAACCGGACCAGTTCCTTGAGGTCCAGCAGCAGCGCCAGGAGAGCCATGAGCAGCCCAAAAAACATAAATGTGGATTTTATTATTAAAAATCTATCTAATATGGTCTTCTTTGTACAACACAAATTATTCAAATTCATAAGCACTCTACTCAGAGGTATTCCATAAAGAAGTTCTTCAAGAAAGTATAGCAGAGTAAAACACAATTTGTTAACAATTTAATTTCCATTTCTTATTTTGCTCAGCTAACCCTATGTTCATTAGTCCACATAATAGTTTCAATATTTAATATTTTTAATATGATCATAGAAGAAATAGATGCTTGGTGTGAAGTAAGAAGAGAAAGTAAATTTCTAGTTAGATGCTGGTAAGAAAATTTACAGTTTAGCTTTGCTACAACCAGAATTATTGCTATTCCAAAAGAAATTTTTTACAATAAAAACTAAATATATGAATGGAAATGGTCAAAATCAAATTTATTTCCATTTTACTATAATTCTTTCAAATCAATTTTTTGAAATTTTGTTTCATTTTTAATGTTAGAACCTCTAAAAAAGTCTTTGCTGATTAAAGATGAGGATTTGGTAAGTGATTTTATTTGATAAAGTTATATTAATATACATGAGATGTTTTATTCTTTTGCATTTTTGATATTAGAGAATGGGAAAAAATAAGGATTTTCGCTGAAAAAAATCTTTGAGAGTCCTGCTCAAGAAGGCAAATAAGTGTACTCTGAGATACGCACTACACCCCAAACACTTAGTAGTGATTGATAAAATATAAAAAGAGAAAACCGAAAATTCACTTGTGCTCAAAACCAAGATCGACATTTCTATAAACCAGAGTCCTAACAGGAATCAGGACAGAAGCCCGGGGCAGCTGGACTCCCGGACAGAACAGACACAATGGCAGCTTCTTTTAAGCTGTTGGCTCAGGCAAGAGTCCAGAAGAGAGTAGGAAGCCCAGAAACAAAGCCATGCATGTAGAGGAAGTAGATATGTGATAGGACGACCACACAAAATGTTCATGAATGAACGTCCCAGCTTATACCCGTTGTCCTTGTGTTTTGTCTGGTTTGGGAAGCATGCTGTTTGTTTGCTAGGTTTGTTTTTTTCAACGATTTCCAATAGTTAGGTTAAATTAAGTATGGATGTGGTATCTCTTGTGGTTCCAGAATCTTCCATGGTCTGTCCAATGTTGTGTGAGATGCATGTGTAATGAATTGAGTTAAACTAGCTTTGCCTGATTTTTCCTAGATACAGTGTAACTAATAACACACATTCTAAGAAAACAAGTAGAGTATTTACTGAGAGGAGTGGCTAAAGGCTCTTTCCAGCCTCCTGGGGTGGTGAGAGAAGCATCTGAAACTGGGTGTTTTTGCAAGCCATTTGTATATCAGCCAGCTTTGCTGTTTCTCATGTTTTTGCCTATGAGATACACCATGCTGCCAGACCACCAGTTGGTGGACCACGCCTTGGCTTGAAAGATGTACAAAGCTGCCAGTTGATGTGATCCTTGGGCCCTATGGGAAATCATGGAATGTGTTTGTAAGATATAGAGACAGTCAGAGTAGTTGTACTGTAGACTCTATAGACATTCGTTGGAATGCCCTTATTTGAATGATTCTGTCATTTATTGTATGGTGGAAATATATAACTTTTATTTTTTGCAAATAAACCCTTTTGACAACAATGAACTCAAAAATATGAATGCTTATGCTAATGAAAAATTAAATACAGATTTTATGTATCCCAAAGGTTGATGATGGACATAGAATTTTCCCAAAATGTTTATGGATATATGGTATTCACTATAGGGCCTTAAGTATATCATGACTACATGAAAATCAAAATGCAGAAATTTACCAAAGAATTATTAGCATATTTTCCCAAGTTAGAGGTTATTTTAAGCAGACCATGCTGAAGACTACATTTTAATAAAGAAGCCACAGGAAGTGTATTTCATACCGAAGCATTTTCATCTTTTCAGTGAAGCATGACTTTTCATTTAGATCAAATGATTTTTCTTTTAAATTAACTCACTCAGTTTCAAACTCAAGTTTTCTTATGCTCCATTGAATAGATAAGCAGTAGCTGTTAACATGTTGGATCCAGTATTAAAATAACTTCACAGTTTAATGTTCCTGTTTGCATACGTGTTACTAAACGTTTCAGATAAAATATAGCTTGCTTCTAAAATTGATTTGAATTTTTTTCAACCAATTCATGGAAGAATACTACAGATGTTAGAAGTTCATTACGTTGTCGTTTAAAAATGTAAAATTATTATGAATGCTGTTTCTTTTAAATTTAATTTTAGTTTAAAAGTTCAAAAGGTAACCTCTTTTTTGGGCAATAATATAAATTTTGATGGAGCACATGTATGTAGAAATGTGTGGATTTTATACATAGTTCAAAGACTCTTATAGACCAATATGAAAAACAAATAAAACTATATTTTACTTGTGTTTATAAAATAACCAGAAAATGGTAAATACTATAAATTTCAATGTAAAGTAAGGAACTAGAGAAGTGGAAAGTCTATAAGAAGATACTCAACCTCATTTTAAGCAAAATGAAACAATGAGAAATTCTCAGAAAATGAAAGGCCATTTATTTTCATCACTTTGTGAAAAGGAAGCCCTGGAGCCCTGAGCTAGAAAAGAAATCATGACGGACCTTGTCTTTCTGAAAATGCATTCAAGCATTCATTTTATTTAGAAAATGAACAAGATAAAAGCTGTTTATACTCCCAATTTTCACTTGTAAATTATAAAATAATTAGAATGTTCCTATAAAAAATGAAAGCCAGGTAGTAAGTCATGCCTACAAAGGAAATAAAAACCATAATTCAATATTTCAAAATTAGCTAAAAGAAAATAAGAAATGTGGAAACTATAAAAGAACATATTGGGGCCAGCCCGGTGGTGCAGCAGTTAAGTTCGCACATTCCGCTTCTTAGCGGCACAGGGTTCGTCAGTTCGGATCCCAGGTGTGGACATGGCACTGCTTGGCACACCATGCTGTGGTAGGCATCCCACATATAAAGTAGAGGAAGATGGGCACGGATGTTAGCTCAGGGCCAGCCTTCCTCAGCACAAAGAGGAGGATTGGCAGTAGTTAGCTCAGGGCTAATCTTCCTCAAAAAAAAAAAAAAAAAAAAAAACAGATTGTAAGTTAGAAAATCTTAAAAATAAGACGTTTGGGAAAAAGGAAGATATAAAAAGATGGGTGACAGCACTTACACAAGCATTGAAAGTAAAATAAAAGATTACATCAGAAACAAAAAACACCCCTAAAATATAAGGTATACAAGAGCCAATAAACACAATGGATGATGCCTTCAGGAAAATAAAAGATGGAAAGAAGAAAAATATTTAAAAGCAAAAGAAATGAAGAAAAAATGAAAAGGATTTGACATATCATGATAAATAAAGAAGATAAATTAAGAAAATTCAATAGACATATAACAATTGCCAAAAAGAAAACCTACAGCAATGGAATATAAAATATGCTTAAAACAATAACTCAAGAAAAATTTCCAGAAATGAAAAACCTGAAACTACTTACCCAGAAATCAACCTATAAAGACAATACCAAGATATATTCTCATAAAACCTTTAGGCTTTAAAGATATTTTTTGCTTCCCAGCAAAAAGATCAAGTCTCTTAAAGGGAAGGGAAACCAGATTATTATTAGACTTCTTTTCCTTTTTTTCTTTTTTGAGGAGGATTAGGCCTGAGCTAACATCTGCTGCCAATCCTCCTCTTTTTGCCGAGGAAGACTGGCCCTGAGCTAACCTGTGTGCCCATCTTCCTCTATTTTATATGTGGGGACAACTGCCACAGCATGGCTTGCCAAGCAGCGTGTAGGTCCTCGCCCAGGATTCGAACTGGCAAACCCCGGGTCACCAAAGCGGAACATGCAAACTTAACCGCTGTGCCACCAGACCGGCCCCTATTACTAGACTTTTCTAAAGCAACACTTGATGCTGGAAGTCAATGGAGTAACACATTTTAAATACTGAAGAAAATAAAATAAGATCCATAAATTTAAGATCCCAGTCCAACTGATCTTTAAGCATAAAAACCTCAGGCCATGAAAACCTTGTCATGAAATGCAAGAATTTATGGGATATTTTTCCCATGAGTCTTTCTCAGGGAAAATAAAGAGAATGAGCATCAGACGACCCTAAAGTCTGGAGATCATCAACGTAAAGACTAGTGGGATCTTGGGGACTGGTCCTTCCATTAACATGGTCAGCACCTGGGAGACGTTCAAATGCCACCATCAATTTCAGCATCAAACCCATCACCACCTCAAACCAGAACAAACTGAACACTCACTTGCTCCTAGTTTTGAGCTTTAAAATCTTGAGCTGCTGGGAACTGACTCTTGCGGAGGTTCTGATCTAAGTTACTCATTAGTGCATATTATTATTCTTAGTCGGTGATGCTCAGGAGAAATTTCTGGAAGCTGTGTTAGTGATCCCACCTTCATTTTGTCTACTCGGCCTCTGCAGGAAGCAGCTGTTTCATAAACATTTATGCCGCTGTACTTGTACCTCAAAAAATATGAAATTACTTTCTGCCTGTTTCAAAACACTTATTTTTACAACTGACGTGACTTCGTGATTATCTCTATCTTTTCTCCTTCACGCATTAAAGACCAGTTTTCAAAAAGAAGAATGAAAGTGAGGAGGAGAAAGAGGAAGAAGAAAGAGGGGAGCAAGAACAGGAAAGGTACAGATGGCCGTTGAAGGGGAGAGAAGGAGGAGAAGGGGAAGCAGAGGTAATTGCAGAAGGAACTGTGAATTCAAAGTGAGCAACTGGACAGTGACAGAGAGGTCAACTCCCAGGGCAACAGCACAGGTGGACACCGCGGTGTAAGCAACAAGGACGACAGGATTGCAGATTGCAGTGACCAGGCTGCAAGGCAAAGGGCAGCATCCAGGTATTTTCACATTCACCAGGAAGCTTTGGGACTCTCCTGGGACTCTGCGAGGGGAACAAGGGAGACTTGGAAGAAGTGGCATCTCAATGGTTTACCTGTTGGGGCTCCAAAATGATGAATTTTGTTATAATATATCTCTCTTCACTGTTCCTTCGGTTTGATTAGGCCTGGAGACCTAGGGATTACCTTAGATCGAAAACCACAACAATAAAAATGTTGTTTACATATACCATGAAAAAGTTAACTAAGGATATTAAAAACGTGTCAAATAAATAGCTTACACATAGTGTCATTGAATTTAATCCTACTTTTGGCATTGTGAGAAATAACCATGTGAAATAACATTTAATTGGTACTGACAGAACTCACTTCCTCTTTGCTGGTTTGCAGAGTAGAGAGTACTAACAAATTGCATTCTAGAATGTTGTGAGACCTGTGAAATACATTTGCCCTCTTACTTCCACTCCACAGACACAATCCACATATGCTTAAATCTGCCTTTCCATCTGCCAAATATGAATTAATGGACTGCTTGATAGCAAGAATTTTGTTTTTTAGAATGTCATTAGGTGGTCAAAATCTTTTGAAGCTCAAGCTAAGCTACGAAAAAATATCCTGCAATTACTTTAAAAATGAAAATAACTAAGTGAAATATCCACTCACACAAGACCCATCTGTATGAATATATATTACCAGTTGAAAGTATCATTATAAACATAACTAATGTATGCATAAAACTGATCATAATTTCTCAATAACATTTTCTCTTTCCTGGAACTAAAATAATTACAGTAGGAAACACACTCGATTAGTATTAAACTCTTAAATTAGCTTGGCAGAAAAACATTTGCTAAAATTTGAAAAGTATTTGAGAACTAAGAGGTATATACTGTAATTTGTAATTTTAAATAAATGTGTCTCCTTGTAGAATTATATAAGCTTAAATTTTCATATACAGAAACTAGACTTTTAAGTGTAGTTTCCCAAAGAAAACAAAAATATTTTACTAATATATCAGTATGCATAATTATATATCTCTTTGTTCAACGACATTTTTGCTGAACTCTTGAAAGTTTTTCAAGAAGGAAAAGGAAATAAACATACAATGCTGTCCTTTCTGAAGGCTAGATGTCACTCCAAACTGACGCATGTAACCGCCATTTATTGAATGCTTTCTGCATATTTGTGAGTGTTTTATATTCAGTTCATCTAAAATCCAAATAAGGGGGCCGGCCGAGTGGTTAAGTTCACGTGCTCCACTTCAGTGGCCCAGGGTTTCGCCGGTTCAGATTCTAGGCCCAGACCTCGCACTGCTCATCAAGCCACGCTGAGGTGGCATCCCACTTGCCACAACTAGAAGGACTCACAACTAAAATACACAACTATGTATTTGGGGTGCTCTGGGGAGAAGAAGAAAAATAAATAAATAAATAAATAATAGAGGAAGATGGGCACAGGTGTTAGCTCAGGGCCAATCTTCCTCAGCAAAAAGAGGAGGATTGGCAGCAGATGTTAGCTCAGGGCTAATCTTCCTCAAAAAATAATAACAATAATAATAAAATAAATAAAATCCAAATAGGACTTCTCATGCCAATTTTTCAGATATAGCAGTAAAGTTTCAAAGTTTTAAATAACATGTCCACATTCACTCAGGCCATCAGTGTTAGAACTGGAATTCCAACGCAGGTCTGTCAAAGAACAACCCACACTCTTTCTACTATGCTACACATCAATCATGATTTATTTTCTAATAAAATTCAATTTTTAAAATTTCAGTTTCCTTTTGCCTAAAGAGGCTGTCCTATCAATTTTTAGGTAGAATTTACTGGAGTTAATCCTGGATAGACTTAACTGGAAAATTGTTGAAGACAGAAGAGGATACTAAATGAAGGAACAGTCCAGACAATGGTGATACAACGCAGTTTGGTTTCCAGAAGATCCAAGTTGATTTCCAGTGTTTCCTTTATAAGAGCAGTATCATCATTATCTATGGCCCTTGTCAATGAAAATATCAGCCATCTTTTTGGTTTTTTATCTTTCACTGTAAAAGAGCATTTCTACCCTGGGTTACATAGCAATCATTTACTAATCATTGATTTAAGCTTTTTGTTTATTTTTTACATAGTGTCTTGATCCTAGAGAAGAAACAAGGGTTCTGGAGTCAGACAGACTTAGTTTCAGACCCTGGCTCCCCCACTTACTAGCTGGAGGACAGGACATTGGAGTTATTATTTAATCATTCTCATCATTTGTAAATTGGGAAAATTAATAGCTATCATGTGGGGTTATGGGTGAGAATTAAGACGGCTAATGTACGAAAGGGGCTTAGCCAATCCTGGACTCATAACAGGCACTCAGTAAAATTCGGTCACCTTGCTGTCTTTTTCTCTGTGTTTTAACCTCATAATGCTTACCAAAGTGTAATTTTCAAAAAATTGTAAGCATAACTCCAATGCAAATAATAAATGAACATGTGCCAAAGATTTTATTCTACCTATTAATTAGAGATTCAGTAAGATGCCAAGACTAGTTCAAAAAAGAATTTTCAAATATATATATATATATTTGTTTTTCAAATTCTTTTTCAAACTAGTATTAGCATCTTTATATTTATATATATAAATATATATATGTAAATAAATAGGCAGTCAAGAATACTGAATATATAGAGACAGTCAAGAATACTGAAATGAATTTGCTAGCAGATGCAAAACTTGTTAATATAAAATTTAAAAAGTAATGTTTCTAACATTTGAAAATAAAATGTAATATTTGGGGTTATCCTTTTATGGGATGAAAATTGTTTCTCTACTGGACAAAACTTGTTTGCATCACTATGGACAAAAATCATTTGCTATTAGTTTTCTACAGGTTAATCTTTACCCCTACTGAGTTATAAAATAGCTTCGTCAATAGAAAATTCATCAAATGCGCACACCCTCTTATAATCAAATAATCCCCATATGTACCATTAGACAATGCCTCATCCTCCACCGAAAATGTGCCCGGTAGTCTCTTCTGTGCATTCTCAAATCTGGACATGCTATAAAGTATAAAGCTGGCTTTATAATCCTCTATCTCATTTTCTGAACAAGCGATTCTCAAACCTCCATTCTCTCTACAATACACAAAACATGCTTTTAACATTTTAGGTAAACTATATATATTTATTTCTTAAAGCACTTTCTCATGTCTTTATATGTTTCCTTTTTCTATGCCTTACTTGTCTGTTTGGGTAGGGTCTTTTGCAGTAATAAAGAAAACTTGCTCCAGATGCAATTCTGGCTCCTCACTAACTCTATGATCATGAGCAAGTCACTATTGCTCTCTAAGCCTCAGTTTCTTCCTCTGAAATACGGGGAAAGTAAAGGGTCCTACCTTATTGAATTGTTGTAAGTATTAAAGGACGTAAGACGCGCAAAATTTTAGAATCATTTCTGACATATGGTAATCATTCATTAAATATTGTTTTAATTTCATTGTTATTTTCTAGAGAGATGAGGACAACATTCTTTGAGCTTTTGGTTGTAGAGTGGCCACCAGAAGAAAACGGGAAGAAAAGCAAGTAACAAAGCCTTCTAGAATAGTTGGATCACATCATAGTTTTATTCCTAATTTTTCGAGAAATCTCCATGCTGTTTTCCACAGTGGCTGCATCAGTGTGCATTCCAACCAGCAGTGTATGAGAGTTCCCTTTTCTCCACACCCTCTCCAACACTTGTTATTTCTTGTCTTTTTAATAATAGCCATTTTGATGGGTGTGAGGGGATACTTCTTTGTGGTTTTGATTTACATTTCCCTAATAATTAGTAATGTTGAACATCTTTGAATGTGCCTGTTGGCCATCTGTACATCTTCTTGGCAAAAATGTCAGTTCAGGTCCTGTGCCCATTTTTTAACAGGGTTCTTTGTTTTTTCATTGTTGAGTTTTTTATATATTTTGGATATTAGCCTCTTATAAGATGTATGATTATCCAAAGAATACGAAAACACTAGTTTGAAAACATATATTCACCCACATGTTCATTGCAGCATTGTTTTCAATAGCCAAGACATGGAAACGACCTAAGTGCCCATCAATGGATGAATGGATAAAGAAGATGTGGTATAAATATACGATGGGATACTATTCAGCCATAGAAAAAGATGAAACCTTGCCTCTTGTGGCAACATGGATGGACCTAGAGGGTGTCTTGCTAAGCAAAGTAAGTCAGATGGAGAAAGACAAATACCATATGATTTGTGAAAGATAAAAACAACAAACAAACACATAAATATGGAGAACAGATTGTTGGTTACAAGAGGGGAAGGAGGGTGGGGAGAAGTGAAAGGGGTAATGGGGAACATTTTTACAGTGACGATGGAAACTACACTTTTGGTGGTGAACATGAGGTAGCATACACAGAAGTTGAAATATAATAACGTACACCTAAAATTTATATAATGTTATAAACCAGTGTTACTTCAATTAAAAAAAATGCTTCTGGATGTTGATAATAATGATAAATGTGACAATGAAGTAAACTTTGGGGGCCAGATTGAGATTGTGGTCCAATAATTGGAAGGAGGCACACATTGGTTTTAGGGTAGGAATTTTCTTTCTTCAATTAAGTGGCTCCATGCATTTTCACTTGGAAGATTCAGTTATAAAGCAGAGACAAAGATACACAAAGGAAAGACTTTGCTTCACAAATAATACCCCGCCAAGGTTATTAGCTGTGTTATATTGTTGATTTCTTTTGAAAATTTAACTATAGAAGTTTGGAGTTTATTAACTTATGGAATGAAAAAATAATACTGACTCAAGTACCCTCCTTTTGCTTTTAAAGAAAAGCATATTAAATATTTCACTCCCTTACAGGTAAGGATGGTCTGAGTTATAAGGTAATGAGCCTCCAGCCCCTTAAGTGAGACCAGTGCAGAAGGAATATGTTAAAACACGATAAGGTTACTTCTATTTCTGTGATCCTGAAACATACTCTGCTATAGCATAGAACCAATGTATTAATACAGGTCAAACTTAGACCTCTGAGTTTTTATTTCTTTAGTATTTTTGTTTGGTATTGTTTTGCTTTTTACCCTTCAAAAGTTAGGATTAAAAAGAAAAATAGTCTGATGTAACATGACTCCTTTGAAAAGAACAGTTACATTTATATTCTATAAAATCTTATTAGGCTTGGATTTCAACTAAGATGTTCTATAATTGCTTAAATTTGGATGATATATTAGAACAAGTTCCCAAAATGATGTGTTAACCTTCACTCTGTATAAAAAATATATATATATAAAGCTTTGACAAAAACACACTGAGGGTAACAAAGTATGTTCTTGGCTGAGAGATGACTCAGATGCTTAACAAAAGCCTCTGTTTACCCTCTAACTCACAAATGTGCAAATATAGAACACATCTTACGTGGGGGACTAAATGTCTATGTGCAAAGCCATGAAATTACCAACGAATAGCCAAAATTTAGGGTCTCATAAATTAACTGAGCCATATCACACACTGTTTGAATTATAGTCCTCTAATATTTTACTACATAGTTAAGTTGCAAATACGTAGTATTTATATAATTCCATGGTTTGAAATTTAAATACAAGTTAGGAAAGATTTTATAGTATATATTATTTAACCAACCACATTTATTTTGGAAAATAGTTGTGTTTAAGGAAAAAAAAAAGCAAACTAACATGAGGCAAAGTTTTGACTTACTTTGAACACTGCATATAATAAAAGTTTAGAATAAATTATTAACTAAGTATCTTAGACTCTGGAAAAATAGAAATTACAAGAAATAAAATTAAAACTTTATTGTGCTATAATTAAACCAGAAAAGCTACTGAAACTCTTTTCCCAATTCACTAATTTAATCTACAACTTTTTTGGACTCTTAGAGCAAGCAATACAATATGTGAGCTGGCTCAAAATTTGAAATGAATGGATATTCAAATAACAGATTGGGGCAACATGAGGATACCAGTATGCCCTTACAAGTCTAAAAGAAATAAAATTAGAATGAAGATAGACCTTACCAGTTTTTAAAAGTAGATTTCTAAAGCTACGTTTTCCAATTCTTTGTCTTCTCTGAGCTTCCATAAAAAGATTTCAAAGGGCATTGTGGGCTGACATAAAAAATGTACTACTGTGCTTGAGACTTCTTAAGAATATTATCTACTTAGAAGATAGAATCAGATACTAAGTTCAGGGAATCTGTACATAGTCACTTTTCTAAAACAGCCGACTTTTGGCTCTGTACCACCTGACAATTTCTTTGTCCAAGCCACGCTAAAAATAGATCTTTATATAATGGAAATGTTGCGACATTAACCATAGCAATGTGAATGAGTACCACTATAATAAGGATCTCTCATCAACTCTTGGTTTATGTTATATTAACATATGAAAAAGCTATTTAACATTAAAATTAATACATCATAAAACAATGGTAATGCTTCATACAAAATATAGTTTTATTTGAATCACAACTACTCACAATAGCTATGAATATCCCCATTCAAATTGCTATCATGAATATTGTATAAAATGAGAAGAATAAACTAAAAGTAAAATTAGAATACTGCTTTATAAATTATAATATGTCAAGCTAACAAATGGTAGACTTGTCATATTGAGCAACTAAATGTCTAAATGATCATTCAGCGCTCAGAGTGGAGGAAGAAAAAAACATTGGCTTTGTTGCCTCTAAAGCAGTTGCTCGATTTTTCATACTGTCATTCTGCTCTATTAGCAAAGCCTAACACAATTAGGTATGAATATGCAGTAATAACATGCAAATTGTTCCCTCACAATTGCCCTAAGGCAGCAGTCTCAGCCTTTCTAAGCTGATTCCTTCTACATCATTACAGCCTTGGCATAATTCATCAGAATAAAAAATACCTCAGCCTTATTGCATGTGGCCAGCTAGTAAAATCCTCAGTAGTTGTTAACCACTCTCCCTCGATGGGTTTGTTAGCGAGGCTGTCCCCCGCTCCCTGCCACTCCTGCACTTGTACATGTTTCCCTTGGGTAATGTTAGACACTACATTTGAGCCTGCCAGAACAATTAACCCTACTGTTAATTAGAATGAAATGTCAGGCGCACAGATGGTACAAGCTGGCACCCTGCCATCCCGCCAACTGCTGCTGAAAACAGCTACCCCACTGCTGACAGCTGCTCAGCCATGTCCCGAACCAGCAGATGTCAAAACTTTCCAGCTGAGGAAGGTGAAAAAAAGCAAAGAGGAGGGGTTCTCATCTCAGCAGTGATGATGACTGTTTTACTGCTATTGTATCTATTACCTGTTGTCACGCTGTACCAATCAAGAAGCAGCCTGCAAGCAGCAAGACGCAAATTTAAAATAATGATACTGATAAGCATAACACAAATAAATACAACATGGCTAGAATTCAACACAACGACAAAAATGGCACAGGCAACAAACAAAATCACTGAACTTTTCACGAAGTTCTCCATGAGTTGGACAGCCATATTTTACTGTATGTTTTCAAAGAGAAAAAAAAATCTCAACATTCCCAAATCAGGTCATTAAAAAGGCTGCAAAAGATTGCCTATCTAATCTTCAGAAAAATGTTCACTTTGTTTACAGAATTCATACCTAGGGATGAAATGGTTACTTTTTTCCTGGTGTCTTTTGTTGTTCATAATTTATGAACATAATGTGTGAGATGATAATCTGTGTTTCCTTCCATCCTCATATACACATACGTCGTCCCGAAAAAGAGATAACAGAACGTTATCTGTGAAAAACATCAAAAAGTAAAATAAAGCCTAATTTGACAATAAAATCACAATTGGATACCATTTTAGTTAGAAAAGTGCTTCAGAATTCTGATCTGAATAGTGTGCTAATTTTGCGGTAAAAAAACAGTGATATTATTATGAATTAGTTGGAAATTCAAGTTATTTCTAAACACAAAAGGACTGGATCATAAACCCTTAATATTTATTTTGACTTTATAAAACAACAATTTTGTGTCTGAAGGCTATTAAACGTGGAAAGTGTGGAAATATGAAAGTAATCTCCTTTCAATTATGCTATTTTGAGTCATTCTCTTTAACAGCATGAATGCAGGTGGATATTATAACTTAAATGCCACAGGAAATATGCCATAAAATTTAAAGTTCATGTTTCTGCTATTTCTACTTCTATCAGACATCATTTATTGATAAATTATTCATTGTTACCTAAGTATGCAAACACACAAAGGAAAACACAAGTGGAAGCCTCTGAGTACTCAGAAGGAATTAAAAATCATGCACATGCCAACTCATTTTCTCTAATTAGGCAAAAAAAATCACAATACTAATATGTATACGGAACAAGTATCAGTTAGGGTTTTCTGTCATGCTTAGCCAAAATTAACTTCTCCCACGAGGAGATTTACCAGAAAGATGTGGAATGGTTCACAGTACCTTAAAATGGTTTTAAAAAGCTGAAGAACTGACTTGGAAAGTAGAGACAATTTAGGGAACTAGGTGGCAGGAACAGTGGACAACCTAAGACCCTAAGATGATCAGCTCCTATCATTTCTTCTTCTAAGAATTTAAAGTTCAATTGGCCTACTTTGCTTCATGTGCTCAAGCTAGATATGTGCAGTGCAACTTAATTAATGATTCCAAGAACACCGAAATAAATGTTTAGATGGCTGTTATCAGAAGAAGGACAAGTGGATTCTGTGCGTCAGATACAATAGTGACAAAGGTGACCG
Organism: Equus przewalskii; assembly: GCF_037783145.1. Lineage (NCBI taxonomy): Eukaryota > Metazoa > Chordata > Mammalia > Perissodactyla > Equidae > Equus > Equus przewalskii. The sequence continues at coordinate 9,971,512 of NC_091838.1, forward strand.
ATATCCTGTGAAGTCAGTGCTAGAAGATTCCATCAAGAGCTTTGATGCAAGCTTGGTTAAAACTACAGAGATGAGTATAAGCAAGGGGATGAGTAAGTAGTCCAGGTATGAAATTGAGGATAAATAAGATTTTGCAGGTGGTGATAAGAAGCTTGACTGATCCAAGCATTGAACAGCTCACTAGAGCAAGCCAATATCAATAGTGACGTTGACAACTACTACTGCTGTTTCTTCTCCTGATTTCTTCTACTAAGTACCCCATTTCTGTAGCATTTCACAGTTGACAAAATAATTTCCCAGCTAGATTCTTCTTTGATTCTTACAATTCCTACATGGGAAATACATATTACACATATTCAGTGACTGTTATATATAAAGAATCAGGTGGCATGCTACAGGTACATTAGAGTCAATATATGAAAAGACTTTGTTGCTACACATATGAAGAATTTGATATTTGTCAGATACAGGTTTTTGGAAAGCTAGACTTCTTTCTTCAGCTAGGAATGTTTTCTAACAGCAATATTAATGAAATTTTTTAAATATCATTTCCTATTTCATTATTTGATTCCAAAAATGTTCTTTGAGCAACTACCAAATGTCAGGCCCAAATCCAGATACCAGGAGTACTGAGGAAAATGAGATACAGCCTGCCCTCAAGAGACTCAGAATCTGCTATGGAGAGACAATCACGTACACAAGCGTAGAATTTGTTCCTAGTTGTTAGAACATACATGGGATGAAGGATCATGTGGGCACAAGAAGGTAGTGATCAGGTCTTCCATGGAGGCCACCAAGACAAGCTTTTGAGAGTGACAGGAGACTATCGATACATGTGAAAATCAGTCTGTTTCAAAAGCTCACAAAATATTACTTAGCATACAAAAGAGACAAGAAAGACACTTATGAATTAAAATAAATACAACACTTCATTAAAAATAAATCTGTTCCTAAAATGCACAAACAATACATAAAGCAAAACAATAAAGTGTTGGGGCCAGCCCAGTGATGCCGCAGTTAAGTTCGCATGCTCTGCTTTGGCGGCCTGGAACTTGCCATTTTGGATCCTGGGTGAGGATCTACGCACCACTTGTCAAGACATGCTGTGGCAGGCGCCCCACAAATAAAAAGTAGAGGAAGATGGGCACGGATGTTAACTCAGGACCAGTCTTCCTCAGCAAAAAGAGGAGGATTGGCGGCAGATGTGAGCTCAGGGCTAATCTTCCTCAAAAAAACAAAAATTGGAACAAAAAAAACAGTAAAGTGTTTATGATTTAATTGCTTGTTTTTGTAAAATGTCTCTTTGAAAGTAACGTGTTAAAATAAGATGCTACTAAATTCATTGTAGGTGTTCAACTGGGTAATGTCTCAATTTCAACTATATTTTGAATTTGGAATACCACATTAAAGGTGCACAGTATATAATATTAAAGGGTTCCTTGACATCCACAGAAATTCCAATACTGAAAAATGAGATATATATTAAATTGAAATTATGGGTATGGCCAAAATCCTTTTGACTGTTTTTGTTGGACAAAAAGTGAAAATAAGGTTTACCCATTCAGAATTAAAGTGTATGTACCTGTATGTAAAATTGTATAATTTTACCATCTCTATTAGAATTTTGAATAAAGTTAATCATATCCTATCCATGTATATACAGTTTTGACTTTACAGAAAAAATGTTTAATTACAAAGTGGTAATTACCTGTTTTATGCCATTGATTTAAAATAATTTATAAAAGGTTACTTTGGACATAAATACCATAAGACTTAGAGTGTTGAACATTTTTAAACTCATAAACACAGCAAATTCAAGTCATATCATTCAAACTCAATCAGAAATAAGATAAAATATATTTTTTCTGGAACTCCTGTTTTGGATGCTTTTCCATTATTCAACTCTCTTTTACAGACAAGGGCTTATTCTTATCCACATCCACTGGTACACAGATTTTAATTTTCAACTTTTTTCTTCCATACCCTACCAATATAAAGTTTGTATTTTGTCCGAAGTTTAAATATGCAAATGAAAATTTTTAGTTGTAAGAATTAATAACAAAGAATCAAAACACCCAGTCATCTATTTTTCTCAGCAACCACAATTAAAAGGCAAAGATCTCTAGACAACCTGGAAAAATGAACCAGGGATATCTAGTGAACGGTTGTGAAAAAGATCACAGCACGGGCATTAAATATTTAACCAGAAATAATGCAGGTTCAGTTCTTGAAGACTTACTAGTGCAAATAAGTGAGACATTTTCTATCAGAATAAATGCATTTAGATTGAAAGATACGCCTATTTAGAAAAATAACGTAAGAAGTGTCAGATAAAGTAAAACATCTTGCTTTCACAAATCTTTCCTCTCTAGCCTAGGAACTCAAACGTTTGAGAGAAAAGAGGAGGGCAAGAGAGAAACAGATACAGAAAGAGAAAAACAGAAACAGATAGAGATACACAGGGACAGGAAGAAAAGCAATTGATGGAACTGGTGGGGGTTATTAAGTAAAGTAAAAATACAAGAATGTAGTAAGAACACTAGTTCTGATTCTAAGGAGAAAGATCCTAGGCAGCTCTTGTCTATATTGCAGTCTTTCTGCCCAAATAAGCGAATATTTATTTCACTTATTTATTATTTCATTCATTTATTTATTAATAAATAAATGAAATTTATTTCATCAATACAATATTTCATTTTGTCACATTGCTTTAATTCCACTAGAGGATTATTCTCTAAAAAATGACGTTTTTTGAAAATGTGAGGGGCCAGCCCAGTGGCACAGTGGTTAAGATCGCATGCCCACTTTGGCAGCCTGGGGTTTGTCAGTTCAGATCCGGGTGCAGACCTACACACGACTTGTCAAGCCATGCTGTGGCAGGCCTCCCACATACAAAGTAGAGGACGATGGGCACGGATGTTAGCTCAGGGCCAGTCTTCCTCAGCAAAAAGAGGAGAATTGGTGACAGATGTTAGCTCAGGGCTAATCTTCCTCAAAAAAATTTGTTTTTTAAAGTTTAAAAATTTGAATATCTCCCTGAGGGTTAAAATACTACTATTGATAGTCGAAATCATACAACAATATAACTAGGAAAAAAAAAACTTTAGCTATTGTTTACCTTAAAACTCCCATGTTAAACATGATGCTGAGAACATGAAAGTTGAAACCATTTGTTTAAAATCACAAAGCCCAATAACGTCACCACTGAGTACTCAAAGTCTTCTCCTGAAGCTCCGTGTAAGGATGTTAAGAACAACAATAATAACATTTTTGAGTGCTCACCTGGAGCTGCCAGCACTCTGAGCTAATTCCAATATGATAACATTAAATAGTCCTACGCACACATTTTCCATCCAGCGTCAAGCAGAGGAGTAAGAGTCTTTAAACTCTGTTTCAGGAAATGAGAAGAAGGACAAAGAACAGATTGATGGTGGTTTCAGCGAGAGGAGGTCCATGCTTACCTGTGTTATCTATTGGGGTTTTGCCTAAGAGTTAAGAGCATTCCTTACAAGTTTCCTTTTAAAGTATCTGCCCGATACCATTTATCCCTACCTTCCACCACCAAGGAAATGTAGTAAACTGCACTTTTCTTATGTGATAAAATATTATAAGAATCTATAGTTTGAAATGAGTGTTCCATGAGCTTCTCGTTATATGTTAGAAGTTCTCAACAACCTGTAATATTACTTACGCATAGACTTCATTTTAAAAAATTACTTAGAATCTCTATTAGATATTACTTTATAAAGTTCCCAATTACTCCAAATATTTAAAGCAATAGAAAGGAAAGATCTATAATTCATATTTGTGCTAATTTAGATCGCTGCCCCCATCCGCCTAGTTAGTCTAGATTAGGATAGTTCGTCTCACTTTCGAATAGGCAGATTGATTGTGCTTTTCTTTCTCTCCAACGTGGTCACTTTCCCTCCCAGCCTGACAAATTCTTTCCAGTCATCGATGTTCAGTTTGAATGCCACCTCCATTACATAGCCTTCCTAAATTACCCTGCCAGAAGTCATTGGCTCATCTTTAAATTTCACTTGCAATTTACTGGAGACACTCAAAGATTTATCACTTATCATTTTAAATTAGAACTATTTATGTACATGTCCTATCTTTCTTCCTAGGTGAGAAATAGCTTTAGATCAGGAAACCTATACTCTTTATCAGAGAACCAAGATTAGTGCCATGCATAAACTCTCAATAAATATGTGTTTCTTTTTCAATGAATGAATGAATGATGAATGGAAGCCACGGGGAATAAGAAAAAAGAAATAGGAGAGAAGAGACAAGTTCTGAATGGGTTGGAGAAAATGCCTTGAGAGTCTCTTTTATGTTGCCTCACAGTCAAATCATTAAAGATTATTCCCAAAGTCAAGCTCTCACATTAAATGCCTACCTATATTGGGATTGTTAGAAGACACAAGTAAAGAAAACTTAGCAGGAAAGTCTTTAAAGAAAGTTTTCAAAGATATTACATACTGGCTCTACTTCCAGGCAATAGCTACAACACTTATATCAAGTGAGAGAAAAAGACTGAGTAACCATTGATCTGGTCTAGAATGAATAAGCCCCATAGAATGAATAAGCCCAAATTTCCACACTCCATTTCAGCTTCCTTTTGTGTGGACAATTTCCACTGGCTCTCAAGGGAAATAAATATGGAAGATGTGAGCCAGCTTCTGTGGAGAAATTATGACGATCAGATTTTAAATGTTCTTTCTTTCTTTTTTGTTTTTGAAGCTACCTATTGACTAATGGAATGTGATATTTAGTTCCCGTTAAAATAACCTAAAATTTACTTAAACTTTAGAAATAGCAAATAAGTTCATATATATTTAAAAATTCCAAAAACAGATTTTTGCTTCCTGTGAGGAAGGCACTGTGTTAAACCTTTAGTGGGAAGAATCAGAGACGAGGTCCCTGCACTTATGGAGTTTACATTCTGGGAGTGCAATCACCCTTCATCAATGAATCATACCGTTAAAACTTTGGTAAATAAAGAAGAAAAAGAAGCATTTGGGTGAGCATTTAAGGGAGGCATATGTTACAGTCCTGAGAATCAGGGGAGACCCCCTCAAAGAAGTGACAGAGGAGCTTAGTTTTGAAGAATTTGTCTGTAGGTTCTCAAAAATTATCATTTGTAATTTCTAAAGATTTCTGAATCAATAGAGGACAGTTTAAAGTTGGAGAGTTACACATTGATTTTTATTTACCGTCTCCTTTAGAATGTATTTCCTTTAATATAAAATAGATCAACTGTTGAAAAACATATGTCACACTAAATATGCATATTTTCATTAGATTGTAGACTGATTACAAAATTGGGGTGCTTGTTTTTTTTCCATGTTATTTATGAACAAGTGCAGAGTAATTTCACTGGCATTTAAACCAAATAATTTTGCTGGGACGTTCTGATATATTAAAAGGAGGGATAAGGTGCCATATTACTACATGTGTAAGAACACCCTTCTTGCTGACCTTACAATGCACTTAGTATCTTATACTTCACTAATGCTGTCTCTACTACCACAAGGCAATTTATTCTGTCTCATGTTCCTCAAGTGCTCATAAATCAGCATTAGATCCTTTTTACTGAGTTGCTGATTTTAAGCCAGCACAGTCAGAAGGAGCATTTGGATTCAAAGTCTAATATTGGCACACATATTGATTTTAATTAGTCTAATTAGTTCATTACACTAAAAATCACACAGATCATTTATTGCATCAAACCTAATGGCATATGATCAAGGATTTAATATGATAATGAAGTAGATCAATTATCACTCATAAAGGAAGTCATTAACAAGTGTAAACACTGTCAAGCTGGATACCATTACAAATTATGAAGTCATAGCTGAGACAATTTGCATACACACAATAATATTATTTTCTTGTCAATCTTCTCTTTTAAAAATGAATATGTTTTTGTTTTTAAATTCACTTTCCTGTGTCTGTTATTACGATTTAAAGCCATGCACAAGCTGGCTAACATAAGTAGGAGGTTTAAATACTTATGACTCTATCTGGGGAATTCCAATGGTAATAATGATATAAAAAATTAATACAATTGGCTTAAACTAAAGTTCATTTAGATTTCTCTTTTTGCTTCACCTTGAAAACTAAGAATGTGTTCACTTTGGCAGTTGCGTGGTTCTGGCTTGTAAAGCAATAAACAAACAATCAATGACAGTTCTTGAGATATTTGTGATTGTCGTGATATTGTGCAGGCTAATTGCTGTGATTTTTCCTATCTTTATTTAAATAATAATAGCAACATATAGTATAATTACATTGAGCAAGAGCCAAGATATCTGCAAAAGGACTTTAGATTACAACGCTTCACACTCATTTATTAATGCTTTTTGCAGGTTTAACATTACCAAGACATCTTAAATAAAAGCAGCCAACTGTGCACCCTGTTCCTAACCCAATGCATTGCCATTTATCATTATTATTGCTATCATTACCCTTTGCTTAGGGTCCCTTCACTCTGTTTTAAATCCATTTGACAGTAGTGCACATTCAAGCCATTTGGAATTTATTTTTCTGGTGAGAATTGTAAAGTAGTGTATAAAATATCTCCCTGATATCCAGATATAGTATGACCGAACTCTCATTTTTCTAATGTTAAACTTCTCCAAAAAATGCAGTCTCCAGAATTCTCCTGCACCTCTTCAGAGTTCCCAGACAAAATATGACACCTTGTTATCAGCAATGATAGATATTAAATCTTAATTTGCATTATAAACATTACTGGACAGTAAACTACAGTAGCTATTAAATAAAATGAAATAAAATGAAATAACTACCTAAATACCACCTTAGTCTGTTGTCAAGACAACAAATCTGGAAACCACCCTCCATGGATTCATCACCCGGTTCCTCCACTTCACTGTGTGTACTTCATAGGCTTGTTGTGAGGGTTACAGGATGAAGAACTCTATAAAGAACTGAAAACAGCATCTGGCATGCAGTGGTCACTCAGATGTTAGCCATTATTATTATTAAGAGGCAAGTGCTCATGTGTCCAGTTGTATGACATTTTCCTAGTCAAGCAGCTTCCTAGAGCCAACTGCAGTGCAATGCGTATCCATTGCTCATCCTTGTGCTTTGCTTTCTGCACCCAGTAAGACATGTACCTCAATGGTACAACTTCCTAATGGTATTCTCTTACCAGACACTCTCCTCTCAATGCATCCTCCTTATTGCCATTATCTTCTAAAAGCTAAACTGACTGTGTCTTTCCACCAGTTTCTCTTTGTGAGAAGAATAAAGTCAAGTTCAAACACCTATCATGGCATTGCTCTCTCCTCCCCCATCCTGCCTCTCTACTCCAGAGATGCGGGCTGCAGTGGTACCAGATTCGACTATTTCCCAACAGGCATTGTGCCTGTAAACCTGTGGGTTGTCCACATGCTAGGTTTGTTTTCTTATGGCTTCCCCTTTTCCTAACTAATAAATCTCTAATGATTCTTTAATATCCATCTTCTCCAAGTGCATTCCATTCATCGTTATGAGCTATATAACTTCAGGCAAGTTATTTACTCGAAATTTTAACTTCTTCTGTAAAACAGATTGATAAAGAGATTATGAGGTTATGTAATTAATGTAGTCAGAGTCCTGCATATACAGGTGCTCAATTAATTGTAGTTATTATCATTGTCATTGTTAATATTGCTGTTATTCCAGCAAAAAAAGTGGAAGCCTGCATTTTTCATCCAAGATACAATGGCGTATACTCTTGGATCAAAGCATTTGAGTCCTTGAGTAACAAGTCCCCAAATCCTGAGCAACGTGGTATCATATAGGACACTGCCAGTGAGCAGCAGCAAAATCCTATTTTCTTATGAGCTATGAATACCACAACATGTAGTGGTTTACGAAGCATAAGCACTGTACCTACAGATTAGTCTACTCTGCAAAAGCGAGGACAAGAGGAGCACCTCCACCTCCTTTCGTGATCTGTCAAATAAGCGCTGTTCTTTCTCTGTCAAGGTCATGAGCTTTGGTGAATTAGTCATGGAGTTCTTTGTTTTTCATTCAGATAAGCTGATTGTTTGCTTTTGAAGCAAAGTGTACAGTCCTGTTGGTAAGTAGAGAGGAAGTCCCCGAGGAATACACTGAAGACTGCCATGGAACCCCAGCCAAGAGCAGTGCGCAGACTGCACTCCAGATTCCATTGCATGCACACACACCGCCTTAATTAATCCATCATTAACATCAGAGCACCGCGCGGCGCCCACCGCACCTGGCTTGACAGCTGGATTGAAAGCACCGTTGACAGCTGGTGCTTATGCACTTGCTTGAAGTGTGGGGGCTGATGATGGGCTTGCCTGGGGAGCTGGAGCCCTGCCGAGAGGTTGTATGTTTGATGAAGGTAATAGCAGTTAATGAGAATATTTTTGCTAGAGTTCGGGGACCGGTGTAACAGCATTACAATAAAATGCACATATTTGGCAATTCAATACGCAAATCTGCTAAACATTGTAAACTCTTGTAAACATTTGAAAAAATGTCTCCTGTGTTAAGAAATAAACTCCCACAGAGCAGTATTTTTAACATTAAATGGTGAAATATAATCACTGCAGGTCCTCATGGCCTAGGAGGTGGGGGGTAAAATATCCCATAAATATCAAGAGAGTCATCTTCTAATCCTTGGCCATACCCTATATGCTCCCTACTGAGCTACTGAAGGAGACAGTATGAATTTAACCCCAAATGTTTGTCTTTTCCCCAACTCAGTGGTCAGCATTTACATTTTAGGAACTTGGGTATTTCTAGTCCTCACAACTAAGGATGATTAAGGGACTTCATGTGGTGGGACAATTCCTTCTACTGCTTCTTAAATTCAGAGCACTTCTTTTTACTTGCTAGTATAATATACCGCAAAGGTTTGGGTTGGTTTTGTCTCCAGGATCAACAGGCTGAGAATGTGATTTTTCTCTAAGTGTTCTGCTCCTGCCCCAGCTTTGCTCAGCAGCAGCAATAGTACGATCACTAACAGCTTCACAGGGCCTGTGGAATTCAGGTTAATCCCTTAACTGCATCTAGGTCCTTGCCCACATGGCTTCCACTGATCAACTCAATCTGGCCCTCAGACTCTAAGGGGGCTAAACTGAATTTTTTAGTGTTCTCTCAAAACACACTGCATTTGTGGGGGTTTTTCTCTGTATCTTTGTTCACATTGTCTCCACCCATCTTCCACAACTCAGGCCAAATATGACCTCCTGATCACCTTTGCTTCCTCTGGGCTACAGAGAAGAATGCAAGTGGCTTAAGCCACTACTGTGAGTTTTTCTTAAGGCAAAAAATTTTGCCATGTTTATCTTTTGCCAAGCATTGGTGTGTCAATATATTTTGTGAATAAATAAATTAATGACAAAGTCAAGAATAGAACCAGGTTTCAACTTCCAGTATAGTATAGCTTTCCCACTACCCTCCCCTGTTACATTATTCTACCAGCTGTGAACTGGGAAGAAATTTAAAACATAGAAAGAAGAGAGCCAAATCTACCCCTTGAATTGTATGTAGTATATGTCCCTTTATTAATAACAGCAGCTACCAGTTTTAAGTCTTTATCAAGCATATCCATTACATTTTCATTTTATGACTCACAGTCAACTAATAAGATACTATCACTCTCATTTTATAAGTGAGAAAAACGTGACTCAGAAAGGAAGTTAAATAACCTTTTTCTCAGGTCACAATGATAAAAAGTGATTGAAGTTCGATTTTATAGAGCTAACATTTTCTGATCAGATAGCACATTTTAGAAACTATTCTAGGTTCTTTCCCATAGTAAGACATTTAATCCTTCCAACTACCCTATGAGGTAGATACTATGTAAATTTTACCAATGAGGAAACTGAAGAATGGGGAGGGTAAATAGTGTGTGCAAGATGGCAATTGGTGGGATTTGTATTAAACTCAGGTAGTTCAGCCTCAACTCTTACCAGCTGTGCCATGGCGATTCCAGCATCTCTGACACCAAGCTCAAACTTTTTAAGTTCGATGTGAATTGCCTTAGCCAGAGTACTTATGCAAGAGTGTTTTGTAGTATATGTGTGTGTGCACGCACTTGAACTCTATGAGGACATGCAACATAGCTTTCTCATCACTGCGTATCATACAGTGTCTAACACTTAAGTTTTATGGAGTAGGTTCTCAATAAATATTGAGGCATTGCACTTACGCACTTTGCCAAAATTCAACAGAAGGCTATTAAGAGGCAATTCTCCATGGGTGTTTCTGCACATCTGGGAGAGACATTGACTATTATTTATTCCAGACTCTCTTCTCATAAAGGTTTGTATAGCAAACAGCTTGAAAAACAAAGAAAATATCTTCCTCTAAAGTGTGTGCGTGCTTCCAGCCCTAGAGGATAGAGATAGCGTCTCCTCCAGAACAAAGAGCAGGTATGTGTACTGCCCATCATAAAACTTCTGGGTTCCCACTCCTGTAACACAACCTGTTGCTTATGCAAACATCCATCTGGGCCTATGTGGGACTTGGGGGCAAGGATAATCAATACCAATAGGCTCATGCTTCTTTCTGACCCTGAATAATAAAGTTTTTTGTCTCTGACTGAGGAATCTTGGGTCTTCTACCAGCACCCTAAGAACTGCATCAGGCTAACTTGTTAGGTTACAAGTAGGGTAAAATCTCAGACCTTTCACAGTTCTTGACAAACGCAACCAAAGTCATGAAAACAAGTTTCCATCGGTCTCTATGGGTAACCAACAAGTTATTTCTAACATGGAAATTAGAATTTTTTTTAATTTTTAAACTATTGATTCACATGTATTTATCTCCTAGTGAAGAAATTTACTGTCCAAAAAAGTCTGCTTAGTATTTATTTTAAAAGACCTTGTGAACTTTTAAGCTGTCAATTGATAAATCATAATGAATTCAGTAAAAATTGGAAAACAAAATTTCAGTTATCATTGATCAGTAACTAGAGCTGGATAAAGTAATGTTTCTAACCATATCATAATGTATCTTGAAGGCTGTGATTCAGTTAATAACTGTCTGTCTGAATTCTGTCTCTTCAAATGTATGGAGAAAACTCTAGCTTTCTTCTTTCTTGCCCACAGAAACTATCACATAATATCCAAGCACTTCAGCTAGTAACAAAATCAGTATGAGGACCATGCCCCTTCAACCAAGCCTGTCAAATTCAAAGCACCTTAAATTCCTCATTTATAAAAACATTTAGTTACATTTTATAGTCTTCCCACCTTTAAAATCCTATGATTTTTCTATAAAAATTTGAAAGACTTTCTTTGAAGCCTGGACCCAAAACCCATCATCACAGACCATGTAGCACAGTTCTAGAGTCTAAAAAATTAGAAGTGTTCAAATACTCGCACATTTTTCAAACAAAAATCCCTTATGCATTACCTCAAGGGCATGAGGACCGTGAATGTATGTCCTGTGAGTTAATGTTAGAAGGATTTGCTCATCCCCTCCTCAAGTTTTTTTTAGAAGATAGAGATATTTTACTTTATTTCCAATGGAGAAGTGGTGACTTCACTGATTAGTGAATTTAGAAGGAAAATACCTTGCATATCTTTTCCCTCCTAGGTTTATCCCCTTCTGAGAACCTATTCTCAGGATGCTCCCACGCCTACTTCTCCAGAGTGGTAGGTTGACAATGGCAGAATTTACCCCTAGGGGACTTGTAATGGAACCAGAGAGGCCTCGAGTTTGGGGCGGGTATGTGCAAAAGGGGAATTAAAAGGAAATTTGATTGGCTGCAGATTTAAGCCACATTCTCCCAACAAATTCTGAATAATAAAGCTGACATACTGATCTTCATCTACATCATTTTTATGTCTTATTTTTCAGTTGTTTCACAACTCACACAAAGGTGAACGGTGGATTTTTATCAGCCTTGAACCCCAACAGAAACATGTTTTTGCAAAGTGTACATAGTTTTGCCTTATACTGGGAAAAATATACTAAGGTTCAGGAACAATTGCTACCAGTTGTGTAAGTGCCTCAAAGAATATCTCTATTGCAAATTTATCAGAAAGGCATCTATTGTGTTTTATCTTAAAGTTTGCATTTCTATGGTTATTGGTTTATAATTGCTTAACTGTAGTGAAAAGCATATTTTAGATATATTAAAAGTGCTGGTTGTTTGGCTGAACTTGAGCACTCAATCAAGTGCACGGCAGATAAATGGTGGATAAGAAAAGGTGACTGTTGAATTAATGATTCAAACAATCGATGGACGGTGAGTCATTTACGGAACTGCACATTTCCAGAAGATGAGAACCCATCTGTTTCAGAAAATTTGTATTCTACACATTACTCAGTACAGAATATTTTACACGCAAAGATAAATGTTCAATAAATGTTTGTTGATCATGCATTGAAGTAGGTAACATACTGCATAAGCTCATTCTTTCCTTTCTGTTTTCCACAATGGCTCACTTTTTAGAGGAACTTACAGTAAGTAAGTTTTGGACTACATGTCTTCAAGTCTATATAGTCCACTTTTCTTTTTTTTAAATAGACATCAGGACGACAACAAAATGTACATGTGACTTCATTAGAGATGACAATCTACATTTTGGTAATACTACTGTAATGGGCACAGTAAAAAACAAAAATAAATTAAATTACACAGTGTTTCATTATTGTATTTAAACAAACTCTGTGAAACGTCTATTTAACAGATGAAGAAACTGAGGTTCAGAGAGATTAAATAAGCATTAGTCTGTGGCAGGTTGATTCTTGAGCTTAGTTAAACTGATGTCAAATTCTCATTATTCAACACTGTGACTGCCTAGAAATAGGATTGTAATTAAGAAACTTCTATAACTGCAGATAATTATCTATCAGCTGCCTGTCAAATCTTAGATTTTTGCATTTGTTGAACTTTTATGCTAGAGTGGGAGAGCAAGGGTCACTGAAGGTGATGTCTGCTGTGCACTGCAAAATGAAAGGACGAGGAAGAATCTTGATGACAAAAAGTCAATTAAGAATAAAATAAAGTTAATGCATAAAAATAAAAGAATCATTTCCAACAATGCTTTAAAAAATAATACACCACCCTTAAGGATATTGTTTGATCTTTAGAACTAAAGTTCTCAATTGCGGAAACTACTTTTAGAATGCAATTAGCATGTCATCAAGATGTTTAGATTTTGCCCGTGAGTTCATAATAGACGAAAGAGAGAACAGACAAGAGAAATCTGGATCCTTTTTTTCCCTTTCAACAGGAAACATGGATCATCTATTTGATTAAAAGTTTTAAGCAAAACAAAATCTTTAGCCAATAAACAGAACACATCCTGGATCATTTAATACAACGCCTCACCTAGTTTACCATCTAAATGGTTTCCATCAGTACAATAACATCTCATTCACTGAGTATTTAAGTATATGATATGTTAATTAAGAATGTTTGTTGCAAAGAATGCTCAAAATACATACTAATCTTAATGCATTGATACATTTATTTTATATATTTTCTTTTAATGTTGAAATTTTAATGAAAATTTCCATACACAGAAAACAGAAATATAATTCTATCAAATGGGAAAAGGAGAAGAAAGTAATTGGGTGAAATGCATTGATTTTTTCGCAGGGAGGATATATATCATATATTACAAATACACTTACCCACAATTGGATAGTCTTTTTGCAATTTAGCATACATTTCTTTCCTCTTCCCTTAATTTGTTCATATTAAACCAACATAACCGAACAGATATCAGTGAGTAATAATGAGTAAAAGAGAGGCAAGTTAGAAAAAGGAGGGAGGGTTTAGAGACCTTCAAAAATCGTATGTGCTAGAGAAGCAGGAGAAAGACATAAAAATAAATAATGGAGAATTAATAGGCAAACAGCTTTACTAATATTATCTTTAAAGTTTTGTAATAGCATAATTGAGAAAGTACCTGAGGCTCAAGAAAATCACCAAAAAATGACATTTGAACTAGACCTTGATGACTAGGCATGAGTTGACCAGGCAGAGAATAGGGATCGATAGACCACAGGCAGAGGAAGACCATATATAAAGGCACCAGGCAAGTTTAGGGAAGGAGAAGTAAATCAGTGTTGCTAAACAGATATACTGTGCGAAACTGGAGTCAGGGAGAATAGAAGTAGGTAAAGACGGAAAGGGACACCTATATGACCAGCTTTGTACAGGATTACATACTCTATCCAGCTGAAAATCAATGGAAATTTTTGGAGTAGAGAAACTATAGAATCAACTCTGTTTAAAAAAAAAAATGACTCTTATGACAGCCTGGATGGTGACTATAGCAGAGACAAAATCCCAAATCTCAAAGCCCAGTTAGGAAGTTATTTGTTCCTATAAGACGAGAGAGGACTGAGACCCAAACTAACGTAGTGGCCTAGAGGTGGAGACAGGCTTTGAGACACATTTAAAAGAAGAGAGTTGGGGTGCGGTGGGATATGGTGTATGAGAAATAGAGAAGGATCTGAGATAATGTCAAGCTTTTGAGTTGAGATGATTATGTAGTACCATTATCAACAACAGGAAATATAGAAAACCAAAGAAAGGTGCTAAATTGGTAATGAGTTCCATCTGAGGCATGCTAAGTTAAGACGACCTTGAAATATGCAGAGGGATAGATGAAGAAAGCAGATGGCAATATGGGACTGGAGGAATGAGGAAGAGCTGAGCTTGAGTATTTCTGGGGCATCCTATGGGAATGGAATCAATGACAATTATGTGAGATCACCCAAGGCAAGTATCTAGAAGGATGATTATGTAACCAAGGGGCATCTCTATTTTTAAAGCCTGTGAGGAAAAAGAGCCAGTGAGAAAAACAGAAGGAACATCAGAGGGAAGCAAAATCCAGTGAAGGAGAGAAGTTCCAACAGATAACGATCAAGAGTGTCCAATGTTGCAAGAGGGAGAAGATGAGAACCAAAAGGCATCCAATTAATTTACATCCCAAAAAATGCTATTGGTGGAAATTTGGGGGTAGGAGGAAAAAAACTGCTTAAAATTAAAATGCACCACAGATAATGAAATAGAATAGGTACTATGTATTTTTACTTTATTAAAATATTTATTTATTATTTATTAAAATATTACTTTATTAAAATATTTAAAACTATCAAAAGAAGTATTTTCTTTTAATATATTCTTAAGCAGAGCAAGGAGCATATGGATCCCAAAGTGGCCCTGAAAATATAGACAGGACACAAAACATCTGATGTACAAAAAGAAATTCTACCAAAATCTTTGTTTCTTTTGTATTCATTGACTTTTCAGCATGGTTTCTGATGAGCAGAGTAAATAAGAACATATTTTGTTTCCACTTTCATGTTTACCCCCTGAACTCTTCTCCTTAGTCTTGATGTGATATTTTTGTGTCATTTCCCAATAGAAATGACATTGATTATCCTAAAATCAATTTTAAAAACTTTTTCCCAAATCAATAAGACTATGTAATTTTCTCCCTAATGGCATAAAACACATTGATAATGATACAAATTTTACAAGATGTCATAAATTACGAAATATTTTAATGAACTATCTCCTCTGATATCTTCAACAACTTAAGAAAGCAAGTAAAGCAGATACATTTATCTTGCAGGTAATAAGTCTAAGTCTGACTTTAATGTTCAAGTTTCTTGTCAAAACTTACATGGCTGAGAATTACCTGAACTTTTGCTCTATGACACTGCCTCATAGTTATCTTTAGCCCAGAAAATAAAACTCTTAGCAAATGACAAATTTTGAATTTTTATCACAAAATAGTTTTAATTTTATATTCTCAAAGAGAAAATATAATTGACTGATTTTCTTTTTAATGTTCAATATACGAAACCACGTTTAACAGGATGTTAGGTATAAGAAAAGTATAAAATTTCTTTACATAAGCAAATTTATTTTATTGTGAGAGACCACAGGGCATAGAAATAAAGAGTTTGGACTCTGAAGTCGCACTTACTAAGTTCAAATCTTAACTATATAACTTTACTCACGTCACTTAACCTCTCTGTGCCTCAGTTTCCTCATTTGTAAAATAGGTTTGATAATAATAGTACCCATTTCATAGGTTTGTTGTATGAGTTATTACATCTAAAGCACTATGTAGGCATTAGCTAGGGCTCTTATTATTCTAGAATGTAGTCATACCTTTCCCCATGAAACGAAAGGAACTAACAAAGAGAGCACTTTTTTGCCTCACGGCAATTTTTGAGCCTAACAGGACTGTAGACATCTATTGAGCAGACCTAAGGAAAAGAAAGAATCAGGATGGCAAGTTTCTGCTATCACAATCACCAAAGTTGAAAGGATTTGAAGGCACACGGCTATGGATGACCTGGAGATGTAAACTTAAATCCCAAATTTTCGTTTGCTCTGTTCGTACAAATTAAATACATTTTGAAAGGCAAATATAATTTTTAAGTGAACAAAGGACAGGACTAAACATTGTGTAAAGAATAAAAAGAAAAGAATACAAAGAACTAAGGAAATAATTTTGAACATCAACTGAGCTTTGGGGACCTTGGAAACCGAGGCAGGCCTGGGGTTCTTGGTGGATTATATAGATCATATATGCTTAGGTAATTTGAATTAGATAAATTTTAAGAAGAGGATAGACAAAATCAGTCATCCCACTATGTAGAAATAACTATTATTAGCATTTTAATCAAGTACCTTCTCATTTTTTCTGTTTATTTCCTTCATACACTTCATATGGCAGTGTACTGTCTTTTGTAATACATATTTTTCTATCGAATATGGCACCATGAGCATATTTTATACCATTAAATATTATTTGCAAATGTACTTTTAAGTATAGTATTTCTTTGTATGCATTTAAAAAACATATTTAGCTCATTTTCTTATTGATGCACACTTATTGTTTCCAAATTTTCACTAGTTAAAATAATACTGAGATTGATGTCTTTACATTTTATAACTCTCTTTTTCAAATTTTGTTTGCGAGTATGAAAAACTAACTTGAGCTAGCCTAAGGCTAATGAGGGAGGGAGAGTAGAAGAATTTACTGGAAGATTGTGAGGCATCTAACATTCACAAATTAAAGCTAAAATAATGGCTATCATTTTTTAACCTGTCAAAGTGAAATTGCTCCTTTTCCTAAACTATTATATTTAACGTTAGCAAGGGTGCGATGAAAGAGACAGCCTAAATCAGTGTTGCAGTGCTAATAGAACAGGTTTTCTGCAAAGCAAATTGGCAACACTTTGAAGAGGCTTCAAACAGTATTCTTTGACCAGGTAATTTCATGCTAGGAATCTGTTCTATGAAAATAGGCAGATGAACTCAAATATTTCTTTACAACAAAGTATGGCGAATTTTTTGGCAGAATTGTCTGTCCGGCTCTCTCCATTCTGCCCCCTTCATTTAGAATTGCCCATCATGCTCATAGAGGGGTTTCCAGAATCCTGAAAACGTCTCCATCACCTTGGCTCTCCCATGTATCTTAGTTGACCAAGGTAGACATCAATGGAAACTGGATTAGAGATTTCCAAAGGATTTGCAGTATTGGAATGAGAGGCTTGGTGACAGGCACTGTGGGAGCAGAATCATATTAAAAGCAATATTCCAAATGGAAAGGTCCATGGGATCTTTCCTGGGTCCCTGGGACCTGGGTTTCCAAGGTCCACAAAGCTAGGTTGATGTTCAAAATTCTTTCATTAGTTCTTTATATTCTTTTCTTTTTATTCTTTACGCAATGCTTATTCATGTCCTTCGCTCCTTTAAACATTATGTTTGCCTTTCAAAATGTATTTAATTTGTACGAACAGAACAAACAAAAATTGGGGATTTAAGTTTACATCTCCAGGTCATCCATAGCTGTGTGCCTTCAAATCCTTTCAACCACGGTGATTGTGATAGCAGAAACTTGTCATCCTGACCTTTCATTTCCTTAGGTCTGCTACGTAGATGTTTAAAGTCCTGTTAGAGTCAAATATTGCCATGAGGCAAAAAAGTGCTCTTTGTTAGTTCTTTTCGTTTCATGGGGAAAGGTATGACTACATTCTAGAATAATAAGAGCCCTAGCTAATGCCTACATAGTGCTTTAGGTGTTACGATTCATACAACAAACTTATGATGTGGGTACTATTATCATCAAATTTATTCTATTAATGGGGAAACTGAGGCACAGAGACGTTACGTGACATGGCTAGAGTTACATAGTTCATAGTAGCACAGTTAGGATTTGAACTTAGTAAGTGTGGCTCCAGAGTCCAAATATCACACCTCTATGTGACAGCATCTCCACTCATAACTCTAAACTCTTTGCCTCCCTCAGCCAAAGCCAAAGAGCTGCTAGAACTCTTACAGGCACATGACTAGTTTCAGCCAATGCGCTGTGAGCCAAATAATTTAAGAGGGGAGCCTGGGCACCAGCTTTCCCTTCTCCTGCCTCAGCGAACTCTGACACCTCCAGTTGAGATGGCAGAACCACAAGATTCAAACAGCCTTGATTATTGAGATGGTAAATGGAGGACAATTGAGTTGGAAAGAAAAACAATTTATTGGACTTATTGAGAGCCAAAAAGACACTTGTTTTTTTAAGCCTCTGAAATGTCAGGGTTAATTTGCTACTGAAACACAGCTTTTCCTTTCTAGACTGACACACATAATTAAAATTCAGTAATTAAAAAAAAAAAGATGGAGGGGCTGCCCCGTAGCTGAGTGGTTAAGTTTGCACGCTCCACTTTGGTGGCCTTGGGTTTTGGGCCACCGTTCAGATCCTGGGCTCCAACCCAGCACTGCCCATCAAGCCATGCTGAAGTGGTGTCCCACATAGCACAACCAGGAGGATAACAACTCGAATATCCAATTATACACTGGGGGGCTTTGGGGAGAAGAAGGAGAAAAAAAAAAAGACTGTCAACAGATGTTAGCTCAGGGCCAATCTTTAAAAAAAGAGAAAAGATTGAAAGTAAAAGGATGGACAAAGAAATAGTAGGCAAATGCAGATAAAAGAAGGGACGAATGGATATATGATGAGGTAGATTATAAGTTAAAAACATCTAAAAAGATGGAGTGACATTATGTAATGATAAAAATCATAATGCATGAAGAAGATATAAATGGCCTTAAATACAGACACACATCAATAATATGTTGATTTTATATATCAACAATACAGTATTGTAAAGATATAAAACAAAAACTATTAAAAGTGCAATAAAGTGTTGAATAAAGTATAAAACTTTAGCATATGTCTCTCAGAATTTGGCCGATCTAATAGGCAAAATGTAACGTGATAGAAAAATTGAGTGATACCTGGTTTAATAGATAGTTTCCTTGAATAGGGAATATACATTTCCCTATATAGTGAAATGTAGTGTTTAATTTGGCCACGATATAAAGCTTAATGTATTTTAAAAGGTTACTTTCTCTTACAATAATTTAATAAAATTAGAAACTAATAAAATTATAACAAAAATCAAACTAAGAATTTGTTAAAATGAATTCTGGGAAAAAAGACACACACACACACACACATACATGCCGTAGCTCTTCCGAAGCTCTTACCTCATCATCAATTATCAAGAGAGCACCAGCCCATGGAGAGAAGATAGCTGCCGATGCTGCACTGCATCCCATCTTCCAATTATCCTCTACTTCTAAACAGCATCTAAGATAGATGATGGCTTATATTTCTTTCAAAATGGGGGAAAAATGAGTTTGTTTCCCTACAAAGCCATGTAGGGACAGAACAGCTCTGAGGACAGAACTTACACATAAAGAACACAAGGTACTTTAGCTCAGAAAAATCCCAAAGTTACATTCTAGGCTTGAAAGATCCCATCCATACATCATTGCACTGTCTCGGTGTAATAGGATGACCATACGTCCCAGTTTGCCCAGGACAGTTGTGGTTTATGCCTGTTGTCCAGGTGTAATTATTAATAGTGCTCCCTTTCACTTTCAAAAGTGTCTCCGTTTGGACAATAAATTTTATAGCCACCCTACCATGTAGCGATACAGCCCATTGCTTAAAAGGATAGGGGTCTCTGGGCCTTTTCCATACAAAGATTTGTGAGGACACGCAGGCCATCTATGGGCCCCTTTTTACTATCCTACTTTTCCCTACCTATGAAAGGAGCATCAATGCAATTAAGAATTAATTAACAATGAGAGCGAAAGCACTGGGTGCATTGTTTACGACCCTGACCCAATTTAAAAAGACACTAAGGAAATGCTATGCTCCACACATAGGATTGTACCAGGGAAAATGATAATAATGGATTCATAAAATACAATATGACCTTATTAAATGTATAAAGTATATTTTTCTAAATAAACAAAAACTCACCCTTCAAAATTAACTAAGTATAAACTGAAATATAGTTCATGCTAATATGATGGAAAAGATCAATATCAATTTGGTCACCTTACGTATATTAAAAAATCATAGTTGAATAATTGGGAAAGCTATTGATAACATCTCAGGTAATATAGTATCTTCTGGATTCTATTTTAACCCACACTGGCCATTGTTTTTTGGTGCACATGTTGACATCTGCAATTTACTTCTATGCGTCAACCCCAATTGATAGATTTATATTATAATCATCCCTATGCTGTCAAATTCATATGCTAATGTAAAATAAATTCATTCATTATTCTATTCTCACTACCCACTCAATACACCACAAGTTTGGAATACAGTCCACATCCTTCTGTCTGCTTCTCTTCAATGTAAGAAACTATGACTTTAGCTGTCACCTGGGCCCTCCTTGAGCATCTAATACTCCTATTGCTTAACATGTGCCACTTTCTGCTTTCCATTTCACTTTTGCAATGGTTGCTGCTAGCAATGTCTTAACTTGTCTATTCATTTCAACTCCAATGCAAATATCTTTTTGTATAAAATTGAACGTAATTTCTGTTTTTTTTTTTTGGTTATTAGACAATGAATACTATTGGCATTATAGTTAATAGCTATCTGGTACTTCCACATTCTTTATCAGCATTGCATTGGATTGCTTTAGATACCTGTCAATTTGTATAGATAGATAAACTTTTCTTGAATTTATCTGTCAAGTCAATGCCTAGTCACAGAATCTCACTTTATTTATTTGTCACAGAAATCTATATAACCTTTCCCCTCAGAGACGTAGTTAATTAGCTAGTAAAAGGATGATTATTAAATATTAAACTTGAAGTCTCTCATTGTGCCTTGTCTCTTACTGGTGGTCCATTTGACCATCAAAGTTATCACAATAGCAACAGAAATGATAAATATAGATTCTTCTCAGAGTAGTAGTAGAAGTTTCAAGGAATATAAAAAATGTGTAGATTTTTAAAATGTATAGTTTCTAGAATTCAAAAGTATGATTTAGAATCTGTCTATGGAAATTTGAAGAGAAATAGGATAAATTTAATTTTAGAAAAATCAGTTAATCTTTTTTAGTAATGAAGAAGGTATATAGAAGATTGAGTATAATTTCAAAAATTGTTGAACTTCATATTTTAAAAGGTTAGTATGCCAGCAGTTGAAAAAATGACCAAATTCAAAGCATTCAGTGCCAACATGTAAAAAGGAAGGAAGGAAGGAAGGAAGGAAGGAAGGAAGGAAGGAAGGAAGGAGGGAGGAAGGAAGGAAAAAAACCTATGTGTTATAACTGACTGAAAACTTTTCATTTTTAGTGAGAGATTAATAATTCTGGTAATGTGTGCATGTTTGAAAAGAGTTTACATTACTTAATTAGTAAAACTAGAAGAGGGTAATACTTTTTAAGTTTTGTTATATATAGTTTTATTGATGAAAGATTTTCAATTTCTCTGTTTTTGAAATCAAAGCAAATAAATTTTGACACATGAAAAAACTAAAACACATGGTAAAAAGATATATGTTAAAAATAAATTTGTCATAAAAATTTCCACCATTGGAGGTGCTGATAGAATGCTGTCGTAAGCACAATATAAAGCCTGAGCTTCTATACTGAGCAGGAGAAACAGTGAGCGTTGGCTTCAGCTTATTATTGAGACAAAACCGACCCCATACTTTCGTTTTCAGCCAAATGCATACTTCGTCTCGTTTCTGGGAACTCGGAAATTGTGCATGATCCACGACAATGGGATTACAGTAGGTTACCGCTGAACACAATTAAACCATGAAGAGTACAAAGTACATTTTCCAGATTTTTGTTACTATCTGAATATTTCATTTCACATATAAGAAAATATTCAAGATATCCTTTGTGGTGAAAAATCAGTGTTTTTACATGTTGAGATTCCATCAGTCAGTTGAGATATAATTGTGTAGTTTTGGTTGCCAGAGCAAAATGGCCCAATAATTGATAAGTACTTTGAACATTCTTCATTTGAAGTGAAAGCTTTTTTCAAAAAGTTAAATTTTTGAGTTAAGAGACAGTGAAGATAAGACAGTGATGATATTAAGAGAATGAATTACATAATCCTGGGGAGAATAGTCCGTACTTTTTGAGTCAACAGTGTTTATGAAGATTTAAATAATAATATGAAGCAGAATTACAAAGAGTAGATAAGAGTATGATTCTAATTTTTGTAGAATTATTTCTGCATTGGCATTCATAACATTCAAACAAATAACCTTAAAAGCTTTATTAATATTTTTAGATATTTAATTTGGTTTAGGCCATCAGTTTTTCAAGATCCCTATCTTGTTTCTCCAGCGGTGTCAGTAGAAAGGAAGCATCTATTTACTTTCTATACTAACATGTAGCAGAGTGCCTGCAGGAGCTATCTAGAAGCTGGCAGTAGTGAAAAGATCAGTGTTCCTGAATTATAATGCCAAATCATAAAAATTTGAATTGTTAAATGTAAATAGTTAAAATTAACATATATTTTTTTAATTTGGTAAAATTTCCAATTTAGTCTTGTGTCCCAGACATTCTGTAATGATGGCAGTTGGCCTCCACATTGGCTCAGCCAAACACTGATGTGCATATGCAGCCACTCTGCATGTGGCCTGCATTCAGCCCGAAGGTGAGGAAAGGATCCCTCCAACTCCCCAGTGAACTCCCCAAAAGTGAAGCTTAGTAACCCCAGAGAGGGGCTTCTCAAACTTGGATGTGCAGGGGCATCCCCTGGGGAGCATGTGAAATGCAGATTCTGATTCAGTCGGTCTTGGCTGGAAGCTGAGAGTCTCCATTTCTAGCCAGTTTCCAGGGGATGCCAGTGCTCTTATTTGGGGCCGCACTTGGAGGAGCAAGTTCTCAGAGGACACCTCAGAACTGCTGCACACACAAAATTCAGATGTGTGGTGAACACCTGCACATTCTCAGCCAGGAAATCTGGAAACTCCTTCCGTCCACTCCACAGAAGTTTGTGCTGGATCCTGAGCCTAGAAAAGGGGAACTAGAAGGGACCAGGTGTTAAAAGATAAACTGAGGGCTATTAAAAATTTTAAGAGTGTATTGGAGCAAAAATGAATTCGAATCAGGCAGCAGCCAATCTAGCAGATAGAAAGGAGCTCCCAGGAGCTGTACAAAATGAAAGACTTTTATAGGCAGAAGGGAGCAAGAACAAGGAAGTTTTACTAGGCAAAAAAGTAGGTTGGTTATTTCAAGGTTACTTTCCTTTAAAATGGCAGGGTCTAACAGGCAGATGACCTAACTAGTGTTGATCAGGCGATTCCTGATTGACTGGCTTAAGGTTCCATTTCTGAGAGAGCCGAAACTGTAATTAACATAAGTCTCAGTTTGGTGACATGGGGCTTAGCATAAGCAACTCCATTTTGGGTCTGTTGCCTTGTGTTTTAACATGGGCTACCTCTTGAATAGCTTAAGAATATTCATGTAAATATAAAGGAGAAGCATCAGTAACTTGGGCGACCCACAGGTTATATTAAAGAACAAGTTTAGGAAATGACTAAAGTATCCTGAATTATATCATAAGTGTAAAATTTTAAAACATACTACATGCAATTTCTATTACAAAGCAAAAAGAAACAGTTGACAGAAATTCCAATAAATTATGCCAAAAACTGGGAGGTAAAGGTCCTAGAAATAAATATAAACAAAGAGAAAAGCAAGAATACTACCATTAATTTAAATTTAAAGGGGAAAAGATAAAGCAGGATAAAGTACTAGCCACCAGGATAAAGCAGAGAGATGGAATTTTCTAAATACTCTATATTGAAGAAAAGGTAATTGAGAAAAAATAGATCCAGTAAACCAAAAAAGGCATGAAATTTATTCTAACAAGAAAACAGCTAAGTCATTGAAAAGCATTTCATATCAGTCTTTAGGTAAAAAAGTTGAAGAAATTGAATCTGTAGAGTTAGAAAATACTGAAAATCTAGCCAAAAAAAGCTATAAAGTCAGATAGAGAAATATTTTAAAATTTTGAGAACACATAAATCACCCAGTTATCACATATTACCAGGAGGATGACATGTAATCGAAGACAGAGGAAAATTTCCATGGGGAAAATTTTTACTGTTATAATCACTATTTAATATGTCTGAGCATGAACAATGTACTAGGGTTGTACTTAAGGTAGAAATAGCCTCTTCTATGAATTTATGATTCAAGCTGAAAGACAAAACACAAGAGGAGAACAAAATACATTCAGGGGAAGATCCAGAAATCATTTTGCCCACAAAATATTAGAATATATTATCTAAGGGTAATATTGTTATATTAGTCCTTTAGAAAAGAGTATGAAAAATGAAGGCTATGTTTGTAGACAAGTTGAATTAAAAGTATGCTAATAAAATATAACAATTTTTATCCCATTTAGTCTAGACCTGAAATATTTTCTTACTTCAGAGTAACCTATGGTAAGACGACATGGGGAAACCATCCATTATTAACACAGAGGAGTAAATGAAGCACTTGGAAAGTGAGCTAGCTTTCAGACCACCAATGCTCTATTGGCTTAATTGCGCCCCATTGTACCAAGTGGTACTTTAACGAGAGGGAGGATGTAATGCAACTCCAAGGCACTTGACACAACAGGGAATATTTCACTCATCCAAGAGGATACTTACAGATACTGCAGTGATAACAATTGTCTAGCACCACTTCACGCAAACACCTCTCTACATTTCTATGTAAAAAACCACTTTCAAATTTGTCACTGGAAGAAAGGGTGATTTGTGCACACTTCAAAAATGTTCAGGAGGCAAAAATTATTTTAAACTAAAATTAAACTTTAAACTAAAAGAGTTCTTCAAACTGCAAGAAAGCAACAACAGGATCTTCTGTGGGCGCTGTAGTGTCCAATGTGAAACATCGTGTGCGTGTATATGAGCGTGTGCATTTTGAGATGGGGTGGAAGAAGCAATATATGCATCTACAAGAATTTATATACATTGTGAGTAGTAGACACACATGAAAAAAAGCCTTGTCCCTGTCCCTAGGTCATCAAAAAACAGGATTCACTTTGACGTTCTAACCTCCTCTTGACCACAATAAATAACTCTTGGCTCAGATTCACTCTGCCAGGGCCCCCTGGAGCCCCCTTCTGCTTAAGGACATGGCCCCATTAAACATAAGGTGGGTTATCTCTAGCTGGGCTGCCTGAAAAGGCTTTAGCAATACTATTCAATGCAGCAACAAATATCCTTTGATGTAGCTATCTCACTTCTAGGAATTTATCTTTAGAAATTATTGTGGATATATATGGAGTAAAGGTACACATTTGAGAGTGCGTTTCAAAGTGTTGTTCATATTAGAAAAATTTAGCAATGAACATGCACGTGCAACAGTAGAGGTCCAATGAACTGTGCTATATTCTTACAGCTAAACGCTAAGTAGTCATTAAAAATAATGATGCAGAAAAATAATGGTATTGAAAAATGTTAAATTTAAGTAGATAAAACAAATTATCGGTTAATTTTCTAAGTATTATTCTATTTTGTTATATCTGCATGTATAAATGTGTAAAATAAATTACAGGAAAAAAGAATGAAACACGCAGACAGATTAAAATGTTATAATGCATCTGGAAATGGTGAGATCAGAGATGATCTTTATTCTGCATGCTTTTCTCTATTTTTCATATTTTATAAAAGAAACACATACAGCCCATCAAAATATTGTATATATCTTAACACTTGGCATCGTAATTCTCCCTGGGCAGGGAATGTTTTTCAGAAAATAATTTGATGAGCCAATTGAGGCAGAGCGTGAAAGCTGGAGGCATGGAAAAAAATTCCAGTGGAATTCAAGACCAGAAAGTGACATGTGGGTTACAAGGAGAGGGCTTCCTGAGAGGAAGCAGGGAAAAGAGAAGAAGACGAAGGCCAGACAAGAGGGATGATACACGGAGGCAGGGATAGTGCCAGAAATCAGCCAGTGGAAACCCACCTGAAGTGGAATGGTTGAGAGTAAAATGACTAGTGTTCAACTTACATGTTGTTACATTTGTTACATGTGTTCCTTAAAACCCTTCCAAAAATCTTCAGTAATGTTCACCACACTTATAAACATTATGCGTGAGTCAGTTTCTCAGATTGACTTCAGAAAGAGCTGAGTTTCCTCTCTGAATGTGTGTAAATGCAAACCAAAGTGGGTACACCCGGAAGGAAGAGTTTAGAGGTAATGGAAACCGTGAAAAGCTAAGCCTGAGAAATTCACAAACATCATGGAGAGGGCTCCGCATCTGCACAGGACACGGGAATGCAGTGGAGTGGGTGAGTGAATTAATCTTACTGGTTGCTATGGACTGTCACTCCAGTGGGTCCAGAAGGCAGAGCATCAAACCAAAGAGGATTATTCTTGGGCCTTAAGATCTGGTGGAATTTGCCTTGCTAGATTTTGGACTTGCTTGAAACCCATCATTCTTTCTTTCTTTCCTATTTCTCCCTTTTGGAATAGGAATGTCTATCCTTGGCCTATCCCACCACCGTACTTTGGAAGTGCATAACCCGTCTGGTTTCACACATTAACAGTAGGAGAAGAATTTTGCCTCAGGATGAATCATACTGAAGTCTCGCTCATATCTGATTTAGACGACACTTAGATGTGACTTTGGACTAGATTCTAGAGTTGATGCTGGAATGACTTAAGATTTGGGGGGGATGTTTGGATGGAATGAAAGTATTTTTCATGTGAGAAGGAGATCAATTTTGGAGGGCCAGGGGTAGAATACTGTGGATTGAATCATGCCTCCCCAAATTCGTATGTTGAAACCCTAACACCCAGTATGATGATATTTGAAGATGATGCCTGTGGGAGGTAATTGGGTTTAGATGAAGTCATAGCCCTCATGATTGGATTAAGGTTCCATGAAAAGATATACCAGAGGGGCCAGCCCAGTGGCACAGCAGTTAAGTGCACACGTTCTGCTTCTGCAGCCCGGGGTTCGCCAGTTCGGTTGGATCCTGGGTGCAGACATGGCACTGCTTGGCAAGCCATGCTGTGGCAGGTGTCCCACATATAAAGTAGAAGATGGGCATGGATGTGAGCTCAGAGCCAGTCTCCCTCAGCAAAAAGAGGAGGATTGGCCACAGATGTTAGCTCAGGGCTAATCTTCCTCAAAAAAAAATAAAAAAGGTACACCAAGGAGCTTGCACTCTCTCTCTCTACCCCCTCACCCCCCTTGGCTATGTGAAGACACAGAGAGGAGGTGGCAATCTGCCTGCCAGGAATAGAGCCCTCATAGAGGAGCTGAATTGACTGATACCTTGATCTTGGACTTCCCAGGCTTCAGAACTATGAGAAAATGAATTTCTGTTGTTTAAGCACCCAGTCTATGGTATTTTGTTATGGCAGCCCACGCTGACTCATACACTGGTATTAAGAAGCTAGAGTAACAACTGAAGCTGACACCTGGGTCACAATTTTAAACCAAATAAAACTTTAAAAACTCACATTCAATAGTTAGGCTGATTTATGCCACTTGCCTTTCAGAGAGAAATTCCAATTATCGCTACTGACTTCAACCTAACATTTTGCCGTCTTTTTTACCCTCTTTAGCTTCCCCACATCCTATTGATTTGTTATTTCAACTTAGCCCCCTACTTTTGCTTGAATGTCTGTCTACTGGTTTGTTGCCAGTCCAATATTCAAAAGTGACATAACCCCAGCTCAGATTTCTCTATTTCCATCCTCAATTTACTTTAAAAACTATTAAAAGACTGACGCCCTGGTTTTTAGGTCTTAATACTATTTTGCTTTTAAAGATTAGTCCTCAACACCTGCGGGCACACAGAGAACCCTTGGCTTGCTGCTCTGATTTTCTCACCCACATTTTCTCATCTACAAAACTGGATCCTGCCTACCTACTCATAGGAACATCGAAGTGTGGGGTTTTTTTATTTCTTTCAGCAGGAAATTGTGGCCTAGAGCCACCTGGACCAGTAGTTATTATGGTGTTCCTCATACTTAAAATCAACAAGAGTTGTAGAAAAGTACTGAAATTCTCACTGGTTCAAACTAAAGTAGATTCACAAGAATAAAGGCAGAGACTAGGAAGGGACACACTACAAAGTATGCTAGTGGATGGGAGTTTCAAACAGTGCAGAGAAAATAAGAAATCACCCTTAGCCTCAAAGAAGAGGTCCATGAGGGTGGTGGCCAAAGACGTCTATTACTGCTGAATCTCCTAGGCCCACTACAGTGCCCGGCATCAAAGAGGAATCCATTAAATATCTGCACAATGAATAAATGAAGAAGTGATGGCTACATCTATACACCTGACTACTGACAACACTCCCCAAGAAACTACAGAGAATATGACTTATTTATTAGTAGTGGATGTTGTCATTCAACTTTATGTAACTTGCTTCAGATAATTTATCTTTACTTTTGAAAACCCTAACCTAGTCGCTGTCTCCTGTATTCCTTCATTAACAAGAGAGTTAGTCCTAAGTACAGTTGTAAAATAGAAGACATTATTCCTTGGCTTCATGTCTTCTGGCGTTTTCCCCTTTCAAGATCCACTTCAGATTTCCTAAACCCAGAGACTTACATCTCAGGTCAGATCCCCTTATGTTGTCATTATTCTAGCAAACACACCCTGCAATTCTTTCTTTTTCCTTTCTCTCTTATCTGGGCTGGCTCTCAGAAACGTTTGAAGTGACACATTATCTGACTTGTAAAATTCCTATAACCAGCCATGCTCACTTGAGGAGTGAGGAAGGATTCTCCCTAAAGCCTCGCTGCTCTCCTCCAGTTTAATATGTGTACCTTTTGGAGATAGTAGGTCTCCTTTCTCCTTTCCTGCTATAAGGTGCCACTTAGTACCTTAAATGATGGAATCAAGGTTGGTAAGAGGGAGGTGGTATCAAGATCATCTTAAGAGAGAATTCCATATCCCTTCAAATTTTATAATAATTATTGAGACATAGCTTCAAAAATGTCAATTTCAAAATTCATGTTATTATTATTTTACCAGTTAGATTTTGGTGGCATATGCTTTCATGGGTAAGGGGAAGAGGGGCGAGGGTTTTGAACTGAAAGAGACTTCACTTTAATTCTGTCTATTCTACTCACTAAATGCTAGTTACTATTTCTGAATTTCAATTTCTTAACTGTAAGATGGAGATATTACACATGACACATAACAATCAAGAAGTTGGGCAAAATTGCATGATGCTGCACTCCATGAGTTTCCATATAATTGTTTTACCAATAAGTCAAGTCAATTCAAGTAAGATAGTTGTCCTGGTCAAGATTTATAAGGGAAGATAAAACATTTTTTGGAAATACAGAATTAAAGATAAAAGTGATTTAATAAGAATTTCAGCAAAAGTACAGTATGTGCTTGAATGGTAATACTTTGCTGAGTTCCTGTGAGTGGAAATGGTGTGCAAGAAGCCCTACCCAGTAAGAAGTATGCCCAAGTAACAGTGGTAGTTGTGAATCTCCTTACAGATCTGACTTGTTGTTTGAGTGGGGGGATACAATTCAACCAGAACTGATTTACTGGAAAAAAGATGAGGAAGTGCTGAATATTGCCACAGATGGTGTGCTCTCTAGATTTCTCCCCACAGGATGGACTTCTCCAGCATTTCTTATGAACAAATGTTGAACAATTATTTCAATAAGATTGGTTTGGCTGAGTCTTCCAGGTGCCCCCATTGTCTCAGTCCAGCCTTCTGGACTTCTTTTCTTTTGCAGCTAGCCATTAGCTCTACAAGTCTAACTTTTGAATGTTGCCTATTATATCTCCTCCAACCTCGGTTTTTCTAAATATTTTGTCAAAGTGGCTATTAACTTGATATTATTTTCTTTGTGTTTCCTAAAACATAGCCAGAACATACCGTTTGGCTTTGCCTTTTAAATAATTATATAGTAGCCTATATTCTTCCACTGTATTCCTAAATAGTCAGAAAACCCAGCGTATCATGAGAAATGGCTCTAACAAACACCACTCTGCTTTTATCCAGCCTAATCTCTATTTGATTCCTACTTAGACGGTCTTGCCAGGCAAAGAGTGACCATTCAAAAAGTGTCTGTGCAATTACTCCTGAATGAATCATTCTTGCCAAATGTCTAGAAAATGTTCCTCATACGCTCTTCTCAAGCAAATGTTTTTTAACCAAGACCCTCTAGATACAAATAAGTTTTTTTAATAAATGTCTAGGTAGAGATTATAATTTCATGGCTGGATAAAAGCCAGGATAATTAGGGAGTTAACTAGTCAAAAGGTCCTCAGAAATTCAAATGTCCCATTTAAGATAAAAGAGAAATCTAGCCTGCTTTTATTACAGCTTCAAACCAGGAAGAAAAGTCAAAGATGAAAACTGATTCTGATGAATGCCACCCTCAGGATTACAAAAGTGAATAGCAGAAGCCATGCACTTCCACTACTGAATCAGTTAGGAAGTCAGATGTTATAAGTAAAGAGTCACCATTTACGGAATAATCAGTTTATTCATTCAACAAACTATCAAGTGGCAGGCATTATGCTAGATTCTGGGCTGGCAAAAATAATTACCAATCTCATCCTCAAGGGCTTGCAACCTAGTAGTGAAGGAAAGACATTAAAAAATAATATATTAAATATGTGTTTTAAGTGTGACAATAGAAGTATCTACACAGGGAGCATCCTTTCATTCCATCAGTGGTGGAGGTGACACATTGTCAGTAACAGCTTAATGGAGGAAATGGGGCTTAATGGAGGAAGTAGAGATTGCCATACTGACTAGGGAAGAGCATGAGTAAAAGCACAGGAAGGGGCATGGGGATGGCAAATGAGTTTCTTAGACTGGAAGAATATACAGTGTGAGACTGACACCAGCAAAGGTGATGCTGGAAAGAGGTATTTATCCATTCATTCAACAAACATTGAATGCTTACTATGAGTGCTGGGGAAATACTTGTCCTCACTGACTTGTAGTTTAGGAATAATATATATATAAATAATATATTAATAAGCTATATATATTTATATATAATAATTGTATCTATAAATTATATAATTATATAATTTTTATAATTATATATTATAATATTTTTAATTGGACTAAGCACAATGTAGAGATATACATGGTATGGGAGCACCCCTTATAGTCAGAGAAAACTTTCTGGAGATAAACTCAGAAAACTTCTGAATACAGAGCCTTAAAAGGAGAAAAGGAATAAGTCAGGCAAACCTGAGAGGAAAAGGCACCTCGTAAAGATGGGGAGGCATGAACAGAGGAAGACCTTCACCAGAAACAGCGTGGTGAGTGCGACGGCACCACTAGTGATGAGTGACCCAAGGAGAGAAGGAGAAGGAAGGGTAAGACCACAGGCTGCCTGTATGGCTCAGGTGTGTGGACTTTATCCTCCAGGAATGGGGAGCCTTTGAAGAAATCTTATGCACTAAGAACTTTGTTGGATATCTGCACTTTGTAATTTCCTTATTAGAACTTTTTAGTTAATTTCAGTTGCTTTCTCCATGGTGATTATCACTAAAATCCACCAATAGAATAGTGTCTCTGTGTTTGTTTTCCAAAGTCTCTAGGAAGAAGAGAGTGAGGGAGTATGCTTTCTATTCTGCAATTAGGCTTGAACAAAACAATTTTTAAAAGTCAAGGGATAGAAGGAATGAACACACAAGAACTGAGAAGGGAAGAAAGCATGCTGAGGCCCTGGAGCTCCCTTCAAGGAAGAAATGACCTTCAGGAACGGCATCTGAAGAGGGCCTGGAGCAGAGTGGCCAACAGACCCCTGGGGCTCCCACAACTTTTCCAAGTGGGAAATTGGAAGCTTTAGCAAAATGTGGTTACTCAGTTTGAGTAACAGCAACCTGATTTTATATATAAGAAACTTGATGATCCATAAACTGTTGATTCTGGTAATACTGGAGTGAGAAATGTCTTGCCTTTTATTTTTTGAGGAACTTTATAGAATATTTTGAATTTTTCATGTCACTACTGACGTGTAATTAAGTGACACACCAGTGTAAAATTAGTCTTTCGATGCAATTTTCCAAGGGTAATTGTATGTAATTAGAGAGAAATTAGAGTTGCTTCTACTTTAAGGTGGTGATCATATCATGCCATCATTTATGATTCATATGATACTCATACCCACAGCATAATAAGACCAAAACACGTGTTTCTAAGCAAGGACGCTGACTAAGTGGCAGAGTATACTAAGCAATTAAAATGGAAAAAGCTCCCAGCAAAATGTCCAATGTTTGCAAAGAAAGAGGAATTTTTAGAGCCTGTTGGAAGAGAATTTCTCACATTTTTGTATGGCTTGTGAAGTGAAGCATTGACTCCCCTTTGTTTTGAGTCACAAACTGCCCTTTGTTCCAACCATCTTTTCAAGGATGTTTGTTATACAAACAGGAAGATACAGTGTCTCCCTACAGAGCAAAAGAGAGTTTTGCCTACAGTCTTGAGAGAGAGAGATGCAGCCCCCTCCAGAGCAAACGGCCATTAGACTGCCCGTTATAAAGATTCAGGTTCCGTTCTGATTCTCCTATAACACATACTTCACATGCAGGTATCTATCTGGGTCCAGTCACACTGCAACCATGGAACCAGGGGGCAAGCAAAATCCATGCAAATATGCCAATGCTCACACTGCTCACTGCGCCAAGAGTAATAAAGGTCTTTGTCTCTGACTTAAGAGTCTCGCGTCTTCTGCCAGCCCACATGAAACTACTGCAGGCTAAACTTGGCTTCCAAGTAGAACAAAATCTCAGACTCTTCACACTTTTGGTAGAGCCAAATGGTCAGGAGAAACCATGACTGTTTTTGGATAATATTTTAATTGAAGTGGGTCTCTTAACATGACAGCTTGACAATAACCATATCAAAATGTATCAACTATCATATGTCCTATGGAAAGTGGGTCTGTAGTATTCAAGAAGAACGGTGCATTGACTCAGGCTCTCCTAATTCTATGAGACTGTACTATAAAACTGATATGAAAGAGATTTTTCTGGAATGAAAATAGTTTTCTCTAATTCAGGCACCAATCAGAAAAGACATCTTGCTCCTTTAGCATGTTTCATGGGAGTTATGAGAATAGAATCTGCAAGGGAGATCATGAGTTTTGGTCCAATACTGCTCTGCCCCTTTTAAGCTTTATGGCTTTAAACAAGCCACATATTCTTTTGCAACCTCAGTCTTCTATCATCTGAAAAAATGAAATAAGGGCTGGCCTGGTGGTGTAGTGGTTAAGTTTGCACGCTCTGCTTCAGTGGCCCAGGGTACATGGGTTCATATCCCTGGCGTGGACCTACACATTGCTCTTGAAGTCATGCCTTGGAGACATCCCATATACAAAACAGAGGAAGATTGGCACAGGTGTTAGTTGTTAGCTCAAGGCCAGTCTTCCTCACCAAAAAAAAAAAAAAGGAAAGAATGTCTGCTTTACATGGTTATTATGAAGATAATATATAGAGAGAGCTATGATATACAAATAGATAGAAACAGATAAAGAAATACATGTATTATATATACATATGTGTTACTTGACACGGGGTTGGCACTTAAGATGGTAGTTATCATTATCACTTTTGTTAATTAATACATATCATATCTACAAAAGTTTGAGTTCAGTTTCAGGGCATTAATCAGTCTATAATCATTTTTACATTTTCGTATGGGTAATACTCAAGAGCAAGCATTAAGTTTCAACTGATAATAGTTTCTCAGAGTCTGTTGTGCTGGTTCCTAGAAATCACTTACATTTGTGACAGATTTCTCTTTGTGTTCACCACATTGCAACTCAAAAAAATAATTTCCCTCATTTATTCAGTACACAGTTAGCTACTGAGAAAAAAATATACATAGATCTCCGCTGTCAACTATTTGCTAAATAGAAGCAAATAATTATAATAAAATGTGGCAATTGTAATCCATCTGTCTGTTTATTGGCATAAGTCCAGGATATAAAATAAATAAATAATTTGTAAAGATCGAACACGATGACAATTGATAGAATAGAGGCAGATACAGACGGCCTTTGAAGCACAGAGAAAGGAGTATGTCCGACTAGAGTAGTGATCTGAGAAATGAGAGGTGTGGGGAATTCCAAACCCTGTGCTCCTTTAACTGGAAGAAAGTCCAAATCAACCCCTCACCCCTCCACCTATAGAGTAGATTTAGAATCAGTTTGAACTACTCAGAAAGTCAATGTAGATGTGGTAAACACCGTCTCTTCATTGTCTCCAAAAGCACTTAATGTTGTAAGAGAAATAAGTATAGTAACCCCTCCTTCAGTTCCAAGATAGCACGCCTCACCCATGTTCTTCATCTCAGTCTGTCCCTCTGTTTCAAGAACCTTGGTCCATCATTCATTTTCTCTCTCTTTGATGCAAAGCCTCTTAAGCTAGAAACAATTAGCTTTTCAGGACACCAGTATTTCCCTCAAATGGCATAAAAACCTTGGTAAGGACATGTAATACGTGTTTTTCTGCAAGTGAAGAGATTTCGTCAGGTAGTCAGTTTGTGACACACACACACACAATTTTAAGGAGTGTTCTGGTGTGTGTTTAATTTCTCCCTCCCTTCTGGCCCTTTCTCATCAGCACATTTTATAAGACCATTTCACAAACCTTCTCTATCCATCACTCTCTATTTCTCCTTGTCTCACTGCAAAGCTGCTTGGAAAAGGAAGACATGTTTACTGCATTTATTTATTATTTGACATTCATGCTTCAGTCCACCACTTTCTAGTATCTAGTACCTCAGCTACTTGTTCAAACTGCTCTTGCTAAAGCTACACATGATTTAGTGACCAAAAGAAAACAAATATTTATACAGTCTTATCTTACTTGATAATTGTAGGTGACATTGTTTGCTACCCCCTTCTCCTTAAGACACTCAGCTGCTTTGACCTTCAGAGAACACCAATCTTGTTACCCTCCTACCTTTGTGAATGCCTTCCCCCAAGCTATTTTTGTTACTCATGGATCCATCCTTGGCTCCATACAATAATTTCTATTCTTACAGTCTTCCTGGAAAAACTCCTACAAACCCACCTTTAGCTTCTATTGCTTGTAATTCTGATGTCAACTTAGTGAGTCTTACCCCATATTACAAAGGAGGTCCAATACCTTTTGTAAGATTTCTGTGAATTCTTAGGGGATTAGGTCTTCATGGGAACTCCTGGCTCTGAGATCCTGGGCCTGCTGGACTTAATCTTACTTGCATGTCACATTCTTCAGTTGTTCCAATCTCACTGCTTTAGATGTGAAGTTAGCTGTTTTTTCCCTTGATTTCCCCCAAAGTAATTCACAAGGGCATGCATAAGCAGCAGTCTTAGCTGAAGGTATCAGGTTCGTCATGTGTTTGTGCATGTGTGTGTGTATGGCAGTAAGGAGAGGGGGGATATGATTACATCACAGTATTTCCCACTGGTCACCTTTCTGTACAGGCTCCAGTCCTTTACCATATTCCTCAGACCACGCTCTTACCCTTAAGATTCTCTCCTTATCTCTCTACTTCTTTGTTTCCAGGCCATCTCACCATATTAAGCAGAGCAATTTAACTTTTTCTACCCCACAGTCAGTTTTGAGTTTAATTTTGCATATTCAAAGACATTACAAAATCCATTAAAACAGAACTAGAACCTATAGAAAAGAATCTAATGGAAAGTCTATGAAAGAAAAGTATAAAAACTGAAGTTATAAACTCAATAAATAAGTTTAACAGTAGGTTAGATATAACATAAGAGAAGATTAGTAAACTGGAAGATAGAGTAATAGAAAATGTCTAGACTGAAGAATGA
This sequence comes from Equus przewalskii, assembly GCF_037783145.1. Lineage (NCBI taxonomy): Eukaryota > Metazoa > Chordata > Mammalia > Perissodactyla > Equidae > Equus > Equus przewalskii. The sequence continues at coordinate 10,007,614 of NC_091838.1, forward strand.
AGAGAAAACCAGGAAGATAAACACAGAAAGGAGTATAGTGTTATAAAGAACATATTGAAATGAGCCACATATCAAGTGGAAAGATCCTAGATAATACAACATATTCAAGGAGCTCCAAAATAATTTCTCATCAAACAGCATCAGACTGAGAAATTCCAACCAGGATCACTTAGTAATTCCTCAAGAAAATGCATTGCAAGCTCTTACGTCATATAAAATAATATTAAACATAAACTATGTAGCTAGTAAATATAATAACTATGGGAAATAATCAGTCTTATTGGCAAAAACTGTTAGAATTATTTGCAATTAAAGATGTAATTTTAGTATATATTAAATGCCTTATAACCTTATATACTTACTTGTTGTTATTCACAGTAGTTATGTTCTATAAAGTCACCAGGAAATCTGAATTAGAAAATACTGAATCATATTCCCTAAGAGAAAACAGGATTAGGTTCCTGCTAGCCTCTGGTCACATTTTCATCAACCTATCAATATATAACCTTGTTTAATGTGTGTTTATGTTTAAAGACATCTTATTTAATATATATTGTTGATTCGTTAATGTTGAGTTCATGGCCAAAAGCAGTATAACTCCTGCCTGAATGAAATTAATCTAATAATCTAACACATCTATTTTCTCCACAAGACACATTATAGTCTCTTGCATTTAGAGACACTGCACAAAACTTCATCACTATGCTTGGGAGCCCATTTTTAACAGCAAAATCACTAACAAAAAGAAGAACATTACAGAAAACGTGACACTAAATATATCATGAAAAGGACACTTGCTTACAGTATGAGATCTGAAATCAGAAAGCAGTGTCTCCTTGTTCAGCCTCACCTGGGAATGTGCACATGGGGTAACTCAAACTTTTTGCTACTCTGTGTGTGTGCATGTCTGTGAATGACAAATAATGCACCATAAGTATTGATTTGGGGTTACAAATAAATTTTAGCAAGTAGGTGAATTCCCAAATACAGAATCTATGAATAACGAGGATCGAACGTGTGTGAGTATACACACATAAAAATACTTTGTATTTATATAACTTATCTTTAAATTGTTATAATTTATATTTATTATGTATATTATAATGAGGCTTGTAGAGATCGACAAACTCGTCTAGGTAAAAGAAGAAAGGAACTTCAACCAGGGCACTCTCTCTCCTACCTGCCCCCAGCACTCCCAATTCCTCACGCCCTGATTTTCTTTCTTTCTATAGAACTTATCATTTAACAGAGATACTTTTTAATTTTTTTATTTATCTTTATTTATTTATCTTTTTATTAACTTATTCATCCATTCATTCATTCACTGATTATGTTTATTACTCATTTTCTGTCTTCTTCTCCTATGCAATAGATTTCACAAAGACAAGGGCCTTTGTTTTGTTCACTACTGTATCTCAAGCAAACAATTAGAAAGAAGGCACTTAGCTTTAATATGCTTTTCATTCTTCCTTCTCCTCAAGTTTGGGGTCAGTGGGGCTTTTCACAGAGCATAGTAAGGCAGGAGCAGTAAAGCAGTAGGAAGACACTCGAGACAGCTTCCAGGTCTGACTTCTCTACTTTGATAAGTCATTACCAATATCATTGCTCTGAGCCTTGGTTAACTCTAGCAAAAAGCAGAAGTAATATTTATCCCTCTGCACATCACTGGGTTACAAATTATCAAATATTAACAAATAAGATCATGCACACTTGGAACACCCTAAGTAAACATAAAATCTTATTAGTTTAGTACGTATTTAAAAACAACAGTACAATAAATGATATTAAATTAGAATTTCTTGGATATTTCCATTCAGTCTCAACAAAAATATCTTTTATATTCTTCTCTACTTGCATCTTACTTTTAATTTTCAAGGAATATGTGCTTTAGTTGTCTGTTATGATTCTACATAATTCTACATGAGAGTAACAATTTCAAATATTATGCTAAAATATAGTCAAAATTTAAAAAATAAGCTAACAAAGATACTAATTGTTGGGGAAAAAAAGAATAACTCAGGTAAAAACGGGATATACAAGAATGGATAGGTTCACTTCAACTAGCACATTAGACAAATTAGTTTCCTTGCAATAAATACACCTAAAAATTTTAAAACATATATTTTATACATAATCCATAACACAAACATGGGCACACAGGGGAAAAAAGTGAAGTCCCTTTATGGAATCAGGGACGGTACCCTTAATTCCTCTCTTTTTATGACAGGATTGTTTTTCTTATGAGATTTTGGCAGGCCCTAAGATTGGTGTCACTTTTGATTAATTCTTTTTGTACTCTGATGACAGCTAATGGAATGATTTGAAAGCTATTTGCTTGACAAAAAAGATCCAATATAGCTGCCTTTTGTGCCCATTCTTAACGCTTTTACTTCTTTTCTTTAAATAATTAGTAAAAGAGAAGAAAGATTGCTGTAATTACTAAGCATTATAGACTATATCTGGGTGCCTGACATTAACAGTGGCTGTCATTAAAATTAGATCATTTGCCTCACTTTAAGGAAATGTTACCTTTTACTATTTTGATGATATAATCTGAAAAATATCTTGACAGGATACTAATTCTGAAAACAGAATACAGGCCCTTCAATATATACTTATTTTTTCCTTATTCATAATCTATAATGTGATTCAAGTTATACCTTCAAGTATATCAACCCCTTATGACTGGCATTATAAAAATGGATCAAAGCCATCAATTACCTCATAAGAACCAGCAGAGTCCAAGCCTTATAATTATAAGTCAATTTTAAAAACAGATCAAAAAGCAAAAGGTAAAAGTATCCTTTCAATCCTATTCAAGTAATCAACTGATTGCTTTAGGGGCAAGACTTTGAGTAAAAGGGTTTTAATATGCACAAATGATTTCAAGCGTTTCTTTTTCTCTGTTAAAGTCAACACTTGTGGACTGCAGCATTTTTTCATCTGTCTCTTGTTCATTGTTATCATAGTAAATACTCTCATATATAGAATAATTTTTCCTGATTACATAGTATTTTCTTATATTACCAATAAATGTATTAGTCTTTATTAATAAATATGATCAGAATATTGTCATATACAAATAGAAGAAATATTTAAGAGACAAAGGAAAAAACAAGTAGCATGAGTAACAAAGACCTAAGTCAAAATATTATCAATGGAAATACAGACTATTTCTTCAGACACAAAAATATGCAAGTGTCTAAGTTACATCCTGAAAGGACAAAACGTTTTAAATTACCTTAATTAAACATTCTTACAGTGGCGAAAAAGTTCATAAGCTATATGAACATAAATGTTTTTAATTTGTTGAATAATTAAATGGTCTTTAACAACAAAATTTTATGTTACACATCTTATATTTGCATGCTACACAGGGCGCATAATTATGGTAACTATGAAAACCAACAATAAAAACATTTGAAATTAATGGTACCTTAAGTTACCCTTGGAAATTAATGCTTTTCCTCATCTTGAAACAACAAAGTCAATTCTATTAAATGTGATAAATGAAATGTAAATTAAAATTTTAATAAGGTGCTTGTTAATCCATTTGTTCACAGCTACCTTGAACTCAGTTAAATTAGCTCCTTATTATGAGCACTAGAGATATGATTTCCTCTAAATCTCAAGGGCAAATAAGTGTTAGAGGACTGCTTGTCCCACGATAGCTCCATAAATTGTTATTAAAATTATTCACTAGACACTTTTTCTGTGATGCATTTCACTTAGAAAACCAATCTGTGTTGTTAAAAATAGTAAAAGTTCTCTAACAGCAATCACAACACCAGATAAAAAGGCAAAATATATCCACCTATGAGCTATTCTGGGATATTTATCACTGCCTCAGTCATTTTAGCTCCACAAATTGCAGAAAATAGTCTTCAAGTAATTTTAAAATAGCACATGATCTCTGAGGAACAGGATTTCTTCTGAAAAGTTTGGAAAATGTTTAGTATCTTTTAAATATCCTCCTTAATCTCCAGGATAGTGTTTCTCAGCTTTGAGCACTTGCAGACAGATGATCGAGTTAATGCAATGTGTCTAGTGTATGTCAAGTGTGTCTAGTGCAAATATGAACATCAACTGCAGGTAAATGTTTAAATAATTCATCATAATTTTAAAAGAATAATTAAAATTTGTAATAATAATTAATTCTCCATACCAGGGAGAGAGATGTTATTTTTATAGTATTTTATCGAGAAGTCTAAGGCTAGACCATCACTAAGTAGAGTCCAACCAGGTGGTTGCACTTCTTACCCTTCATTTCTACTACATGGAAAAGCGTAAGTCATAATTATAGATGATCCAAAGTAGCCACATATGCTTGGTAGCTCTCTGAGACAATTCTCAATACTCAAATCAAGCATGGAGATCTTCAACAATTGAAAGCCAATCTTATGCTTCAAGAGACATCAAGTTAACAATCATTCTGTCCATATATATAGAAAGGTTGAGTTTCTGGCACTCTAGGAAGTAGAGTGCTAATAACTGCAGAAAACGAGAATTTAAAAAACATAAGCCACAGCTTACAATGATAGTAAGTGAATGCTACTTAAGAGCTATTGGTTCTTAAACATATTTACACATTTGAAATTACATATTGGACTCAGAATAGCCAAAACAATCTTGAAAAACAACAAATTTGGAAGATTTGCACTTCCCTTATTTCAAAACTTATTACAAAGCTACAGTAATCAAGACAGTGTTGTACTGGCATAAGGACAGATATATAGATCAATGGAATAGCATTAGGAGTCCAGAAATAAACCCCTAAACCTATGGTCAACTGATTTTGAACACGAATGTCAAGACAATTCAGTGAGGGTAGAATTGTCTTTTCAGCAAATGGGGCTGGGACACCGATTATCTACATGCCAAAAAAAAGAGAATGAAGTTGAAGTTGGACCTTTATCTTACACCATATACAAAAATTAGCTCAAAATGGATCATAGATGTAAATATAGGAGCTAAACCTACAAAACTCTCAGAAGAAATCATAGGTGTAAGTATTTGTAAATTTAGATTAGGCAAGGAGTTCTTAGAAATAATGCCAAAAGCACAATGGACAAAAGAAAATATAACCTGGACTCCTTCAAAATAAAAACAAAAAAAACTTTGTACTTTAAAAGACACCATAAGAAAGTGAAAAGACAACCCATAGAATGGGAGAAAACATTTACAATCATATATCTGACAAGCAACTTGTATCTAGAACATGTTAGGAACTATTCAATTTAACAACAAAAGACAACCAAATTCAAAACTGGGCACAGGATTTGAACAAACTTAAAGAAGACATACAAATGTCCAATAAGTATATGAAAAATTCTTAACATCATTAGTTATCAGGGAAATGTAGATAAAAAACCACAAGATATCACTTCTAGGATGGCCAAGATAAAAAAGGCAGACAACAACAAGTGTTGACAAGGATAAGCAGAAATTGGGACCCTCATTCATTGTTCGTTAAATTACAAAATGTTGCAGCCACTTTGGAAAACAGTTTCGCAGTTTCTCAAAATGTTGAATGTAGAGTTATCATGTGCTCCAGCATGTTATACTTGCATACTCCTAGGTATATAGCCAAAAGAAATAAAAATATATGTCCACACAATAATTTGTACACAAATGTTCAGAGCAACATTATTTATAATAGCCAAAAAAGTTGGAAAAGACCTAAATGTCTATCATCAATGAATGGATAAACAAAATATGGCATAGGCATACAACAAAATATTATTCAACCATCAAAAGGAATGAACTAATGACACATCCTAAATGAATAAGACAGTTACAAAAGACCACATTTTGCATGACTCATTTATATGAAATGTCCAGAATAAGAAAATCAATGGAAACAAAGTATATTAGTCATTGCCAGAAGCTAAGAGGAGGGGGAGAATGAGGAATAATTCCTAATGAGAATGGAGTTTCTTTTTGGGGTGATGAAATGTTCTGAAATTAGTGATGATGGTTGATCAACTTTGTGAATAAACTGAAAATAACTGAATTGTATACTTTAAAGGATGAATTTTATGGTAAGTAAATTAAATTTTGATATTTTTTTAAAAGGTTAAAAAATGATGGAATTTTGTATAAATCATAATAAATCTTGCATAAGGCTCCTTGGTATTTTCTCTAAAAGTTAAGTATCTTTAGAAATAGGAACCACTTTTTTCAAATCCTCATTTTATAAATGAAGAAAGGAAGGGGCAGTAAGATAAAGTAATTACTCAAGGGCTATCAGTCCATATTTCATTAAGATTGTAGAAGAAATGAGAAGCACTTTCAAGTAACACAAGACACTTTCAGGTTATGCAAAATTTGAGAGAACAATTTAAAGAAAATTTAGTAGCAAACTGAAAGAACTTTCTGTTTAGTGACTATAAATAGTGATACAATGGAGTGGAACAGGAAGGCAGTCAGAAGCTTCAAAATCTACATGAAATGGAATGAAAAAGTCAAATGGTTTTGTCAAGATTCTGGAATCATAGAGGTATAATTGCCAAGTGTGTATACAAACAATGACACAAAAACAATGGGGCCGTGCTCAGGTTGGAGTCATATCAAAAGCACATTTCTTCAGAAGTTAGCTGATATGATGAAAATAACTTCCAAATAATTATGGAGAGAGAAGCTATGATGGAAGACTAATAAAAATAGAAAAGAATGAGCATATCATAAAGTTTTCAGTGATTCCTACAAAAGAAAAGGATAGGAATTCAAAAATAATACTTATAATCTCTGATCATAACTAAATATACTGAGAGTTTAAATTATCTGGCATTATACTGTTTTATTAAAGAAAAGGAAATATGTATTTCTCATGGATTTCTCTAATATGTAAAGATATAAGATCCAAAATTGAAAGTTACTAATCGAATGATATGTCCTGAAAAAATAAAACTAAACAAAACAAGAGAGACAAAACAAAATAAGCACGTAGTGGGGGAGCAGAACACCATAACATTTTGAGGATGGTATTACTTTGAATTTTTATTAACAATCTTGGTGGTAGAAGCAGATTGGAGAGATTATAAGAAGAGAAAAAAAGAAAGATACCATTGTAGCATTGTTTTCTGTGGTCAAACAGATGCAATGGAATGGTGCATCCCTGATAACTTAAAAAATTCATAGAGACAAGATGACAAAATACAGCCAAAATATAGCAACGCAGAAGATTTCAACTTCTTAGTCATCAGCTAGAATTTCTGTTGATCATCAATGAAGCAGCTTAAAACTTTATCTGCCTTGCTAAAAATGTCTTCTGCCCAAAGATAAGGAAAGTAGATAAGACAGGTGGGATGGAAGGTACTCTAAAATTTGGGGAACATTTCTTATCCAAAAGAGGGAAATTGGGTAGCAACGTGGAAGTGACAGAAAGCTGGGGAGAAAGTAACCATGTCATCCCAGAGCAGAATTTGAGCGGAATCACATGTGAAGCTGTTTCTGCGATTGTTGAAGGCAAAGCTTCTTCTTTTTCAAGTCTACATGTCTTTTCTTTTGCTGTCTTAGGATCTTTTCAAGAATGGAAATTGGAAAAGAATGATTTTAATGGAAGTCCCATGCATGAGTGAGTTAGGGGGAAGAGGGAAGAAGAGAAGAAAAAAAGCTAAAATAATTATGTTTATCTAAGAAAATAATTTAAGACCAACAAGTTTTTTAATGAGACTAATCCCAAAGATTTTTGTCTTAAAATAACAGGTATAAAATGCTCAAATAATAACTGATTAATTTGTTTCAGTAAATTAACATAAAACTTTTGAGAAGCTAAAAAAAGTCAGTTTATGTTAGACTAAATAAGAAGTTGATTAATAAAAATAGACACTTTAAAATAGTATGTATGGGCTGGCCTGGTGCCATAGCAGTTAAGTTCGTACATGCTACTTCAGCGGCCCAGGGTTCACCAGTTTGGATCCCAGGTGCCGTTTTATGCACTGCTTACCAAGCCATCTTGTGGCAGGCATCCCACATATAAAACAGAGGAAGATGGGCATGAATGGTAGCTCAGGGTCAGTCTTCCTCAAAAAAAGAGGAGGATTGGCAGCAGATGTTAGCTCAGGGCTAATCTTCCCCCCAAAATAATAAAAATAAATAAATAGAATAAAATAGTATGTAACTAAGCACAATATAAATGTTTGAGAAATTCATGTGATTCTGAAATAGGTGGTCTTGTCTGATTCCTCTATGCTCAGACTACGTGAGCAATTGATTACTTTTGGTCTAATCTACTTTAACAATAAAATATAAGCTCCCTATTTTAAAATTCTCATTCTCATCCTCTTCACTTTTATGGCAAGTCTTTTGCTTTGCTCGCCTTTTTCATACCATAAAATGAAGGACCAATAATAAGGAATTGTGACAAAATACTTCACGATATTTAAAAAGTTTTCAGGTGTTTGCTATTCAAACCATGGTCTGGTAGATTTAAGGAATAAAGGAATATTAATACTGTATGCCTGTTATTAAAGTGAAAATTTCCCACAAATGATACACATTTCAACACTTATAAGAGAGACGATTTTTTCCAGTTTGTTAAGTGTTTGGGATAGAGAATAAATGAAATAAGAACTATTTAAGAATATTTATTTTTCATGAGTAGAGTGTCCATTTGTGAAACAGAGAGATAAACACAGGGTCTGGGTCTAGATTAGAACTTGAGTTCTTTCTGTTCAAACCACTGGGATGTGCTATTGTAATATATTCACTGCCAAGAGATCCATTACTGAGCAAATGATGGAATCTATCATATACAGAAAAATTGACTTCCCATCAACTGCATAATATGAAAAGAAAAATTGTAATGAGAAGCAGTGTCAAAATGTGAAATAGTACAAAATATATTCATCATTCACGTATGAAAAAGAAAGAGTATCACCTGCCCATTGCAGACACTTAAAGGTAAATGAACAATGAGTAGAAGGGAGGTAGCATCTCCAGTTTGGATGACCACGTTCACATTTACCTTGTGCTACACTTATTGGCTATTTTTTAACTTTAATAAGACCTGAAAAAAGGTTTCAATGAGGCCACAAGGTATAGAGAAGTCTTGGTCAAAAAGCAAGAATTACAATATAGTATAGGTCAAAAAGCCACAGGCTATTACAGTTCAAATTACTATTCATTCAATCCTGGTTAAATTTAGTATTACAGCTAAAAAGAAGTATCTAAGCATTTATAAATATTTATGTATTTCATATTGACAGTTCAGATATTTTTTTCTTGAAGACCAAAAAATAAAAATCTTCAAAATGCTTTCACAGAAATGGAGACATATATTTACTCTTTATCCACCTTGTCACACTGGAATATAAACTTAATGTTATTAATTATTAACCAACTGCATACCAAAGCCAAAAAGATCATGATGAGCAAAACTGATGAATATTTCAAATGAGCTCATCCATATTCCTAAGGTTATATAAAATGTTTTCAAGAAAAAAAACAGAAATTTGGAGAATTACTGTTTTATCTGATTTTCTGTATATCCATTTTAAAATATAAACGAATGACAGAGTCAGAATTTTAATATATAATTTACAAGGCAGCATACCAGTTTGAAGTCCTTCCATTCGACAGAGACCACCTTCACTCTGTGTTCTTGCTACTCCCAGTCCTAACCAGAGGGGGGAAATGGCTTTCTGCCCTAAATTTAAGATAGACTGCCCCAAAACATTTTAATTGTTACTCTTCTAATGTTTTGCTTCTTTAAAATCCTACCTTCTTTTATTTAAATGTACCCAGATTACATACAAAAATTACACACTTCTAAAACCTACTAGCAACACACAGCAAAAGGAAAAATTTAGAGCTTGGAGTAATTTACTCAATGCAGTCCACAGACACTGAATCTCATAATTTAAAATTATGCTGGAAAATTTTCAGAAACAGGTAACAGGAGACATGACAAATGCCTTCTCATATACAAAGACTTTTAATGTGAAAGAAGTGGTGGAAAAATGCTGCACTGCCTCAGAAACAAGTCTGATTCATTTGGCAGAAATTTCAAAATGGCAGATTTTCACCCAAGAAAGAAAAAATGTTTTAATAATTTAAAATATCTATTTATTTGCTTGAGATTAGTCGTGGCCTCTTTCAGTTGACGTAGTCACTAAAAGATGTGAAAGATATGATAGCTGTCTGTCAAGGTGCTGTAGAAAAGAGCTCCTCATCAACAGCTGAGGAGGAAAAAGCACCGCTAACATCCTTAGAATTCTGAATCTTGTAGCTTACAGATAACAACTGTATGAAAATTGTAACCTGTCTGGTTTTTCCTGTTCTTTCTTCTTTGAATTAAGAAAAATTGGATGTCTTTCTCAACTCAGAAGAGATTGTAAACGATTAAGATCCATTTGAAATGATTTTAAAATTGAAGAAACAAACAATGTTAGCCAGGATGTGGGGGAATTGAAATTTTCATGTAGCATAGATGGGAAAGTCAATTATTATAAACATTCACCAGGATCCTGTGGTTGCGTGTGAGCATTTCTTGGGCCCAACAATCACATTTCCAGGAATTCTCTCCGAAAGAGATATCACAGGAGGTTATCTCCAAGTTATGCACTAGAAAATGTTCACAATAGTCTTATTTGTAATGGCTATACATTTTAAACAACTTAATGTTAACTGACAACTAAATAAATTGTGCTCTATCAAATAAATTATAGCATATAGAATATCAGGTAACCATTAAATTTAATGATGTAAAATTATTTTTATCTACACACACCAAAAATGACAATGTCCATCGATGTCAAACAAAATGTTTCTTTCTGTGATCGAATATACATACACACATGGACACACATTTAGACTCACAAATATGTGTCCTGATTTTTATCTCTTTTCTTATACTTCTCTGCACTGATAACTCTGTTAAAAGGGCACTGTTATTTTTAATAAACAATTATGGAATTTTTAATGATTTTTTAAAAATTTTCATGATAGTTTATCTTATGGGAAGAGGATCTAAGAAAAGAAAGAAAAAGGAAAAAGCTTTTCTTGATATAGTGAAATCAGCATACAAGACCAACATAGAAAAATCAATTGTATTCCTATGTATGAGCAATGAACAATGTGAAAGTGAAATTAAGAGAACAATTTCATTCGCAATAGCATCAAAAAAGAAGGAAATGCTTAGGAATGTATTTAACATAAGAAGTAAATATTTAGTGAGCTCCTACTGCGTGCTAGGCTCTATTCACACACTGACACACAAAACAGATTGAACAGATAGAGTCCCCCCCCTCCTGGAGTGTCTATGCAGATGACTAACATTTTTTAAATATTCCACATAACTTTGCAATGAATTTCCTCTACTGGTAATTTTCTGTGTTCTGTTAGGTGGTTTTCTAGAATTGTTGTATTAAAAGCTTGCAAGTTTTAAAATCTTCATCAATATGGCTAATTGCCCTGTGAAAATCTGGTACCAATAACACTCTTGCTCACAGTCTTCGAGCACTAACATTTTAAACAATAGAAAACCGAGCATACAACTCTACTTAAATCTAACAGTTCTTAAATAGTTCAAATTTTAGAGTAAAATTGATATCGAAGGGAATGATATATATTCTTAATTTAAAGAAAGAAATTTTTAAAAAACCCTGCACTACAACTGTTGTTCAGATAGTCCAAGAAGTAAAGATCTTCCTTGTTGAAAGCTAGAAATAATTGCCTTTGCTACTGAATTTTCCAGTAATCATTCCTCAAGTATGAAATGAGAAGGGTTGAGTCATACTTCTTTTCAAAACTGAATCCAGTTAAAAAACTAAATCAGATCCTTAAAAGAAAACCGCCCACCAAAAAGGAAATTGCCTTCCCTTACTTGAAAATATAGCAGTACGTTACCTCATTAAAATGCCAATATGTAAGGTATATGTGGTTGGTGAAGAAGACATAAAAAGCCTTGTCAACTCTGAGGTTAGCAGGCTTTGTAAAGTGACGCAGTCTAGAAGTAGAGGATTATTTAGAGCTCTAAGAGGTAAAAGGAAGGCCGTCAAAAATAAAACCTTCCTGTTAAGCACGAATCAAATTCCCAACTTAACAGACACATTCACAATCAAGCAGCTTCAAACGTGCAAGGAAAAAATCAAAGTCTACAACAGAAAAATCTGTAAACGTTTATTCCAACATCGAGTATACGACACATAATATTACTTAAGTCCCCAGAGATTTGGTTTAATATATTTTCCTATATTAGGGCTTGTAAATATAGAGGAAAGTAATGTGTTTTTATATTGCTTTTGGAATTATTCCCAATTACTACACAGCAATTTTTTGTGTTTAGAAACTATCTTTAAAATATACGTACCCTGGAATTATTATGCCAATAATTATTCTTACAAGACTTCTTTAAAAGATGAAAAAAATTGAAAGCATTTTGTGTAGATAGTCCACAAAAACTAACGGATATTACCATAACCACTATTTAAGAAATAAACCAAGAAGCAGACTTCTCCACCCCACCCATTTCAACTGCTGTCTACATAAAAGGAGTGGCTAACACAGAGCTCAAAAAATAACCTCACGACCTTACCATTTTCTTACCAAAAACTGATGTGGCTTGTCTGAGAAGTTACATGTTGCCACTGTCTTTGGATACTCTGTTTTGGTTATTAGTAAGAGTTAGTCCCTTCATGCTTCTACCTATTGACACTTACTGTGCTACCAATTTCCTGCTGTGTCACTCCATTCCCTGATCTCCACTTCTGGACACTCTCCTATGTTATCTTTAAATATAAAAAATTATTTCTCTCCTCATCGATGGACATCATCCTCCTAAAGTAGAAAAGGCACTAGAATTGGAACAAAGGCTTAAATTTTAACTTCCTGCCCCTTCCATGAACTGATGAACAAGGTATAAATATTCACTGTGTATTGGTTTCCTCATCAATACAATATGGTCCATATCTGAACTAACCTATCTCTCTAAACAGATTGTGAAAACAAATTGATACACCTTATACAAATGAGTGCTCTTTGAAAACAAAAACATAACAATACATATATGGCTTTTTTGAATAGCACAGCAATTTCAACCTGACTGTGGGACATTTATTCCAGCTTGTAAAATTCATTGGGCCTTAGGTGACCCTAACTGAGTCAATTATATAACACATCAGAGAAACAGACAGGACACACTGTTCCTTTCACTAATGTCTTTTACAGGCAAAGATACACACACACACACACATATCTGTATTCACCTATCAAGATGCTCCCAGAAAATTTATAAAATTTATGGTGACATTGAATTCCATCTATCACTCAAAATACATCAAAGCAGGGGCGTGAGGGGCCTCTGCTTCCACCTGTGATGGAAGAATTGATCCTGAACTAGGCATCTCCTCCATATCTAAAAGTTCACAAAAACATATATCATAGAGCCAAAGCTAAAGGCTCAATCTATAAAATATTTTGGGCTTCATGTGTTCAACGCTGACTCTTTCTTGGGGAGTGTTTAGCGGATTTCTTGGAGATTACCCCATTAGATATCTCCAATTGCAATTTCCATGATGTAGACAATGACTCTCCTTCTTCCAGCAATGTAAACTTTGAATCTCAGTCTCTGGGGCTTCTGGTGGTCTGTTCCTCCACTTGGTGACTTTAACCCCCCTCCCCTGGTGGCCTTTGTGGATGAAATCCTTTTTAAGGATTCCCCTGAATGTCTCTCTCCCATGGGTTTAACTCACAGGGAAAACTTACACAAACTTTCTCCAACTATGAAGGTACCATGCACTTGCAAGGCAGTCTTCCTTCCCTTTGTCTTTGCTGCCAAACACGTGCTTTTAGAATTCTCTTATTGAGAATCAGACACCAGTTCCCTAAATATTAGGCATGCAAATAAACCTTGATGTTCCGCTCACTGGCTTGAGGTCAGAGTAAAGCACCCTCCTCCCCTTACCTAGTGAACATTTCCAACAACACAGAAGTGTCTATACATTATGGAGCAGTTCGTCTCATGTTTCAGACCTTTCAGTGGAATATGATTTTTTATATTGGGTTCAAATGTGCCTCTATAACTCTCATTGTTTCTGGTTTTGCCTTTGGAAATCACACAAAACAAGCTGACATTTCAGCCATAAGATAGTCCTTCAAAATATGTATCATATTTCTATGAGTATTTCTCTGTTTGAGCTCAATACCACCCCCAATACTTTCAGTCATTTCTCAAAGTTATAGTTTTGACTCCCCTCAACATACTATACACTCACTTCTAAATCTATCACGTTCGGTCAATGTTCCTAAATGTAATGTGCCTGAAAACAGAAAAGTGTTTAACCTGACAGAATTGTTCCAAATACTATATTTCTAAAAATGCAATAAAAATTACGCTATCACTTTTTGTTAGCTATGTCATACAGTTGACTTTTTTGGGCTTTTAACTCCCTCAATTTATTTTGTAAAAGGTTATTAAGCAAATAAAAGTAGTAATTCTACTTAATAAAGATAATGTTAAAATAAGCAATACTAAATGTCCATGTAACTTTGAGTTCTGCATTTCCAATATGAAGTTTTGTCCTGGTAAAACCATAGAATAAAATCTCCAGATATAAACTTTTAAAATAAGAAATTGAGGAAGGGCAGGTGTTTCACAAGTTGACCTCTCCCTACCTGGACACTCCAGCATGCAATCCTGAACCACTGCATAGTACTTCAGAAAAGAGAAATCAAAATTTGAAAAATAACGGTTTTAAGGATAAATCTGGATCTGAAGTAGGGTATGAAACTGATATGAAACTAAAATACAACAGCAGATTTATCCATTACATCAAACCAAATCATACGCAAATTAATACAGACAATGGGACTATGAAACTCCTAAGACACCTCCCTCAAGGAACTTACATGATTTTTGAGAAGAAAAATTACATACATCTAAGACAGTGTGTATTAATATTTTCTCTTGACAATTTTGCGAAATGAGTGAAAGGAGGTCTTTAGAGTTTAAAGGAAGAAAAATCACCAACAGAAATTTCATGAAAGAGGTGGAAATTTATTCAGATGGATGAAAGAATGATTAAAGAATGACTAAAATTCAGATCAATGGTGATGATGAGGGTTATCCCTCTAGGCGAAGCAAATCTTGTGTGCAAAGCTCGAGAGAACAGTATGTAAGGCATATCGGTGCATTACAAACAAATATTGTGTTTGGAAAGAGCAGGTGGTGTGTGATATGTGGGAAATATGGGATGGGCCCGGAATATATGAGATTTTAAATGATGAATAAGGAGCATGATTCCAACCCTCAGAGCAGAGATAGTCATTCATGGTTTTGATCTAGACAGTGATATGCAAACAGCAATGCTTTAGGAGGAGTAATCTAGCTGAAGTACACAGAACAGATTTAACTTGAGAGGCTTCAGTTGGCAAATTTGTTGGTGAATTAGAATTAACAGTCAATAGATGAGGTGAAATAAGCAAGGACTGGTTAAGAAGTCCTAAAATAGAAAAATAGCAATCTAGTAACAGCCTGAAGGTGGAACAAAAAAGAGAACAACTTAGAGAGATTACAAAGATAATACTGATGTCATTGACCATGATATAGAAGAATGGGAAGTAGGATAAACCTGTTAACTTGAGAGTGAAACAACCGAAAAATGTCTGGCAAGTGGTTTTAAATGTGGGGTAGAAGCTCAAGAGAGAGATCAAAGATGATATGGATTTAGGTGTAATCAGGCAACTGAAGCTGTGAGCCATGATGATATGATGAAGGAGGAGAAGAAATAAGAAATGCATGAGTCAAGCTTATGAAACAGAAAATAGTCAGCGGAGCACTCCAAAAAGGAATAAGGCCAGAAGCAAAGTATTATCTTGGACCCTCTCAAGCCAGGGCATGAAGAGAGAAAAGGCACAGCCTGCTAGATAGCACGCAAGTCAGACAATTCATAACAAAGCTTCTGAGACCAATCTAGTAGTCAATTATTATGAGATCAAACTGCTAAAGCCAAAATCAAGGAGGTAAATCAGTGAGGATCAGATGCCATAAGATAGTCTTGAGACTTGGTTGTATGCATTGCATTGAGAGAGGAGAGTGGATTTTTCCCCCGAGGAAGATTCTCCCTGAGACAATATCTGTTGCCAATCTTCCTCTTTTTGCTTGAGGAAGATTTGCCCTGAGCTAACATCTGTGCCAACCTTCCTCTATTTTCTGTGGGTTGCCACCGCAGCACAGCTGCTGACAAGTGGTATAGGTCCACCAGGGGAAGTGAATCCAGGCCACCAAAGTGGAGCATGCCAAACTTAACCACTAGGCAACACAACCGGCCCCAGAAAGTGGACTTTTAATATTGCCAGACAGCAATGTAATGCCACAGACTCCAGAAGAGGTAAGTGTTCAAGAAAGAGTGTGTTTAACAGTGCTAAAGACCTAAGGAGATGAAGGAAGATAGCCTATTGATGACCTTTCTAAACAAAATTACTATATATTGGAAAGTGCTTTCAAATTATTTCAAGTTTGTTCTATTAGTTGGCTTAATGTTTCTATTGTGGTGCAATTTTTGCTATTCACAAACCTTCTGTGCACCTCATCCAAGTCCTGATCAAACAATCAAAAATGCTGAATTGGTGACGTAGAAATTAATAACTTCATCAAATAAAAGTATAGCATAACTTCAGTGGAGTTTTAATTGAGTAACAATTTCAATATTTAGACAGTTACTAAAACTCATATTTTAAGGGTGGAAATGCATTTATTAATATGCTACCTTTGAATTTTTTGGAAAATTTAATATACATCTTAATAAATAGGTGTCAGAATATATCAACTATAGGATGGAATATGCTATCAAATGCCATCAATGAAAAATTGAATGACAGCTTTCCTAAACGTTTTTATAATTCCATAAAGTGTCAAATATTGCAGAATAGAAGAAGAAAAGTATTGTTCTTCCTTCTTTCTCTGCCAAGGGACAGTATAATAATCTTAAGGAGTTGGATAGTGTAGAAAATGATCTGATTAATTAACACTCTTCTATTTTGCTATGTATGAATGACCACAGAAAATCCTTGCCATTCTTCTATTTCTTAAAATTGTCATGATATTATTTTTCTTCCAGATTCAAAATAAATCCATTAGGGTTACTTGATCTCCTTACTTCAGAATATTTGTGTATAGCAAGAAGACTTAAGGGAAACTCAAGATTTAAGGAAAAGATATTTAAAATGAGGTGAATTATCAAATACCATGAACTAATACCACAATAACAAGAATTCTAAACACAATAAAATAATGGCCACCCCTTGACCAAGTTGATAGACAAGCTACTTAAGCAATTAATTATCATAAAACAGAAAACTTCAGATTATGTTATATAAGTGTTATATGTTGAGGAAAAAACACATTAGACTATTTAGAGGATTTATTTTAGACATACGAAAAACTAAACTTTCCTGTATACAGGAAAAGGTATATTTATTGAGAATGAGTGGATATTGATATTGGAAAATATCGCACATCTTAAAAATGTATACTTGGAATCAGTGATGAAAATGTATTTACCTAGGGTGATGGTTAATTTTACGTGTCACCTTGACTGGGTCATGGTGGCTTATGACTCTGGGTGTGTCTGTAAGAGTGGTTCCGGATGAGATTAATATTGGAATCAGTAGACTGTGCAAAGCAGATTCTACTCCCCAACATAGGCGGACTTCATTCCATCCACTGAAGGCCTGAATAGAACGAAAGGCTAAGCAAGAGAGAATTTGCTCTCTCTGCCTGATGGTCTTCGAGCTCGAACCTTGGTCTTCTCCTGCCTTTGGACTCAAACTCAGACTGAAACTTACACCGTAGACTCTCTTGGTTCTCAGGCCCCCAGACTCAGACTGGAACTAGACCATCCGCTCCCCTGGGATTCCAGCATGCCAACTGTAGACACTGGAGCTTCTTAGCCTCCATAAACACATCAGCCAATTCCTTATAATAAATCTTTCTAGATAGATAGATAGATAGATAGATAGATAGAGAGAGAGAGAGAGAAAGCTACAGATCTTCTATTGTTTCTGTTTCCCCAGAGACTCAAACTAATACACCCAGTAATACTATTTTTTCCTCATTTCTTTCTTACTAACCCTTTAAAAGAGATTTTAGAGAAATTTCTCTTTGATTAGCACATAGTTTTCTTAGCAATTTCTCTTTCGATTAGCGCAAGAAAAAATCACATATGTTGTCTCCATTCCTGAAGTAATTTAATTAAAGTGAAACCTGAAGTGCAACTGAGAATGAAATAGTGGAAATATCATATAATTTGGAGTCAGAATTCTGCTGACCTGAATTCCAGTCCTGACTGCTTCATTATTAACTTTCCTGAGCTTCAATTACTACATCTGTAAATTAATGAGTTTGGACCAAGTAGACGTTTTTTAGCTGCTCTTAGCAACACAACTCTTTCTTCAAATGAAAATTCATGTGGAAAAGCAATATATTTTACATGCCCATAAACAAATAAAGCAGAGAGAGAGTGCCCATCCAATAATCAAGCACCATGGGAGGCAAATTGAAAAGCACTGAAACAGCTGGTGCCACCCAATCCTACCATTGGGGAATCCTCAAACTGGTAATGTTTTATTAATCATAAAAGCAACATTTATTGACATCTGGGCTGTACTGGGCTGTACCCTTTACATACTTTATTTTATTTATTCATCTAAAACTGGAGGAAAAGGAGGTCCAGTTCATTAATTCACACAGTCATCATACAGCTAGTAAAGGATACAGCCAGAATTCAAACCCAGGACAATTTGACTCCCAAGTCCATAGTGATTGTTACCAAATGAAGGGTTACCATTTGTTACATATTGTCTAGGTACTAGGCTCTGTGCTTCAGTAATACTCATAATTATCATAGACATTGACTATTATGATTCTTGTTTTACAGATGTGAAAACTAGGACTAGGGTAAGTTAGGTAACCTATTCGTGGTCACACTTTCAAAACTTATTTACGTCCCCCTTTTCTTTGACATCAGTAAGCTATTCTCCAGCAATTTTGAATTTTTCAAGCCCACCTACATTCTATGATTATCAGTAATAAACGTTTGCTGTTGCCAAAGGTTGGATATGCATTGTGAAAATTTGGTCATGTGTGCGCGCGTGTGGGTGTGTGTGCACACGGGTTTCAAACGTAAGCACCATTGTGCCTAAAGAAAGCACAGTTCTCTTTCAGGAACACACAGCCTCATTTCTTTGTAATAGTATCCATAGACTGCTCAAGAGTTTAATCATTAATATTACTCTGAGTCTGTAAATAAACTAATTCCATTAAAAATACAAAATGATTATCTAATGAATGGAAACATTTAGTATGAATTATCATTTTTTAAATTGGTAGATATTTAACCTTTGTTCCACATTTTCTATAAATATTAAAAGAATAATTCCCATTTTCAATATTCTAAACATTGAAGATTAACATTCTAAACCAAAATACAGTTAACAGCCTGAAGAAAGAATATTTGGATCTCCAAGAGTAAACAAACATGTCAGACAATCTGAAAAATTATTTTTAGAATTCATAAATCAGAGAACATTTTTGTTTTAGATTTTTCCTAACTTAGAGCCTCTTCGGTTTCTCACAATGGAACATAAACAGAAAGTGGTCTTAAAGAGATATTGAGCCTCATATATTAAAAATAAAGTGCTGGACTTTATCCAGAAGCAAACTGGTAATTGTGTTAAAATGTGGATGCTGAAATCTCTCCTGAGCTGCCTCTTGAAGTTGACCAGGTCATGCTAGCGACTGCCAAAAATCCAAAATTGGCGCTTCTCAAGTCAGCGTATAGGGGTGGGCCAGCTGGAAAATTGCCTGAGAAGTTCCAATAATTTGAAAATCATCAACATAAATTTTCTCCCTAAAAAGAATGCTTCTTCTGGAGAAACAAAACCCTATTCCAGAGGGCTGTTGACACATAGGTACTTTACTGACAGCACATCCAGGAACTGGCCTGAATTTATGCTTACAGGTCCAAAGTTGACACCCACTTGGAAAGAATGGAAATGAGCACAGCCCCATTTCCTAGCAAATAAGGAGTCTTAGTAAAAAGAGAAACAAAAGAAAATCAATATGTGTTTGACAAAGGGCTTAATTTTGGGTGAGTTCTCTCTCTGTGGTAGAATCTTTCACCAACGGTTCTTAAAATAGCTTTTGGTGGAAAATTACAGCGATTTCCAGTATAGTTGAGAGTGGAAATGAGGAAGCCACTAGTGTTGCCTAGCAAAGTTGCCATTAACTCTGCCAAAAAGACTTTACCAAAAGCAACTTTGTGACTTGAGCAAATTGCACTGTACAGTATATTAAACACTAAACCAACAACATCTTTAAAAGGCCTCTTGAGGGTAGCCAAGATCTTTATCATTCAACTGGTGGAGTGCCCTATCGCTACAATCAGATTATGTAAGCTATTCATGGGACAATATCTCAGGGCACTCTTTGATCAGCTTGTTACCTCCTATCAGAGAATTCTTAACACAAAGATAGATTTGGGGGAGTTTTTTGTTTGTTTTTACTTGCTCTGTGATCTTTTCAACCCCAAGAATTCATATTCATGAAGCAGATGATAATCATCAAAGTTTTCTAAAACACTTCCCTGGAAGACACAGCCAGCCAAAGTGATGACAATCAGCTGAGGAGACAAAAATCTTCTGAGAATTATTATTCATATTCACTCACAAACTACATTTTAATGAAATGCTAGGAAACGGTTTTTATTTAATGGTTGGACATGCATTTAATTAACCAGAAGTGCAATTGTTTTTCCTATGAAGGAAGCAGTGAAGAATGTCAACAACATACCCATTTAATAAATTATGACACCAATGCATTAAAATGTTCTACAAACCCAGAAAAATAATAAAATAAGGCTTTACGATAACATAGTATTTTCACATAAATCATGACAATTGATTCTTACATCAGTCGTCTGAGTAACTAGTAAGGAATGATTGGTCCAAATTTATAGATGAAGAAACAGGTATTGTTGCTTAATTGTTGGTATGAAGGGCGAGCTATGTGGATGAAGTCACCAAGAATGATGACACTAAGCAGTATTGGAAAGAAAGAGAACAGGGCAGGTGATGGAGTCATTGGAGACTGGGGGAGAGCAGCCAGAAGTAGGAGCCACAACATTTACATCTGTGGCTAATTTCATCATTTATGATAAAGTTCTACTTCTTTTTAAAATGTCCTGCTCTTGGGGCTGGCCCGGTTTCTTGGGGCTGGCCCGGTGGCACAGCGGTTAAGTTCGCATGTTCAGCTTCTCAGTGGCCCGGGGTTCGCGGGTTTGGATCTTGGGTGCAGACACGGCACTGCTTGGCAAAAAGCCATGCTGTGGTAGGCATTCCACGTATAAAACAGAGGAAGATGGGCATGGATGGTAGCTCAGGGCCAGTCTTCCTCAGCAAAAAAAGAGGAAGATTGGCAGTAGTTAGCTCAGGGCTAATCTTCCTCAAAAAAATAAATAAATAAAATGTCCTTCTCTTTCAAAAAGCTGACAGATTGAGCTGTCATTCTGCCTGATGTCCAGGAATATAACTTGATTTAGATCACAAAAATCTTTTGTATATGGATTTAGTGTTATTTGAGCCTTTGAGAACATTTTACTTTTGACTTCATGGTGCAAAATGCATTTAAAGATCAACCAAAAAATAAATAGGAAGTGCATTCACTCAGTAAACATTTATTGAGTGTTCTTTGCATAACTTGCCCCTCTCTTCGTCACACAGGTGTCATTTCAAGTGCTGCCTTCTCAACTATACCATGCCTGTCTGGCCAAATAGTCAGTCCCTGCCCCCTTTCAGTCTCTTTCTAGCTAATTCGCCTGTTTACTGTCACTCATTGCACTTATCACTATCTGAAACTATCTTATCTACTTGTTTATATGTTTATTTCCTGTCTCCTGCTTGCCATGCACCCCCAACCAGAAGGTAAGCTCTTTGAAAGCAGAGAGTGTGTCCTTTTCATCAATGCCACATCCCCAGTGCCTTGAATCATGTCTGGAGGCTGTAAGTTCTCAATTTATATGTGAGGAAAACATAAATATCTACCAAAGATTACATAATATTTTATACAAAATGGTAATTTTGCGTATATCATTGCTGTTGATGCTCACAAAAATACTACGTAGTGACTACCCTTAGAGTATACGTTTAGGAACATCCTTTTATAATTTCCCAAGCTCATAGTTCATACAACATAAAATCAGTGTTCACAGACTGCTATAATAATTGTTGAAAGACACCCATGTTCTCAAGATGTCTTCAGTGCCATACACTCACCAGATGGAGTTCTGGCTGCTTTGTTCATTCTATGTTCCAGATGTAGGAGCCCACAGAAACTTTCAGTGAAGTTTTGTTTCCTAAACAGTTTGAAACACTCAGAGCTACTAGAAAATCCACCCACTTAGCTCCTCCAATTAGCTCAGCTGCCCACGAATGCTAAAGCATGTTTCTACACACTGTTAGCCTAAAAACAATTAGTTTCTCTCTGAAAGATAGTATTTCTTAATCTATAAGGGAAAATCTATATTTTAAAAAGCATTGATAACCCACAGTTCATTTTATTGTTAAGTTTTCTTCAAGACAGATACAGTGATATACATTATGTACTTCAAAATTTACATATTTTTTCTGATTATGAAAGTTTTGCCAGACAGCTCTGTTTTATCAAAATATATTTGACGTTCCTCCTGTGTGCACAGCTAGATTCCACTTCCTAGTTTCACAAACAGTTAAGTGAGATTATATGTCTGAGATCTGGCCTGGGGATGAGGCATATTTATAGGCAAAGATGTTAAGAAGCAACTCTAATGGGTAGAGCTTCGAGGACTTAAAGGAAGATGGAGCCACAAGACAGCAGGAGCCTGGATCCCTCAAGAGACATATCCAATGAGGTATGACCCACTGGACTGTGACTTAAATGAGATATAAATTTCTAGTATACCAAGGCAGGGAGAGCTTAGGGATATTCTGTTACTTGGTTAATATTGTTTTCCATTATACTATTCATTGTAGAAATTTGGAAATACAAAAACACCTTACCTATTCTCACATATTTATTATTCTAGGTGAACTTCAGAATTACTCTGTTGGGATTTTAATTGAAATTACAATAGATATATACATTAATTAGAATAATTCAACATAGTTATAACACTGTATGTTGTTATCCAGAATAAGGTATATGTATCCATTTATTCAAATTTTATTTTTCATCTAGGAACTGTATATTTGTTACATTTATTCTGAGGCATTTAGTTTATTGTTACATTTCTTCTTATCTGCAACTATAAGTGGAACATTTTTTATATCATTTTCTTTTTTATGGTTTTATCAAAGTTGTTTTATATATTTTGTGACCAGTCACATTATTATATTCTTCTATTCCTTCTAACAGTACTTTTTCTTATTGACTCTCTTGGGTTTTCCAAATATATAATCATCCTATCTGCAAATAATCACAACATTGCCCCTTCTTTTCTAATGTTTATGATCATTATTTCACTCTTCAGTCTCATTTATCTATAACAGTTCCAGAAAAATATTAAATAATAATGGTGAAATGAGGCACATCTGCCTTATTCCTGACTTCAGTGGGGATACTTGAAGTGTTTCATCATCAAGAACAATGCCAGCAACTGCTTTCAGATATGCATATAATTTTATTTAAGGAAGTATCATTCTCTTCCTGTTTTATAAAGGATTACTCTTCTTTGACCTGTAGTCAATTGTACTAGGCCATTTCATATTGTTCAACATTCTTGCATTCCTGAAATAAGCCCTACTTGGTCGTGGCATATTATTCTTTTAATGTAGTGCTGGATTTTATTTTCTGGATTTTATTTACTGTTTTGCATTAATATTCATAAGTGAGATGATTTATCGTTTTCTTTTTTGTGGCGTCTTTGTCAGATTTTGGAGTGAATGTCATATGAGTTTGGGGTGTCTTTTTTTCAGAATTGGAATGCTTTCTTTATTTTCTATGCCTGAAACAATTTAAATTGCATAGGAATTACCTGTTCTTTGAAGGTTTGAAAACATTTATCCATGAAATTCTTTGGTATTTTTACAGGCAAGGCCTTCATTTAACAGCATAATAAATTCCTTTCATGATCATTGTTTTATTTAGTATATCTACATCTTTTGAGTCAATTTTCGTTATTTTCAATTTCTTAGAAAATTTATAAACTGGTTCCTAAATTTTTAAGTTGGCTATGCATTGTATAATATTGACCTGAAAATGGAAAGTTAATATTTTTTCAAACAGATTTTGTAAAGGAAATATTCTCAAAAGTATGTTTTATGGATGTTACTAAGATAACATAAAAAAAGGATCCATGATCAATATAATTGGGAAATGCTTTAAAACAAATATTAAAGATTTATTTTCCACAGGACTTCCCAGAGTCCTTAATATTCTTATGCGAATCTTGACTCTTTAAGAGTTGGGGGTAGACAGTGTACATAACACTTTTCATATTTGACTCTATAGTCTCCCTCTTTTCAAGGAGCATCTCACGGGATTTGTGTCCCCAGGTACACACTTCAGGAAAGAGGTCTAAAGAAATCTGAAGAACAGGGTTATTAATGCTGAAATATTTCCAGGATTGATGAAAGTAGGATGTTCTGGAAGACTACTCATTCTAGAAAACTCATAACAATACAATAAAAATATATAAACTTCAATGGCTCAGAATGATACCTGGTTTTATTTGATTCAAACATTTTTCACGCTTATATCTTTGCTTGTATATCACTAAGAAAAATACCAAAGACCTTAAATATCATGTAAAAGATGAAGCTGCAATTATTTGAATATTTAGAAACACTCAAACAAACTTTGCCTTACATAACTAGGGACTTTGCACAATTTTTACTTATATTAGCTAAAATATTGCTTATTTAATCAGGAGGTCTGTTATATATTATAAATATCGACTATAAAATCAAAATTGTTTCTCTCCACAATATTACACTGTCTCCAACTTACACATGAAGAAATTTCATGTTCTATCTAAGCAAAGCCTTTGCGCAACTCTTCAGAGACTTGATCTTAGGAACTAACTTAAAATGGCATCTGGAAAAGTTTCAAAAGGCTGAAGACACAAAAGAAAGTATTAATGTGTGACTACACCTTGTCAATTATATATGTAAATTCAAACAGAACATGCTCAGAAGCTGATAGTTTCTCATTTTCTGAGACCTATCATGGAAAAGAGACTATGGGCCCCAATTTAAGAGCTCAGCTCAAGGAACCCAGATGACAGAATGCATGGGTGAAACCTTATTGCATTTGAAAATTTCAATACAATTCTTAGAAAATTGCTACAACCTCAGGCCTAGTTAGCAATCAATCAACAAACAAACTTGAACTCTATTGCCTACAATTGCTTGAGGAAATTCAGAGAGAAAAGCAATCCTTGACTATAACTCTTCAAGGTAATCCATTTCCTTATAATGGCTTCTTTTATCATTTTATTAAAAGCAGTATCCTAACAAAACAGTGAGCTTCTACTGGAAATAAGAAGCATAAGAGTTTGGCAGTGGTGTGCTGGGGCTGGTTTATACAGTTCCCAAGAGCCAGCTTCCCTTCCCAACTTCATCTTCAGTAACCTCATGTTGGAAGCTGGAAATGAACTGTGGTCGGAGCACTTACACCATAGAAACTGGCAAACACTACAAACCAGGACTGTTTTTTCCCCCAGAGAGTTGGTTATTAAACATTTACCAGCACACCACTGCTAATTATGCAAAACATATCAATAAGATCAATATCAACAACTATGAATTACGCTGTTTATGATAAATGTGAATTATACAATAAACTATGAATTCACTCATTCTAAGAGCTCCCAAAAGTTACATGTTCACACAATACTTTTTATTAGTTTAACATACTGAAAATTCTACCACAATTTATATATATCTTAATTAATAGATTATATGATAGACCTCTTTCATTATTATTTATAAAACTTTGAAACACATGCCAATATTTGACAGAATTAGTTAGCTGTCTTTGGTGTAAAAAGAAAATTTACCCAAATTTAGGATGTATTTGAGTGCTTTCATATGTGTTTTTCTAGTTATTCTGTTTCTATATTACAATGAATTTGTATATCTTAATGTTTGTCCCTAAATTTCTCAAAAATCTAGATCACAGACCTTAGACTTCAGTGTTTGGCACAATACTATTTATGTATTTGATCTAAATGTTTGACTAGATATGTGCAGGAGCCATAGATAATGTTTACGTCAGGAAAATTTTTTAAAGTTTACAGAATTAAATGTATATTTATTCAAGATATTCACATTTTTGTGCACTAATTTGAATCATAAATTTCAAAAATGGGGGAATTTGCTCTCGGTGCTGGAATATGCTTTCCTTCACGTGAAAATTTTCTTTCGTATGAAACAGTAATCTTATTTATTTTACAGCATGTTGAAAAACTTTGATAATCTGGTGCACCTACAAGTATCAAAAAGTGTCAAGGAAGATATTATTTTCTGAAATAGTACCTGTTGAAATTATTTATTTATCTAGCTCTTTGTAAACACACACATACACATCCCCCCTTACTTTTTAAAATCACGTAGTCTAAGGTTAACGATGTAAAACTTTTGATAGAAGAAAACAAAGAATTCAAAGATACCAACAGTGAGGGCTAACATAACTAATAACTTTTGTTCTCACACTTGATCCTGTATTTCCTAGTAGCCAGAAAAAAAGGCAAGGAAAGAAGTTGAAAGTCTCTTACGCCTTAATATTGGAAAAATAAAAATTTGAATTTTTCCAGAGAAGTGTTACTTCACTTGCTCAATTCATTGAACAAATTCATCCAATAAATATTTATTAATTGCCTACTACACTTTAGGCAGTACACTGATGCTGAGCATATAGAAATTAAGCAGCCATGGAAGGTAGATACAAAAATCAAGTAAATGGAAATGAGGATAGATGTGCCTCGCTGTAATGGATATAGAACACTGTGGGGCAGCAAATGAGTGAGTAAGACATTTAATCTAGAGGAGTGATTGTGAAAGTTTACACAGAAACTTCTCCCCCAAAGACTTAAAAATTAAATATATCTCTGTATGACAGGTATTTCAAGTAGAGAATGACACAAGCAAAGGACCAAAAACCAAAAACAGCAGGGCGTTCAGTGAACTTCCAGTCCTTTTAGTTCTGTTGGAGTACAGAGTGTGGGGAGAGGAACAGATAACAGGAGAAGAGAATCGGGGATATTGACAGTGTCTACTTTGAGAGAAAAGAAGCCTACACCATAGGCGGGAAAGAAGAGAGGCTAATAGGGAGAAAGAAGGGATTTCTAGACACAGTTTTCAATGACTGAGTTAGGAAACTAAAAGACCGAGAATGAGAAACTACAACAGAACCTTTTAGAGGGAGAAGAATCCAAAATTCTTCTAGACACAGAAAATTTCTGTGGAGTGGGATGGCCATGATGAAAATAGAGGTGAAGGTAATTAGAAATGAGGAGCTTATGGAATTGAGAATCTAAGATCTGGTTAGAATACCCAAATTACTGGTAGGAACTGGGGCAAAGGGGAAATGGGAAGCCATAACTTGTCTATGCTCTTTTTGAGTTTTAAAACGTTTCAAATTATTTGCTAATTAAGTTCTTTAACTTTTCCTCAGAAACTTTTGAATAAAATTGGTCCTGGAGGATGATGTACCTTATGTCCGTTTTGACTTGTTGCTCATGGCAAATTGCCACATGCCCTAGTGAGTGTTGGCACACTCCAGCGTAAGATGTACCCAGGAGGAGGAGAAGAAAGCAGCTCGGTATTTGCAATCAGACAAATGCAAGAGTTTGTTATGGGCCATGCACGGTCTGAGCCTCCTTACCTGTGTAATGATTGAAACGAACTTGACCCCCAGGTCTTTGTCTATTCTAGTCTTGCATCATCTATGACCTGATATATAAATAAATTAAAATGACTATTTCACATTATATCCTAGTTTTGCTCAGATGTCATTCCTTCTCTAACCATTTCCCTGATTCTGACCCTGTATTATTTCCACATAATGGAATCAACAGAGAAAAAAGGGAGTACAAAAGGAAGGCATAACCAGTGGCATATGGCAGCGCTTAATTCTTGATCTGGCACTATTTTCATGAGACTGTGAACCACAGATAAGTTACCTAAATAAAAGCTATTCATTCTTTATGGAAACAATCCAAGTATGTTTCTTCATGTTTATTACAAAATAGTTTATGTTAGAACTTATTATCTAAACTTAAAACCACAATAAAGTCCATACTAATTAGAGCTGATTCAGAAAAGTTTATTAAACATAACATATTTATTAAACTTATTTACATATCACTCAAACTGGATCTCTTTGGGTCTCATGCCTGGTGCTTTGCTCCTCACATTAAACACTCCATAAACGTTTGTTAAATTAAATTAAAGGAGTTGCTTTTACTGGAGCTCACATGCCCTTCCATGATTAATGAATCGTCACTAAGTGAGAAATTAATGAGTGTGCTTTGCACATCAGGAAAAAAAATGTGTTCTGTTTTGGAGAGGGACAAAATTTCACAGCAGGGGAAGAAGAGCAGCAACTTCAGGAATTAACAAGAAAGAAACTTGCAATTACAGCTACTGACATGTGGATAAACTCAAATAGCTGCCAAAATCACTACCTATGAGCTAATGTATACACTAGCTTCAAATTAACCAATACTTCACATGCCCCTTCTCCATACAATTAGAAAGGAACAGAGGAATGGAAGAATCTATCCAGGACAGCTCCGAAGCAGAGACAACTCTCAAGTTCAGATTTCTCACGGCTGCCATATTTCTTATTCTCAGCCCTCATTTTTCTTTCTCTTTCCCATAATCAGAGAACCAGAGCTCACAGGGAAGTTCAGACAGCAAAACTAAGCTGATCTTAATGAAAAGAGGAGGCAATGAGGGATGGATCCCAAAGTGGGAAAAGAGGGTAATTCTGAATCTATATCTGTCATGTTAGGGAATTACAGCAAATAGAGAAATCTAAGCAGTCAGTCAATTAATGGCAGGAAGATCCTGGTATGACACAGCTTCTCCTGAAGGTGGAACATAATTATCAGTGGGAAGCAGCTGCAAGCAATAAGAAGTCTGGATAAGTAAGCAGGAAAGGATGGGAAGGCATCCAGGAGTCTGGTATTAGGTAAAGTTGGGAAAGATTCAGAGAGAAGAATAAGTCATGGAGAAATTAAGTAGGAGACAGGTCACATTTTTATTAATTAAGTAGGGAAAGGTCACATTTTTGGTCGAAGTCCTGACAACATCACTTATTGCAACTGGGACACAAGCCTGGGGCCAGACCTTACATACGGATGGCCTGATGCTGAGTCAGCATGTTAGTGTCCCAAGGCTCACTGATATTTCTCAACTATGAACAGAATTGGTCTTGGGTCTGGACCAGTGGAAAAATGATTGAGACAAAGTGCACTAAGTGTCTATCAAAGAGGAAACCCTCCACTAGTGCCATTTCCTTTTTATTTTCTTCCATTATTTTATTTATGGGCCAGACAGGGAAAAATCACACAACTAAAACACCCACTGTCCTTCAGCCACATACAGCCGGTCACATCAACATCTGACCACTTGGATTTTTAATGTAGCATATCCATTATTTGTTTTGCTGTTACTGATAGCACCATACTTATAAAATATGATGTGCTGTGAATAGATAATAAATACAGAATTAGAAGCCTTGGGAAACAATAAGTAGAATTAATGAAAGGAAGAAATAAGCAAGAGAACCTGGATTTCAGAATCCTGGCAAAGTAGCTTGAGGGCTCTCTCAGGACACTCAACTATCTCAACATATAGGAAGAAGTCCACTATTATTTCTCATGAACTCCATGGATGCTGCTGAGTGTGGACACTGGAGATGAGAGAGTTTGGTTTTTGTTCAGAAAAACTCACCAATTTACACATGCAAAGAGAGTAAAACAACTGGCTGAACTGGTTAGAAATTTGTGTCCATGTGTTCTTTATCACTTTCCTATTCCAAAATTACTCCTTCACCAATATCCTCCTAACCTCCTTCCCTTTTGGATTTGATAAAATACAGAACTCAAAAATTTCTTTGGAAGTCTGTCCTCATTGCGTATCAGTGACCAACAATCATGAATGGCTGAATGTTTTGGTCAAGGGATGTATGGGGGCAGAATATAGTTTTCAGATTTGACATTGACTAACATTGACATTATCATATAATGGCAATTAAATATACAGATTCTAAAAAAATAGAAAGAATAATGATCTAATGAAACAAATTCCTCCTACCCTTGTCAATTAATCATAGTCTAACAAGTTTCTCCTTTGCCACAGTTATATCCACCCACAGCAACCTTCACATAGCCATGGACTTTTAGTATTTGAAAGTTTAAAAATCCATGTGAACTAGTTTTCTTCAATTATACCGGAATTTAGTTATCTTTTATAGCAAGATACAGTCATCATAATATTTTTAAACGTTACAGTCTTCATTCTTTCCTGATTAGGACATGATTCTGTTATGAGGATTTGATTTGGTTAAAATTATGACATATGTTAATTTTATGACTCAACTCTAAAAATGGTGCAGAAATTTAAATCTACAATTTTTTTAAATACAGACTTGATATGAGATGAAAGAAAACTTGTTAAATTTTACATCAAAATAGCTGCTAAAAAGAAACTATGAACACATTTAATATAGGACGTAGTAACAATTAGCGTTCATTCCTGCCAATAGGTTATTTTCCCCATTTATGATTTTAGGTTTTACAATGTAATCACCAGGCCAGTAACAGCTAATCTGGGCATACAACAAAGTTAAAATGTTTTACCAGCCTTCTAAACATTTGTGCTGCTAGATTTCTCACTAGTTGAAAGCACCAAGACAGCCTGTTAGGTGGGTGAATATAGAGTATATTGGAATTGCACCATATGCTGTTTCAAAGAAACATCTGACTTAGCTAAGAACACGCTTTTGATTTATTAGTTGACTTCTGTGCAGACATATGTGATTTCATGATTCTTTTATTCGTGTCACACTTTTGATGCAATCAACCCTCATGTTCTCTTCTTTTCTTCAATTCCTGGGAGAAAATACAATCAATCACTGAGCAAAGATAGTAGAGGAACAGCCCTTTTTCTAATACAATTTTCCTTTTTTATCCTGCTGTTTTAAAATATATATTTTTGAAAGAGAAAATAAATGAGGTGATTTAGTGGTGATCTTCCACTGTGCACATTTTCAAATTTGGGCTGCCTTGATTTGTCGATTTTGATATTGGAAATTGATAGAAAATGATAAAATTCCTCTTACCTTTATACTAATTTGTTCCTAAAAAGAAAAAGTTACAGTTTGTCATATCTTCCAGTAACTAGAATTCCAAAATAAAAATGAGGTTTGAAAGATCAGACAGGCAGTTGATATATGTTTCAGACGCAAGTGGCAAGCCCAATACTAAAGGCAAAGCAAACACATTTTATTATAAGTTAACACTTACTGAATACATCTTACATGCTGAGGAATATTAATGCATTTTACCTGGATCATCACAGGTAATGTTCCAAGTAACCCATAATTCAAATATTGGCCTTAGCCCTATTGTGCAGTAAAAGTAACTGGGTCTCAGGACATAAGTCACTGTCCAAGGTCACAAAGCTGGTAAGTTACAGGGCCATGATTCAGACATAGGCCACCTGGCTTCATGGCTTGCAATACTAAGTTGTTCTCTTTCTTACCAACTTTAAAACATGGTAAATCACCTCGACTCTCTTAGCTTTCATTTCCTGATCTCTAAAACATGAATAATATTGTCTATCTCTTCGACATATGGGAAGAAGAAATGAATGAAGAGTTGAGGGCAGTAAGGCATTGACATTTATGGATCTGAGGAAACCATAAAGACTCTCTCTTTTCAGAGATGAAATTTTCTAAGTGATTTGCTCAGACAGTCTTACAACTAAGAACTGTCACTGAATCACCCAATTGTTTTAGAAGCAGCACTAGAACTCAGGTGCCCAGAACTACATTCTTTTTCCAACCACCTTGAAATGGAAGCTGATCATTTCTGCACCTTGAATACTGGTGTGAGCGGGCACTTGGTTTGATAGGAAGGCCAACACTCTGAATTGGAAGGGTAAGGCAAACTGTTACTACCATTAAAACTACTTATGGCTAACTTTCATGCTAAGCCGTGAGGCAAAAGACAGCCACGGTTCAGAGATTCTACAAACAGACCAGACCAAGGGATGAGATGGGACAAAGCATTAAAACGGGTATAACTATTCCCATTCTTCCACCTTCTAGGAAGGAGACATCCTCAGCTACTGGGTGGGTTTGTTCTAATTGACGTGATCGGCAGAGATGAAGAATTGAAGAAACAGAAGGAAAGGGAGAGATTTCTTTAAATAATGCAGAAATGAGATACAGATTCTGTTCCCTCTTGAACCACTGCAGTTAGGATCCAACTTTATCATTCCACCCAAACTTGCTCTGGTCCAGGTTACCAATGACCATGTGGCTAAAGCAAATGGTGGATTTCAGTCTGCCTCTGGCCTGACTTATCAACAGCATTGAGCGCAATTGCTATTCTTGCCACTTAGCATCCCTTTCCTTGGTTTCTCTCCTCCCTCATTTGTTGCTCCTTCACAGCCTCCTCAGCTGGTTCCTCCTCTTCTCCCTGATACTTAAATGTCAGAGCACGCCAGGGTCAGTCCTTGTTCCTCTTCTCTATGTGTTGTAGCGGAAATAAAAGTAATAACAACAACAACAAAAAACCATGAGTGAGTTTTTAGCAGGGTAAACTAAAGCAAGTAGGCAAAAGTGAGGCTCTGACCTGGATATCAGGCTTGTTTGGGGAAATTTTGAAAATGCTTGAGAGGAGAAATGAAGACTTGGAAGCCAGCAATTGTCGGAATGTCCAATTAACAGGATCGTCTGCAACATGGTGCTTCTAACATACACAAAATGCTCTAGTAACAATACTGCAAGTGGGAGGGTGAAGGCTAAAAGAAGCCTGAGAACTCCAGAAAACAGAAACTGGATGAGGCAAACAGGATGAGGTTCAGTGTGGGATTATGTGAGCAAATGCTTTGTAGCAGAATGAAGTAACATCTTTCAGTAGGTCAAAATGGCTCAGGGAAAGACATCGAAAGAAGTGGCTCTCCCAAAGAAGAATGTATTCTCAAGTTACCAGCAATTTAGTCTAGAGAAAGGCACGTCTCAAAAAGAATCATGGGTGTGGCTATTGGCAAATTGAGCCTACCAAAATTAAATAGATACAAAGCTACGTTTTTGCCAGAGTTGTACTGTCACTAGCCTGGAATAAAACAGATTGTGACTATTTGTTGCTTAATATGTCTATTGGTCTCCTAACATTCAGAAGCAGAGCCTGAGCAAGTTACTCAGGCCCCAGAGAAGGCACAGTCTCCAATGCCCTCTTTAGGGGTGGTTAAGAAATATTAATCAGCCATAAAGCAAGATGAAATTCTGCCATTTGCAACAAAAAAGATGGACTTTGAAGGTACTATGGTAAGGTAAATGTTACACAGAGAAAGATAAATACTGTATGATTTCACTCATATGTGGAAGATAAACACATAGATACAGAGAACAGATTAGTGGTTACCAGAGGGGAAGGGGGTGGGGGGAAGGCAAAAGGGGTAAATGGGCACATATGTATGGTGACAGGTGAACACGAGACTTTTGGTGGTGAACACAGTGCAGCCTATACAGAAGCTGAAATATAATGATGTACACCTGAAACTTAGACAATGTTATGTGTGACCTCAATAAAATAAAATTTTTTTAAAAGGAGGATATGGAGAAGGAAGAGGAAAGAGCTAAGGGTCATGGGAAACAGCAGAGAGGAAAGCTACTTCTAGGGAGGAGAACTGGAGCCTATCAACGAACATTTGTGCATCCCGAGGGTAGAGGGCTATGTAAGTCCAGGTCCTCCAGATGCCAAGACAGGATTAAACATGAAACAATTTTATTAGGGAAAATTCCTACGTGAAAGGAAACAGGGAGGGAGCCAGATAAGGCTGAGAGAGCCATCAGATCAGGATACCAGTTGGGTGGAAGTGCTCTAGACTGCTGTGCAGTTTAAGGAAAATTTAACAAAGCCATGGGGGAGTTGTTCTTGGGCAAAAGTGGGAGTCCATGCTGTTGGGCCCATACATAGCCTGTCTCTGCCACTGTGGTCACTTCATTCACGTGCCCATCATGTCAGTTCTAGGGGGACAACACTAGCTAATATCGACTGGCCAAGCTGTTTTATCTACTGTGTTGTCTCGTGCCTCCTCCATGGTGGATGCTTTCTAGTGGTCGTTAAGGGTGAAAATCCACTCCCATTGGTCAATTCACATGTCTCAACTCCAGACCTCCTTGTCTCCAATCTTCCAGTCTTTTCCCTTCCAGACCCCTGATGATCACAAGGCTCCTGGTCACTGCCCAGAAATCTATGAATATTTTCACCTAGGGCCATTTCTCCTTGTACACAAAGTGGATGACCAAGTGCACCACCCATAGTTCTTGCCACTAGGAAGATCTGCCTTCTCATTGTCTCTCAGAGATTCTCCCAAATGCAGCTGTAATAGAGTTGCTTTCTCTTTTTGGCATGAATACACCACCTAGCCAACTCACCCATAATTCAACAGTGGGCTTTTTCTTTCTCTTTCTATATATGAACATAGTCATTTGCCCCATAGGAATGTGAACTGTTTCTGATCCCCTTTTATCAATGCAATGGAAACTATTACATTTGCCAAATCAATAGCCACATTCTTACACCAGAGGCTTTATTGAACTGTTTTAGCAATAATACCATATCTAGCACAGCAGCTTCACCTAGGGTTACAACCATTAGATCAATTAGAACAGTAGTTAGATCTACAGTAGCCTGTAGCCATTTTCTTGGATCCACCAGGTCTCTGCAGGGGTCAGACTAAACAAATAACTTGATATACGATAGAGAGCACCACGCTACATCATCTGGATCTTTAATAGTAGCACCCATCTCCACTGTCCCCACTCGGATAAAATACTGTTTTGATTTACTATCTTGGCAGGAGGTTAGGGGAGATTAGTTCCAGAGGTTTCCATTAGGCCTTCTTCATTATACTATTAATTACTCCCTAGGCCAGGGACCCAATGTAGCAGTCAATCCAATTCCAAGTATATCAATTCTGATTATGCACCAATGGTCACTGGTGGGTCCATGGAACAAGTGGATACACTGTGAGCTGGATATTAGTCAAGACTCCATTTATTACCTGGTCCCATAGCCCCAATCCAACAGGAGGCCATGATGACCCTTTGGTGTCTGCTTATCAATGTCAACTCAGACCCTGAGTCCAGTAGTCCTGGAATGCCTTTTTATTCTCCTTTTCCCAGGGTACTGTTACCTAGGTAATGACTGTAAGTCCCTTTGGGGAAGGATAGGAGAATTGTCATGGTATATACTTGCCATGGAGTTGAAGAGTCCTTCCTCTTAGGGACCCAGACACCTCATTAGTCAGTGGATTCTAGACCTGAAAATTGATTACCTCTGAGAACTGAGAAAGGGATCTTCATGTTTTATTGGGCAGGACTTCTTTCAGCCTCTTGCTCCTCTATCATTCTCTCTCTCTCTCTCTTTCTGTCCCTCTTCCTCTCCCTCTCTGCCTCTCTTCCTTTCTCTCTTATTGATGATAAGCAGTACCATTATTTGCCCCGGGGGACACATGCTTTATTTACCATCTCCACAACCTCCTGTGACCTTGCCAGTTTTTTACAGAATTGTGACCTTCTGGCTTCTGGTGATTAAGCGTCACCACCCGGCTTCTACTATTGATGGGCCCCATTAGTCATCAATTCATGAAATGAGCACCACTCTATGACCACCTACCATCATCGCTGGCCCACATCTCTTTCACCAGCACATTCCTGATGGTGGTCTGTCCTCCTGACCCTCTCATGGGACATAATCTTATGGTAGGTTTCCTAGCCTTACATAATACATACACTCCAGCATGCCCACTTGTCTCAAGCATTTTGGTTTCCTTCCTCGGAAGAGGAAAACTGCCAGGAAAATGCAGGCGTTTCTAACTTACTGAGAGTTTCGCATTGTTTTTCTAAGTTTATAAGAGCCACCACAGTAGCACACATGCCCCGTGCTTAGCGTCTTTGCTAGGGTGTTAATCCTTATTTCCCAAGAAAGTGCCCCCAAGTTAATAAATTATTGCTTATTTAGAATTACATTCTGGCACCTTGGCCAAACACTCTTAAAAATCCAATCCCTAGTTATTGGCCTGGCAGCCAGGAATGGCAATGTGGGCTGAATCTGAGGAGGGCACCGGTTGCCCTGTGGGGAGAGGCTTCTGCAGCGTCTTCCAGCACAGCTGAAGGACTAACCCCTGCTATGGAAGGGAAGGGTGGCCACCTCTGCATATCTAGAGGGTCCAGAGGATTTGTAGAATCAACATCCTCAGGGACATCCAGAGATCCCTGTACCCTTTCTCAGGATCCTGAGTTTTTCCTACTAAGGCTCTGACCTTCACATAACAGATCTACCTTGGCTGAGCATTCAAACATATCTGCCACTCTCACAACTAGTTCTTCTCCCTGTCATTTGAGACCTGCTCTTTAAATATGCTAAAACCACCCAAACTCTCTAATTTTTACACTTAGCCACTAACTATTTGTTAATGGCAGGTGATCTTTCATTATCTTTCTGCAGGGCCTCATTTCAATATAGCTGTAGCCAGCCAACTCCACTGTCTTTGTAGGCAGTGGTTACCCTGTTTTTATCACCTGTGACCACACCTAACCCTCCCAGGCCAATCTCTTATATTTTTAGTATGATGTTTGGGATGTTTGGGGTTGACTGGAAAAATGGTTTCAGTCTAATCCCGCTTCCATCTCATCTAATGGTCCAAAGCAGGGCCCGCTTCACAGGCATGTGAGCTGTGCATGACCTTGCACTCAAAAGGGCTCTGCGATTGCCATGATGAAATTCTCAATAATTTCATATGTGAACCTCTGTTTTGTAAGTGAAGTCCAATGAGACAGTGGAACATACACATGAGCAGAAGAGATACAAGCAAAATACATGTCAGCCTGCTCTGTTCCCTACCTCCCAGTTCACATGCAGTGTTCATGATGTCCATGAGCACAGGATTCCAGTGGACCCACAGTAAGTCAAAGTTCAGAGTGATGGTGTTATGAAAAACACGAAGAACCAAGGAATCTCATCATATTCTTGTTTACTCATATTTGTTGCCCCTATTAGTGAACCACTTTAGACTGAAAATGACGACAAAGAAGCAAAGGAAAAAATAGGACAGCCCACATTTCCTTTTCCTTCCTTACTCATCAGTTAGCCAGAGGTAGAAAGTGTTGGTAAAATGCATGTGTGTCAAAAAGAAAAATAAAAACAGTTTAGTTAGTTTTGTGCAGAGTTTCCATTGTTCTGGTTAAAAAAAACAAAAAAGCTGCTCAGGTACAAGCTACAAAAAAAGCATCGTGCAATTGTGGGGATTTCACATACTAGTTAAATGTTCTATATTTGCATTTAAAATAGACATTGCACAAATGGCAAAATTCATGCTAATAATTTACACTTGCAATTTTTCTTTAGAACAACATTAAAGGGCAAATTAAAAATACCAGGGCAAGACAGAGACCAGGAAGGAAAGGAAAAGGCTTTATGTTTTAGTACCTTTAGAGATACTTTTCCCCTACTTTTGAACGTGAGGCCCCACATTTACATTTTGGAACGAGTTCTGCAAATTATGTAGCTGGCCCTGGCCACCAGCTAGTAATTTGACTTCTTCCCATCTCACTCATTTATTATTGAGTGATTATGTGAAAAACAGGTTTTGGCTGCAGGTGCTCAAGTCCCAGAATGTGGCTCCCAGCCTCAAGATGAGGGGAGCTGAAGTGCAGGGTAATTTGTTCCTAGGGAGTGTGTCATGGTAACTAACAGCACCAATCCAGAGTCGTGGTGCCTGAGTGCAAATTGTGACCTGCCACCATTATGATCCAGAGCAATTTACTTACTCTCTCTGTGCCTCATTTTCCTCACCTGTAAAGTGGGATTGGGATCACAACAATGCCTACCACACGGAGTTGTTGTGAATATTGTTAGCACCATTGAATTGATTCCAACTTCTGTGTGACCGTGTGTACTGCAGAGTGGAACCCTGCCTGGTCTTTTTGCACCATCTTCTCACCTTCTGGTGCTATATCAGATGATGCTCTACTGCTATTCATAAGGTTTTCATGGCCAATTATTTTTGGAAGTGTGTGGCCAGGCCCTTCTTCCTAGTTGTCTTTGTCTGAAAGCTCTGCTGAAACCTGTCCACCATGGGTGACCCTGCTGGTATTTGAAATCCCAGTGGCATAGCTTTCAGCATCACAGCAACACACAACCACTACAGTATGACAACCAACAGACAGGTGGTGTGGTCCCCTGACTGGGAAATGAACCCAGGTCATGGATATGAGTGTTGAATTTTGACCACTGGACCACCAGGGCTGGCTGGCATACAGGGAGTACCACATAATTATTAGCCATTAAGATTATTTTTAAAAATTTAAGGGAAATAGCCTATCCTTAATCAGAAATATGAGTCACCTGTACTTTATTATAAATTATCATTATTTTTAAAAATCATATATGACAACACAGGAACATTTGCCTTCACAAAACACTACTTAAACATACATGGATATGGTATACAATTTTGATAGGTGAGTAGGAATCCATCATGATTACCCCAAAATGAGCATCTTCTAGTCATCTTAACCTTATGATTAATGTGCTCAGAGACTGCTTCAGGTAATCAGCCAGTAGAGAGCCAAGCTACATTATTACTGCATTGTGTTTGAGCTAAAATTACTTGGAAATGAGGAGAAATTTATTTCTTAAATTATACGTTCATTTGGTAACTCACTAAGCAAACAGAAAAAAATGACTCACAACAAAGCTAGCTGAAACAAAGTTGCCTTAATGTATCCTAGAGACTCACCAATGTTTGGACGCTCCAGCACACACAGATCATACATTATATTGATGTAACACAACTTGGAAGGTTCAATACTATAGAGAATAAAGCCTGAACTTCGATAGAACTGGGAAGTAATGTTTGTAATTATGAAGACCTAAGTTCTCATTTCTCTAAACAGCTATGAAACTCTTCCATGTTCCAAATCCCTTTGGAAGTATGCGAATGTAAAAAGGAAATAAGTGCCCAGCCTCAATAATTAAAAATACCACTGCAACATTTATCTTTAAAGAGAGTTTTGCACACTAGGAAAAGAAAGATGTCAACCTGCTTCTAAGTAAAATAATCTTTAATTTAAAAAAGTTCTCACAAAATTATTTTATTAGAAAACCAAAGTATATATTTTCCCTTTTAGGTTAATTCTATTCTCCAGCAAAATATCCTGGGCATTTTGATGCTTTTACTCCTGTTCATGTTTTTATTTCCTTGTGGCTTTTCTCCTCTCCTGGCACACACGCTACCTAAGGCAAGCGTTTTCTCTTAAGTGTTCTATCCTCCCAAAGTGACTAACATCACGTCATATGCAGTAAAAATCTTGTTTCGTTGATAATCATTGGATTAGTAAACCTTATAAGGATGTTCCAACAATGATAATTTAAAATGATAGAATTTGAAAGGAGTAAATATAGACATAATCAATTTTATACTTTTTCTATAATAATGGTTAAAAAGAACACTTTGAAGTTTTTATATCTCTGTAAATTGTATGTTATAAAAACAAAACACTTAGAGATGGTATAGCATTAGGCAGCTTAATTTATATTCTCAGGGCTACTTTTCTCCTCAGAAGTTTTTGGAGTCAAAGTGGCTTAAAGCTGTGCTTCTACAACTCTGGGTAATGCCAAAGCCTGGCTACGCAGCCCCTCCCTTTGACATTCATTCACCTCAACGTCTGGGTCAAAGTCAAAGCCTATATAGGCATGTGGCAATTCACTCTTAGAAATGTATACGTTTAGAACTGGAAAAGCTCTCAAAACTTATCTAGCCCACACTCTTCATTTTCACATAAAGTATTGAGGCCCTCATGAGCTCCACCACTAGCCCAAGGGCACTCAACTCAATTTATGTGGTGGACATAAGTGCTCCGGTCTCCTTAACTCCAAACCCAGTTCTCATAACTCTACAGCATCGCCTTTATTCAACTTTCAGGGAATTTCTATGACCCGGAGATAATCAGGAGCCATGGTTAGTTATTAGATCCTTCTAAAAGGAGCCCCAGGAGGAACAATGCCCTAATTCAGAAACTCAAGAAGAATCAGGCCTTCTGGATGCTTTCCAGACTGCTTAGAAATCCTGTGAAATCCCGGTGCACCTATACAAACCTTTATTCTACTCCTACATTTTTGAGAGAGACAAGAATATTGACTGCAGACCAGTCCTGAACCTCTAATGTAATACGCGAACAGCTCTTGCTGGAACACCTTAGCATGATTTCAGAGGCTTATTTTTGAAGAAATTCTCTGCCGCTAAGAGTCACTGCAATCCTCCAGAGTTGGGAGCTGTGGGTTGGGGATGAAGCTAGGCATGGGATGCTGAGGTGGCTAAGGTTTATGGTATCAGGTTAAATTATTGCCGTATACTTTTTTTCTTTTCCTCACTGACTTCCTCTGTTATGGCAGTAAGATATACAGTACAAA
The DNA here is from genome assembly GCF_037783145.1 of Equus przewalskii. Classification (NCBI taxonomy): domain Eukaryota; kingdom Metazoa; phylum Chordata; class Mammalia; order Perissodactyla; family Equidae; genus Equus; species Equus przewalskii. Next base: position 10,048,305 of record NC_091838.1, read on the forward strand.
TACTTAAATACATGCAGAAAAGGGAGATATTTTACCTGGAAATGACTTCAAGCTTATTCCTCTAGGGCTGGTACAGGGTCTGTCTGACTGCGAGGTGGAGGCAGTATCCTCTCCTAAATTAAGAGATCAAAAATCACAAGAAGGAAAGCCAAATTGGGGCTAGGCTAAGAATTTAGGACTTTGCCTCTCTTATGGATATAATTATGTTATTGCAGAAAACCTGCAGATATAGAAAAAAGGGCTTCAAAAAATACGTGGAGGCAGCATAGGGGTCCACATGTTTAAGTGTAGGACTGGGTTGAAATGCAGTCATACAAAATTGGCCTTTAGAATCCTGATCCATTAAAACAGAAAGAAATCTTAGAGGACATGTCAAACAGATGAGAGATTAAGAAACTGTGGCTCATGGCAGTTAAGAGACCTTTCAAAGGTCACACAACTGTCAGAGACAAATCAAAGTCAGGCCTCATTATGTATTTCATATTTGCAATCGCGTGCTTAATACTGTTGTGAAACAGAAGTTCAACGCCTAAATTTAGGAACCAAAATGTAAACTGCTTGAATCTACGGACTGGAGAGTTTTGAGACGTGTCAAGGACACAGAAAGACTCCGGGAAAAGGGATTACATATTTTCCCTTTGTCATTATTCAACGAGCTCTCCATTCCTCCATGGCCACTGCTTTTGGCTAGGTATGAGCTGTGGAAACATTTTTCCTGGATTCATCTATTCCCTGGAAAGGAAACTCAATCTGGCTTAAGAGAAAAAGTTCCTCTCCAAGTAATGATAAATTGTCTAAATTGAAAGCTCACACCATAAACAAATTTGAACAGTACAGACATCTTACAAAATTAAATTTCCATCTAGTGAATCTGAATGATGTTTTCAGAAGAAGAGAGGCTAATATTTTAAGCCCTGCTTCACATGACTTCCTTCCATCGTACTGTTTTTAAGGTCCACTCCCAGGTAACTGACAACACAATCATAATGATATTTTTTCTTTATTTCTGTACACTCTATTTTTAGTGAAATACTTAATGTGCTTTGAATGTAACCGCTAATAGTATTGTTTTTACAAGGAAATAAAAAGGCCTGCAAATTTTGATATTCATGCAGTTTCACGGAAACTAAATATAGACTGAACACATCTTTGAATGTGTTAGGAAATTTAACTACACAAAATGTTCCGTGTGCATTCCTATTTTTCTTTTGCACTTCACTGGAACTAAATTTCATATTTTCATACAACCCATACAATCTCATTCTCCATGTTTCAAATTCATCAGAATAGTATCTCTATAACAGTTGCATTGCATAGTTTAAACTAAGATGTAGCTGATTTTAACTACTAGTCAAAAAACTCAAGAATCAATTTTTTTATTAAAAAGTATTCATAATCTGGAGGGCCAGCCCGGTGGCACAGCAGTTAAGTTTGCATGTTCTGCTTTGGCGGCCGGGGGTTTGCCAGTTTGGATCCCGGGTGTGGACACGGCACTGCTCAGCAAACCATGCTGTGGCAGGCGTCCCACATATAAAGTAGAGGAAGATGGGCATGGATGTTAGCTCAGGGCCAGTCTTCCTCAGCAAAAAGAGGAGGATTGGCAGCAGATGTTAGCTTAGGGTTAACTGTCCTCAAAAAAACAAAAAGAAATATTCATAATCTGGGGCTGGCCCCATGGCCTAGCAGTTAAGTTCACATGCTTGGCCTCAGCGGCCCAGGGTTCGCAGGTTTGAATCCTGGGCATGGATCTACGCACTGCTTCTCAAGCCATGCTGTGGCAGGCATCCTACATATAAAGCAGAGGAAGATGGGCACAGATGTTAGCTCAGGGACAATTTCCTCAGCAAAAAAGAGGAGGATCGGCAGCAGATGTTAGCTCAGGGCTAATCTTCCTCAAAAAAAAAAAAAAAGAAAAAAAATATTCACAATCTTTTATGTAACTATAATCAGGCTCCAAACTACCTTTCTAATTTTATCTCCCCCTATTCCCCACCCTGCCCCAGCTCTAGACACGGTGTGGTGGTGTTTTCTCATCTGTGCCTCATGCTTTTCCACCTCTTTTGCTCAGCTGATACACTCCTTCCTCTAATAGCCAAACATCTAAATCCTACCAATCTTTGACAGCCAGGTCCAGTGACTTCCTAGCACCCCAACATTTCCTAGTACCCCTGACCAGGAGGAATCTCATTTGCCTGTGACTGTTATAACCCTTCCCTCTCTTCCTGCTGCATCCATCACCTTTTGTCTCAGAACATGGATTTTTACGGAACAACTTATTATAGCAATTAAGAGTGAAAACTGTAGAGTTGTACAATCTAGGTTCAAATTTTGCCAATACATTATCTAACTGGGGATCTTGGGCATGTCCTTTAACCTCTCTTACCTCCAATTTCATTATTTATAAAGAGGAGATCATTATAGTACCTATCTCATAGAGTTCTTGTAATACAGCCATGCACCACATAACAATGTTTTAGTCAACAACTCACCTAATATATGACGGTGGTCCCATAAGATTAGTACCATACAGCCTAGGTGTGTAGTAGGCTATACCATCTAGTTTTGTGTAAGTACTGTAGGAAGAAAAATTTTTCTCTACCCTTCTAGGTTCTTCTGGATGGTCTAAGGATTAAATTGACATGAGACTGATTAACAGGAGAAAAACAAAAGTTTAATAACATGTATACATGGGAGAAACCCAGGAAAACTGAGTAACTCGCCAAAGTGATCAAAGCTCTCACCTTAAATAGCATCCTCAGCTAAAGACAAAAGAAAATGCTGGGAGTGGGGAGAGTCAGGGACTTCAAGGGGAAGGAAGGCAATTCACAGGGAGATAAGAAGGAGCAAATATTTGGAAAATAAGTGTTTCTTTGGCCACACAGAAACAGAGGGGAGCCCAACAAACACTATTTTCTAGGTTCCTCCCTGTCTACCACCCAGTTCATGTGATGCTAAGGTGATATCTTGCTTCCTGAGACAGGTTTTTTAATATGAACTCTTTTAGACAGTTAAGGGGAAGGTAACAAGAAAAACTTTGAGTCTTTTGTTTCTTAAAAATAATAAGTCTAAAATAGCCCTCCAGCTAAACAGACACGTTTTGGGGTGACACATTTTGTTTCCCTTCAGGACATTCTATGATGTTTGCACAATGACGAAATCGCCTAATGACAAATTTCTCAGAATGCATCCCTGCTGTTAAGCAATGCATGACTATAATCTAAGATGACACATTTAAAATGATTTGAAAGGTGCCTAACACCTAGTAAGTGCTCAATAAATGTAAGCCACTATCAACATTCTAATTTTATTATTATTATCATTATTTGCAGTGGAAAGAGCTCTCACTAGTAACTAGGAGATACACAAAGTTGCCTTATCATTCCAAGTTGTTTTTTTTCCCTCATCTGCACTAAAATACTACTAATATCTTAGTATCAGTTATCTATTAATGCATAAGAAATTCCCCCAAACACTGTCTTTAACAAATATTTATTGGGCCAGCCCCAGTGGCCTAGTGGTTAAGTTCAGTGTGCTCTGCTTCCGCGGCCACGATTGGGTTCCTGGGTGTGAACCTACCCCACTCTGTTAGTGGCCATCCTGTGCTGCCGGCCCACATACTAAAAAATAGAGGAAGACTGGCATGGATGCTAGCTTGCGGCAAATCTTCCTCAATAAAAAAAAATATATATATATACACACATACTATCTTGTAAGGTCTGTGGGTCAGGAATCTGGTGCGGCTTAGCAGTGTTCTCTGGCTCAGGACCTCTCACAAGGCTGCCGTCAAGGTGTTCACTGGGGCTGCAGTCATCTCAAGGCTCATCTAGAGACGGGTCCGCTTCTAAGTTCATGCTCTGGTTGTTGGTAGGATTCAGTTCCTCGCAAGCTGTTGCACTGAGGGTCTTGGTTCCCTCCGGCTGTTGGCTGGAGGCCGCCCCCAGTTCCTTGACATATGGTCTCTCTATGGGGCAACATTCCATGTTGCGGCTTGCTTCATCAAAACAAGCTGGTGAAAGGGAAAGAGAGAGAGTGGGAGCAAGAGGGAAGTCACAGTCTTCTGCAACCTAATCCCAGAAACCATACCCTAGCACTTTTGTCCCACGCCATTCAGTGAGAGAGTCACTAGGTCCAGCCTACACTCAAACAGACAAGATTACACAAGGGCATGAATACTATGAAGTGGGGATCATTAAGGGTCATCTGTAGGCTTCGTACCACAATTTATGAACTTGGCGTGGAAATTAAATGGGACTAACGCATCTACAATTCACTGTAGAGTGCTTAGCCCATTGCAGATATTCAACTAATATGAGTTTATTCTCTCCTCCTTACTAGAATAATAGTCCTTGAAAACAAAGACATTGACCAGCGAGGCCTGCAGTACATTAGCACTCTGCTAAGCAGATATGGCTCTCACCAACCACCAGAGGAATAAATGATAAACAATACCGGCACAATTGTTCACAACTTGGCTAATACTGTCTATTTTCATAAAGTAAAACCTATGTACCTTTCAGCAGTGATTCACTGACAGTACAGAGTGTGGCAGACAGAATAATGGCCCCCCAAAGATGCCCTTACCCAAACCCCAACAACCTGTGAATAAATTACGTAGCAAAAGGGACTTTGAAGATGTAATTAAGTTAAGGACCTTGAGAGGGGAGATTGACCTAGATTATCCAGGTGGATTTAATCTTTAAACTCAGAGAACCTTCCCGGTCTATAGTCAGAGGAAGCACTCTAACTGCAGGATGGTTAGAGATACAACATTGCTGGCTTCAAAGATGGAGGGAGGGGGCCACGAGCCAAGGACTGTGGACACCTCCTAGAAGCTGGAAAAGACAAGAAAATGGATTCTACCCAACAGTCTCCAGAAAGGAAGACAGCTCCGCTGACAACTTGCTCTTAGCCTGGTGAGAACAGTGTTGGACTGCTGACCTGCAGAACCATAAGAAAATAAACATATGCTGTTTTGTAAGCTACAAGTTGGTGGTAATTTGTTACATTACAGCAGCTAATAGAAAACAATACAAAGAGAAAATACTGTGAGTTACTCATGAGAGGGATCATACACAAGTACTCTCTAAATGTTTAATGAATGTACATGGTCATTCTATAATGTAAGATAGTAAAAATCATGGAGTTTAAAAATCTCTAGTTAAATATCACAATTATGAAACACTGGGCTATTTTTTAATCACTGTATTATAAGGAAATTAGCTATCATCAAAAGCAATGAAAACATAAACTATTGTGTTTACACTTAACAAACACTTACAGAATATTTCCAATGTGGTAGATATTATTATTGACACTTTATAAACATTACCTCATTTGGATCCATTAACCCTGAGAGATAGTTACTACTATCAGCCCGGTTTTACAAAGAACAGGCACAGGGGTCACCAGCTTGCCCCTAAAGAGTGCAGAGGTAGTAAGTGGCAGAGCCAGAATTCAAAGCCAGGCACCCCGGCTCCAGAGCCCATGCTTTTAACCACCAGTTACACTTTTTCAAAAGTCGTAACTTTATATATTCCCAATAAGTTGCTTGAGATACCTTTTCAGACACAAGTAGAATTTTTTTAATTGTGTGTATTCTGGGTTATTTTTCCCAATTCATTCATTCAACAATTAATTGCCAAGAGCTTCCTACGTCTTGGGCACGGAGGAAAAAAGAAATGAATAAAACAATGAGCCGCCCCCTAAAGAGTTTACAGTTTAGTGACACGAGACAGACATGTAAACAGATGACAAAATAATATAATAAATTCATTTAAGCAAAACTCTCTCTTATTCCCTATCAACGAGTTCATGATTTCGAAGGAAAGACAAGTGCTTACATAAACAATTGTGATACCTCAAATGCTACAGTGCAGGCACCTAACTGGTGGTAAGATACTTAGAAAAAGGAATAGTACTTGCAGAAACTGGGGTTGGGGGCATGGGGGGACACTGGAGAGTATGAAGAAGGAGAGTAACCGAGGGATGAGTGACGTGTGGACTTTTGTCCTTTAGAAAGATTACTCTGGAGAGGAGGGAAGAGTAAGCCTGAAGAGTGGTAAGGCTGGAGGCCACAAATTTGTTAGGAGATGACAAAATGCAGAGATGATAAGGGTTTGAATTAAGGCTATGACAGCAAAGATTATTAGAAGGCGGGGGGGGGGGGGGAACGACGGTTTGGAGTGGTAATGGAAGGCCTTGTGGCCAGGGAGCCAGGACACGCCATGGGCCTCCCTCAAGGAATAATAATAGCTAGAGACCAACGAGGAGTTAGAAATGATGGCTGTGTGAGAACTAGGCAGAGGAATGGCAGGGGGCAGTAATCAAAGTTTGTGCCCTGGTGCTCTTCCAAGGAACTCAGACATTAACCGGGGGCAACGAGAGTCTGAACAAAGTGTCTAAAAAGTGTGCAATCAGATAACACTAGAAAGTAACACTGCTAGAAAGATGGAAGCCGGACTGGAGTGGGGAGGAAGCAGAGGCTGAGAAAGGAGATGGCACTGTGGTATATTAAAAAGAAAATTTTAATTTTCAGGTTTTATTTCATAAAGAGACAGAATTTATCTAAAGCAAATGTTTCTTTTTAGGACTCATGGTCACTATATCACCAAAGCATGTGTAGTAAATCCAAACGTTCAGAAATTATTTTTACCGTGTTGTGGTTCAGAGCACACAGAGGCCCTGGAACCTGACTGCATAGGTTCAAATCCTCATTCCACCACTTAAAAGCTGTGAGAAGGTAGGGAAGTGACTTCCCCATTCTGCACCTCTCTCCCTGTCTGTAAGTGGGGATAATAACAGTGCTTGTCTCCTAGGGCATTGCTGAGGACTAAATGAGTAAATGCAGAAAAAGGACTCAGAATAGTGCCCAGAACATATTACACATCCAACAAAATTTACCTGTTATTATCAACATTATTCTTCTATGCTATTATTCTATCCTGCTAAGAAATGCTGGATATCCTGCAACGCCCCAGTTAAGATGCGCTGTAGGCAGAATAAGGGCCCCTAAAAATGTCCCTGCCCCAATCCCTGGGACCTGTGAATGTGTTACTTCACCACGGCAAAAGAGAGTTGGCAGATATGATTAAGGCTCTGGACCTTGAGATGGAGAGATTATTCTGGATTATCTAGGTAGGCCCAACCTAATCAGATTCCTAAAAGATTGCAATTAGGGAGATGAAACAAGAGAGGAAAAGGTAAGAGGAATCAGAAGGATGAGGGAGTCTCAACGCACCACTGCTGGCTTTGAAGATGGAGAAAAAGGCCCACAACCCAAGGAGTGTGCATGGCTTCTAGAAGCTGGAAAGATCCCTCAGTTGATAGCCAGAAAGGAACCAGGGACCTCAATACCATCACAGCAAGGAACTGAATTCGGTCAACAACCTGAATGAGCAAAACGCCTGATTCTTCCCTAGGCCCTCTAGAAAGGAACACAGACTGGGGACACCTGGATTTTAGCCCAGTGAGATCCCAGGTGGACTTCTGACTACAGAACTGTTAAGATAATACATTGGTGTCCCTTTGAGCCTCTCACTTTGTGGTAATTTGTTACAGCAGCAATGGTAAACTAACATAAGATCTACGATTAACTTTTTCCTAAAAGACTCAAATATATTGATTTAAGAACTAGGTAATATGCTAAAATAAATTTAACTTTTTAAAGTCAGCAATTTTAAACTATGTTAGGGGCATAAATCAATGTTTCCTTTACAATTCTATTATTAAATTCCTTAGAACCTACAAGTCGCTGAAAGGCTAAAAGAGGGTATCATAAATAAGATGCTATTATAATTTTTTTCATCTTTTCTTCATATTTAAAGGTACAGAAATACTCAAATTTATTTTTTTTCTTAAGTTCTCATGATTAATGGATCAATTAAGTACACTTTGATTTTTTACTAATATATTTTTAGCCCACAGCCAAGTCTTAATAAGACTCTTCATTAACATGTCGGCAGGAATATATAAATTCTAGGTTTAAAACAATTAACGTGTTGAATTTACAGAGGTAAAGCACTTACTCAAAGGCAAAATATACTCTACCTTGGTTATTATCTACTTTTTCACCGAGTCTGAATTGATACTCATTAGCTCAAAGAGAGTAAGGGCCGTGTCTGGGTTGTTCGCTTTTACATCAGCACTGCCTAGCAATACTGGCCCCCAGCAGGCTTTTGTTAAATGAACGAAAATAAATATATTTTTAAAGCAAGTATAAAAAACTGGAAATGAAGCTTCCCTGAAAGCTAGCTTACTAGCTCACCGGAAAACTAAAGAGATATACTGTATCTAGAGGGTAAATGATAAAAGCCAGAACTTAAGTATTTTTCAACAGAAATTTTAAAAATTCTGTATGCTTCCTCACATTCTTTATCAGATTTATTAAACATAATTCAAATTTCTGCACAGCCTGGTATGTTTATTATCAACAGCTATAGTGATGCTCATGTGACATAACGCTCTATGAATTGGAACTTGCTTTCTGAAAATCTCCTCTGTGTTTTTTTTGGTCCTTTTTCCTCCTTTCATAAAAATTAAGTGAAGCCCAGTAAATCTGTAGGCCCAGGTGAGACGTGCAACGTGGTCACCTTCCTTCACGATTGAAAGACTGGGTCTTCTTCAAAGAGACTCTCTTACCCTCTAGAACAGCACTATCCAAGATAAATATGATAACATAAGCCACATATGCAATTCTAAATTTTCCAAAACATTATTTCATTCTCATGTAATCAATATAAAACGGAATAGTTTACATTCCGTTCTTTTCGTACTATATCTTAGAAATCCAGTGCACATTTTACACGTAGAGCAGACTTCAATTCAGTCTGCTCGCATCTCAGGCGACTGGTGGCTCTAGCAAACCCTGTCCCCCTGCACCAGGGCGAGCTGTATGTCCTGTCAACTTGGAGCTCCTACCCTCTCTCACTGGTACTGTCGGTTCCCGCGGTGGCAAGGTGTTTTTTTCCTTTCACGAATTGGAGAAATCATCCTCCTCCTCTTCCTCAGGCCAAGATCTCTTTAATGCACGCAAGACAACAAAATTCTAGGTATAAGTGATGTCAACTTGTACACCTTTAATGTAAACGAATTTGAACAGTATTAGAGTTCATGAATAAGTGTTCTTTTATCTTGTCCGTAATGTTTCATATTCTGAGTAACAACTCTGTTCCCCAGGACAATTGGAAAAAACAAAGCTTTCCCGGAACCCTGCTTCTCCAGGCTCCGCTTTGACCGTGGGTCTGACAGCACAGCTGCCGAGGACCCAATGCTCCCGGGACGAGGGCGCAGGCCAGAACTCAGATGCTCTCGGGACCTACTGTGCGCAGGCAGCTCCCTTCCTGCCTGCAGTAGGAGGGCACAAGGCCAGAAAGGAGCCCCTCCTAGGACCTAATGTGTGCAGGGAGCTCCCTTCCCTGCCCGCACTAGGCGGGAGCGAGGCCAGAAAGGGGCCGCTCCAGGGACCTACTGTGTGCAGGCGGCTCCCCTCCCCGCCTGCGGTGCAGGCTCGGAACGCGCCGCCCGCAGACGCGGCCGGCCATCCTGCACAGTGAGAAGGCGTGGGCCGTTCTCACCGCCGCCACAGAACGCCCTGGGGGCCGCCCCCGACGACCCGCCGCAGGCCCCAGCCCTCGGAAGCCCGGCTCGTCCCGGGGCGGGCGCCTGCAGTCCGCGCGCCCACGAGCTCCGGGGACTCTGCCCGCCCCGGCGCGCCGAATGCATCCAGCTCGCCGGGCAGGGCCGCTCTGCAGGGCGGGCGGCCGACTAGACGGGGCTTCCGGCGCTCCCGAGCCTGAGGAGGTCGCGGCCACCCACCCGCGGCCCCGGGCCCGCGGCCGCCCACCCCAGGGCTCCCCACCCCGCTCCACGGGCCGTCCAGCAGCCGGCCCTCGCCCAGGGCGAGCGCGGAGGCCCGAGGCGCGGCGGCGCCCGGCCGCCACCCGGCGGCGCTGGTCCGGCGGCCCGGGGCGGTGCCCGAAGGCGGGGAAAGCCCTGCCCCTGGAGAGCCCGGCTTCCCCGCGGCTCCTGACCCCGCGGCCTCTTCACGCGCCGCGCGCGACCCGGCGGACGGGTTCCCGACTCTCCTGCCAATCAGATACGGCTGTCCCTCAACGGCCAGCCGACCAATCACCGCGTGCGGGGTCCTCCTCGGCTCCTCGGCTCTTCGGCTCTTCGGCTCCTCGGCTCCTCGGCTCCTCGGCCCTTCGGCCCTTCGGCCCTTCGGCTCGTCGGCGTTCGCGGTGGCTGCGCCCTCCCGGGCCTTCCGCCGCGCCCTGAAGCGTAGTTCTCGTGGGTTTAATTCCTCCTCTTCTTTTTGACACTTCCGGGTCCTGCGTCGCTCCGGAAGCTGCGAGTTCCGGAAGTCTGGGGAGTCCAGGTTCGGCCAAGAAAAGCCGAGCTTCCCAGATAATGTTTCAGAAAAAGTTGCGTGGAGCGGGGGCGTTCCGCAGACTCCGAAGGTCAGTGTCGGCCGAGAGCCGAGCGTAGAGCGGAGGCCCCGGGTACCCCTGGGCGCGCGTGCAGTTTCACGACCTTGTAATCGTCGCCCTTTGCTTGAGTTTCCCTGTTTATTGGCTTCTGTCTTCCTGCAGGAGGCAAATGCAAGTCTGATTTGGGGAAAGGCGATGAAGCCAAGCGAAACTCCTAAAAGTAGTCTTAGGATCGCACCGTTAGAAAGAGAAAAAGAAACACGAGCTAGGCTCGAGCTCCTTTGCATTTCACGAGGTGACGTTCTAGACACAAACTCCGAAATCTCCTCCTCGAACTGGGCGCCGGTGAGATTTACCTCTTGCGAACGGCTTAAGAATTCTGCAGGATCCAGACCTTACTTGCTATCTGAGCGTTCGTGTTGTGTTATATTTGGCACCAGAAAAACTGCGTGTGCTTAAGTTTCCAACATTTTTGAAAGCCTGTGAACTTAAAAAGCAGTTTTAATTTTCTTGGGGAGCAAGAGCTGTTGAGAATTTTCTTATAAAATTCCTTGCGATCAGTTTGTTATATTTGACACTGATTTCTGATAAGGAGCATGAGGATGTGAGAACCATTAGCATTTTTATTCTGGGGCCTTAAATTAAAAGTCGTTGTTTACTTATTTCTTTGGAGTCTGTTTTCCAGAAATACAACATTTAGTGAAAGAGGTTTTCACAAAATGAGACGGAAGTTGTTAAACCTTCATGCCTGTCATGTTGTGGGATTCTGGGATGCCCCTTGAAAATTTCTTCCCTTGACAATTTCATGCAATTACAGGGAGAGTGGGGCTCCATCGCGTCCCAATTTGTAGTCGAAACACCTTTCCCGAATGTGTTACCTTTAGTTAAATTTGAACAGAATAATCTTGGGACGGCTGACTTTTTGTGTTTCTTTCCCACTTATCTTCTCTCTGATCTTGCCCATATTATCAGTTACTTGTGTCCAAAAAGATTAGAGTTGAATGATCTTGAGCCAGAAGAGACTTGAAAGGAGTGAGAGAGTGTGGAATTATTGACAAAGTCAAAAAGAGAGCCCCTCATTTTTTTTTTCTTAAAAAAAAAAGGAAAGGACATAGAAGCAACAGGACATAGTAAAAGAGAATGCTAGACTAAGTCAAGAGAATTGAGTTCTAGTCCTGACGGGTTTTCCTCTGACCACTTCTACCTCTCGGCCTTATTTTCTTCATTTTTAGAAATTAGGGTTTTAAAACTGTTCCACAGAAGAGCTCATGTAGAAATTTCCTGGAGCCACGCAGGGGAGAGACGAAGCACACAGACCCGGAGTAGTATTTCACAAGAGCAGCTATTTTGTGTGTTCTGCTTGAAAAACAGGGTTCTTGTTAAAATTAAATCTGTAACTTAGACTAGATGATCTGTTTCATTATAGCATTAAAGTTCTGTTTCTTAGGATAATTATTCATTTGTATTCAACATGCATTTATTTTTTAAAAAATAAACGGTATATGTTCACAGCAAATTCATTACTAAAAGCCACAAACATGTCTATCTTCAATCTCATTTGTTTAATAAATACAAATTTCAAGTTTACTTCTTTATGATCAGAATCATAATTCTTCGTATTCTCTTTTCTCCCTACCCTTTTAGCCGTAGAATTTTTGCTTATATTTGAAGTTCGTAATAATCTTTGCAATAGGGAGGGCAAGTATTTTCCATTTTACTTATTTGGTAGCTGAACCTTAAAGATGTCAGCAGTCTTGCCCAACATCAAATTTCTAGTAAAGTTCTGAGTCCTAGCCCCATGTTTTACTGACAGTGTGACAGAATTTTAAGATTTTCTTTCCTCTTGCACTCCACTGTGCTCAGATTCTTATAGCACAAGGAAAACAGGCCACATGCACAATCTTTATTTCCACACAAAAGTTCTGCTTGGAATCACTCGTTCCTTTTTTTTCTCCCTTGATTATCTAGGTTGGACAACCTAGGAGCAAATTGAATGTTCCCTTTATATCTTTACTGTGAAATGACAGCAGTTTCTAAACATTCCATGTTCCTCTTCAGTTCCTTTGGAATGTGGAAGAAATCTCAAGAGAAAAAGCCGGAACTGCTCCATTGGCCCCGTGTCTGTGATTCTGGCACTGCCGATGCCAGCGCTGTGATTTCTGTATGTGCAAGTGGAGGCGGGGAAGAGGATGTCTCGAACCTTCTGTCCTTCCCATTGTGGGCTGTTGATCAGCTTGTTCCCAGCCTTTTCCCATCTATGCAATCAAAATGCCCTTTTCTGTATTGCTTTTTATTCTATTTAATATGTTTTCTTTTTATCAGAGCTGTCCCTTACCTGCATGTCATACAGTGAGATAAAATTTTATCCAAGTTGCCTTTTCTTTCTTCCTACTATTAAAACACAAAACCCAAGCTCTCTAGAGTAATTCTGTTTTGATTATGCATAACCGTTCCCTTCTGGTGTCAGATGAGTTGGCATTGCTCTACTTTGCATATACTAGTGTGTGTTCCTAATAGTTAAGTTCACACCTCACTTTTTCACCCACTTCTTCCCTTTGTTCAGATTTGACATTCTGTCTATTTGAATGGTTCTCTGCCCACGTGTACAGAATGTGGATGAGATGCATCCCAGGCAACGTGGAAACTTGACCACGTTCCTTTAACTTCTTTCCCCATCCACAGTCCTGAGAGCTTGACTGCCAGTCTGGTCGTATGAATGATCTTGAGGGAAAAAAATTTACTTTGAGCTCTGCAGGATTGAATTTGATCCGAGCTTACCAAATAACCATACTACTAACTTCCTTTCGAGTGTTCCACAATTTCTCTAGTGTTTACCAGAAATCCACTCTTTGCCAGCTTGACCTTAAACAGGTTGTTAATCACAAGCCTTAATTTTTGTCTTCTTAAAATGGACTTGATCATATTTACTGTGTTATGAAGGTTAACTGAGATGAAGAATGTAAAGAAAACATATAGTGCCTCACGGAGAATATGTCTCACGTCGTACTGCCTGCTTTTCCACACTAATACCTCTGTTCCTCTGTGGATATTTCCACATTCTCTCGAGTGCCATAAAATGTGCAATTAAAAGTGTGTTCCAGTCATTTTCAAGTCCTCAGAATTCTCTTCTTAGGCAATTAAATCCTAAAGCCATTTTCTAAATTTATAGAGTACTTAAAGACCTAGTTGCTTCGTATGTTTCATGTGGCTCTTTTTTGGGTTCATCATTGGGATGGAGTTTTTGCTGTGGTTCATAGCTGTGCTCTTAATCTCTTATACTCAGCCCCTTAGAATAGCCCCATCTGCATGTCCTGTTGTGCCATCCTGAAGTTTATGTCCATCTTTTAGGCCCGTCCCCACCCTGTCACTATAGGACACTGGTTCAGAGCATGGCTCTGCCACTTCTGGCTGTGCGAGTTTGCACAAGGCAGCTAATCTCTCTGAGCCTCGGTTTCCTTGTTGTAAAACAGAAATAATAAAAGAACCTCTTTCTTAATATTGTAAGGATTAAATGATTGAATATTTAATTTTGCAGAGGGCACTTAACTATGGTAGTTGCTTGTTAGCACTCAGTAGCCGGTAAATGGTATGAGTTTACTACAGATGTAACTCACAAGTTGGTTGAGATTGTCTACTGGAATGCTTTTCTGCGTTTTTCCACGAGTATTGCTTGTCTGTCTCACGTTTTCTGTTCTGATATTTCCACTTTCTTTAGCCTTTTCCAAACTCATGTTGAACATTACCATTTCTGCAGTTGGAAATGGCTGTTCTTTTATTTTTTTCTTCCTCTTCCAAGGTTTCCTAAAACAGTTCCTGTAAGGATTCTAGACTTTTTACAGTTGCTCTTTATTTCCTTTAATTTTTTAACTACTGAAGAATATAGTGTGGCAGAATGACTTGTCCAGAGTCACACAGTCTTGTCTAGAATACAGAAGTAATCAGAACCAGTTTAACTCTCCTTCCCTCTATATTTGCTCAAACATCTGCTCCTTATTTTCACAATGTGCTTTCCTTCTTAAAGACTCAGAAGTATCAGCTTTCTGAAAGAGAAGATTATGAGTGCCATGCTGTTCTCTTAAAAATGTATTTGTGAAGCTAGGCCAAGGTATTGGAAATTCTGTTTTAAGGTTTAAAAAAAGGTATTTTTACATTAGTTTTAGATGCTTGAATAAATATTCTGTAAAAGCAATGGGTAAAGTGCTCAACTGTGTAACACTAGATATAGTCTTAAAGATTGTAGTATTTGAGTTGAGTTCCCTCTTCTCTCCGAAGTAAAAGTATTTCCCCTCTGCTAAGGCAAGTTACTTACCATTGTTCATCTTTTTGAGAAATTTATGCTATTTTGAAGTTTATCCTTAGGATATACTTTGGAAACATTTTTGTGTACCCACTACCACCCCCAGAAAGAAAAATTCTGTTTGGATTTGATGAGGATGGCATTTAAATTAAGAGTAATTTTTTTTTTAAAAAGAGTAATTTACAGGTCTAGTGTCCAGAACAGAATTTTAAAATTCCGTATGTTTTGTCTATATTCAAATGAGCACTATTGGGAGTTATAACATCAGACATCTATAAGCTATTGAAACTTAGTTTATATTTGATGAAACAGAGGAACAATAGACTAATGACAAATCACTTAACAAGTCTGTGGCAGAAGTGGGATTTGAACTTACAGTCTGATTTCTAGGTCTGTTCACAGTGCCAGAGGTCACAGTGTTCTAATGGGTCTCAGCCATAGCTTTTTCACTTTTGCTCGTGTTAGAAATGTGTTCTGGGAATCAGTGTCCTGTTAAATCCCTCTTTGATGCATGTCCCATTTATTAGTATTGATTTCAATACAATGGACAGTAAATCTATCTGACTACACAAAGGAAATAAAATAGTAGGGTGTAGGTTCAAAGCTTAAGATCTCCAGTTATAGAACTTTATCCACATCACCTCATGATATGAAATGTTGGTTTAAATTTTTTAAAAACCTAAAAGGAAAAAAATGAATATATGGGCTCGTCCATTTTGATTGCTAGAAGCTTTAGGATAGTGTGGCAGCAACATGGTCGTACTAAAAATTGGTTGATTATTATCGATCTAGAAAAGGACAGCCTGGCAGGGGCTGCATGGAGGGGTTTGCTACCTTAGAGATTACTGGGGAATCACATGTTTCTGCTGACAAAGTTTACAGGACTGTAAATTTAAATGTAAAAATTTTGTGGGCAGCATGCATTGACAAATATGCCTAATGGTAATACATCTCGTATGGAGAGTCTCGGAGCAGGTCAATAATAATGTGTATATTGATAGCAGCAATGTAGGAGATGTTACTTGGTATTATAGCTAAAAATCCATGTTATTCCTTTAATCATAATTACATTAATATTGACAGGCCCTTGACAATACCCACATTATTATTGATAGATTTCTGTCAATAACATGTTTTTAAATAAAATATATTCATTCATAATTTGTACTATACTCAATAAAAGCTCTGAGTACGTCCTGAAAGATCCTTCCCTCTTTAGTGAGATCCAGTCATTTGTTTTAGTTTTGGAATGTGATATAGATGACAAAGTTTTATTTGGGAGGATGAAAAGCATAAGAGGAAAGCCGTGAGTTATTTAAGGGATAAGGTTATGTATGGCTGCTCTTACTCAACGAATTTTCAGGTTTTTTTTTTTTCTGTGAAAGAAAAGCAGTGTGACATGTCTAGTGATAAAATGTCAGCAGGAGACCTTTTTAGTTGTTTTTAGTGCTAGATCATTTTGTCTTAAACATATTTATGTGACAAGTTAATCACACTAACCCTAGTAGATGCTCTACTTTTTATCCGGTCTTGATTTTGCCTTAAATATCTTTTTCTTATAGTCTTAACTTAGTAGTATCTTTTGGTAAACGCTAATATTATTTACTGCCAATTGTACTTCTACTTAATTATTTTTATAAGTCTCTTTGCATGGCCATAAATGGTTTCCTCCTGGCTCAGTCTTTTAGAATCTTAAAGTAGTACTCTATAGTTTGGGGAGTGGAGAGGAAGAGGGTAATAGGATTGTGTATTAAAAGAATGAGATTTCATGGCAGAATAGAAAAAAGGGTTGCCTATTTTTGGCATTCTAGAAAAATCAATTTGAATTGAATCTGATGGTGTTTGTTTCAATTCAAAACAATCCCAACTTTTAAAAAAACATTAGCTTGTATTTTCTTTTAACTATTCAAGTTTGAGCCTACTTTTGTGAAACTGGATACTAACCTACAAGAAGCAATGATATGAGGATTGTTAAAACTTACTTAAATTCTTGAAAGTAAAGTAGAAATAGAGTGGCCAATAGTTGAGCGTGGATGGCAATCAATGTAAGAGTCGGGAAAGTACTGGTTTACCAAAAGAGTTGGGGATTTTTGATTTGAAAATGTGAGGACACCATAATCTTCTTTTTAATTTTCATAGTTCTCAATGAAGCAAGTTAAATTACTTTGACTTTTTCAGGAAGTTATTAGCACCTTAGTTAAGGCCCTTAAATTGTCTCAGGAGTCCTGTAACTGGGTCTCCTTGAACTGGAGTTTTTCTTTTCTTCAGTCTTATTGAACTCTGCCATCAGATTAATCTTTTAAAATGTATGTCCTTTTATGTCTTTTCTATTTAGTGATTATTCATTCCTAAAAAATCAGTGCAGTTTCCTTAAAGCCGGGTCTTTTTACAGTAGGTTGACTCTTCAACCAGTCTCTCCTGCCAACACGTTCTACTCTAGTCTAGCAGATGACTTGTTTCTTTGCTCCAGATAAAAAGCACAACCACTTTGATGGGAATTAGATAATCAAGGACGCAGCTCGTGTTGGCACCCGTCCCCATATCTCCCGGAAAGACTATGGCTTGCGCATTTCTGGGATTCGCACAGTCTGTTCCTTTGCCTTCAATGCCATTTTTCTCTTTTTCTCCCTGAGGAGTTTTGTGATCCTTTATAGTCTTTTCACATTTTGAGATCCATTCTTTGCTTCAGAGATCAATGACTGGTCCTGATTATAGTAGCATCCTTTTTCTTTAAAAATGCTTGAATAAAAGAAAGTTAACTGAGGCTTAAGTATTTGGATTGAATCCCTGGTACCCAGAGAATGCCTGGCATTTGGTAGGCACTCAATAAATATTGGTTAAATTGAGTTGCCATTTGTCAGAGAATTAGAATTCATTAAAACACAAGCTTCTTATGTTATATTAGAGAATATGTCCTTTAAAGGCATTTATGGTGTTTTCTCTATACTCTGCTTATTTGGGGCAGATGTTATTGTACAGCAGTGGAGGGGAAGAAGTTCCATTATCCGGTTAATTGAACTTCAGGTTATTTCGATTTCATCAGTTTCTTCCACTCTTGGGCACTGCCCTTCTCTAAAGCCAGCATTCTAGAATAACTACCTGCCAGAATGGGAGAAGGGGAAAGGAGAAGGAACTGAATGTAGTGTGTTGGTAAAGAACCAAGGTGAGATGCTCGTCTTGGCCTGTCTGTACCGTGCCCTGTTCAGTGAAGCAGCCTAGAGTCAGATATTATCACTGTGCGTTCCTGAGGTTTCTTTGCTTCCAGATAAAAGGCCCAACCATGTCGATGGGGGTTAAGTAACCAAGGGAGCAGGTCGTGCTCAACCCATCCCCACTCCATCGTCTCCTTTCAGATGAGATGCAGGTTAAGAGTATGATGACTTCCACTGAACCATGTCTCTGCCCTTCCCGCCTGGCCCCCATGCATGCACACATAATGGTGATATCATGTTTACTGTTTAACTGCCACAATTATATTTTAATGGTGTAGTCAGTATTTCCTGGAAAAAAATTCTTTTGCCACAGGTTCATTGAGGCATTAGTATAAGTAATAATGGAGATTTCAGTCTTTTGAAATGAGATTTGCCAAAATCAGCCAGCAGTCTTTTTCTTCTCGTGCCCATCCCTAGCCAAAGCAGCAACAATATAATAATAATACTGCTTTCCAGTTTCCAAACCACTTTCATAACATAATCTGGTTTAATCTCAACAACTTTGTGAAGTAGCTGTTATTTTCAACTTTTTGTAGAATCTGAGGCTAATGACATTTTTAAGATCACATAGCAAGTAAGTGACAAAGCTGGAACTTGAGCCCAGGGCTGATTGATTTTAAATCTGCTTTTTCCACTCTATGGCAGTGCCTAAGTAGGAAGGTAGACCATAGGAGGGGTATTCCACTTTAACGAACTAGGGTGTGTAATGGACAGTGTCTGCTCTGCTTATGACTAAAAGAAGTCACAAAATTAGTAAAATGTTGGAAAATAAAACCTAAAACAAAAAATAGAGGGACAAATTATTCATCTGGAAGAGTAAAGGCTGAAGAGTTTAATAACAGTCTTTTAGTGTAGTAAAGAGTGTTACATAGGGAGGCAATCGGGCCCAGCTGTTCCTAATCTACACTGAGGCCAGGCCTGGGGAGAACAAGAGGAAAGACAAAAATGTTAAACTATAACAGAAGGGATAAGAAAGAATTTTTTGATAATAAGGATTGTTAAATACTGGATTGGTTAGAGAACGTGCTAAGTCTCCTTTTCTGGCAGCTATTAAAAATTCCTCTCTTGACTGAATGTTCTTAAGTATGATTCCTCCAGAAACGAGGCGTTTGAAATAGATGATTCCTCTGGAAAATCACTCCCTCTGACTGGTTTCTCACTCAATGTAAGTAAGGAACCTGAGGAAGAGAGAGCTTCCCTCACCATCCCGTTCATGTAGATGCTCTCAAAATATTCAGTCAGTACATTGATTAGCCGCCAAACTACTCATTCCATTGCTTATAGAGTCAACAAACGTTTCATTGGGCAGCTTCTACAAACGCATCTTTGTGGTAGATTCTGTAAGAGTAATAAGATATTCATCAGCCACAATCTGGAGCTGAATGTGACCCGAGTATTTAAAGATACATAAATTGGCACAACTGGCCCTCCAACACAAGCCATATATTTCATCTGATACTCAACTGAATAAAAGAAACATCCATCCAGTCCAATATTGGGAGTGGGGAGGGGCAAAGAGAAGAAACTCGTAGTGTTGGACTTAATATTGATGTCGCGTACAGTCAGAGCTTTGCAACAGTACTTTGGCAGTAAGAGAGCTTCCTTTATCTTGCCGGCCACAGAATATGAAATCTGGGGAAGATGCAGAGTTGTAGACACTGTTACAGTAGAAGTGTTCCATATACCATATTCTTATGAATGATTGTAGAATTTTGTATGAGGGAAACTGAGGCAGGTCACTTTGTAGGTGGCAGGTGCTTTGAGAAATAAGTATAAGGCACTTTTCTGTAACTAGTTTACAGAAAAGTTAGGGAAAGAGATGTATTCACATGACTGAAATCACAGTACAAATGTTGGAGGGCGCAAGTGGGTGGCACAGACAGTTGCTGTCAGAGTTAAAGATGCTTGTAATGGCAGTTGGGGATAGTTATGAAGATTTCATGGAGAATGTTGAAATAGAGTGGAATATGAAGGGCAGATAGTTGAGGGCAGTGGGCCTAGTTGGTAGGGAAAGTAAGTGTTTTAGGTACCTGAGAAAAGGCATAGAGGCAGAAGTGAAGGATTGTCTGGGATTAGAGGCCTACTGGCGAATAATGGGTTATCCAGTTACAGAGAGGGAGACAGAGTCAGGCTAGGTTAGGTCTGAGAAGTTTGTACTCTACCCCAGGGATAATAGTGTGGTAAAAAAAAAGGTGATTTGGTGAGTGTGGGCAAATAATTTTGTAGATTTTGGCTTGTTTATGAGGTTTTAAAAATAATGTTTTGGGGGAGGTTTTGTTAATTAGAGAAAATTTGTAAACTGCAGAAAAAATGAGAAAAATAATCTTATTCATTGATGATTTTTTTGTGTGAATTTTGGAATTCTTTTCCTATTGAAGTAGTTTGGAAATTTTATATATTGTCTTCGAGATCCTGTGATACCATCTACCTCTTATTGGCCTAGTCGTCCCTGTCCCTGCCTACCTCCCTTGCAGACTTTGGTTGGGATCCTTAAGTGAGAGTCAGGACTAGTCTTTGTCTCTGCATCCCACGCACCTAGCAGGGCTGGGATGTACGGATGCTCATAAAGTTTGTGGACTCCATGAACGGTCTCTAAACTCACAAGGACTCCTTAATGGAAGAGGGAAGGCCTGAGTCAGTGCAAGATTTGTAACAGCCTCTAGATACAGGGATGAGAACTAACCAGAAATGAGTGGGAGGGCTGGCACACAGTGTTGAGCTGTTTGGGTAATAGATAGACCAAAAAGACCATGAGTTTTGCTTTGAAATGTTCTAGCCCAGTAGTTCTCAACATTACCAGGGAACTTGTTACGAATGCAGATTCTCGGCTCCCATTCCAAGCCTATTGAATCAGAATCTCTAGAACTGAGACACTGCAGTCTAACAGGTCCTCCAGGAGATGGTGGAGGACACTCAAGTTTGAAAACCACTAGACTAGAGCAGTGAGACTGCAGAACTGTGGTGTTGAAGAGCACAGCGTGGAAATATCAAAAGCCCGAAGGTTTATGTGATATCAGTGAACATAACCAATGAAATGCCGTCGTAGCTGGAGTAGGAAAACTGTAAGAATAAGATTATTTTGTTACAAAGAAGGTTGAAAGTTTTGGACAAGATCTACCTGTCTTGTTTAGATCACTGCCTTCCTGATCTTAGCGTTTAAGTAGACCAAGTACATAGAGGCCAGGAAAGGGGAAGAACAGAGTGCTAAGGAATAGCTAGAAGAGGCAGCTAACTCAATTATGGAGAGTCAGGAGGAAGCGATGCCTAAGCCAGTACTTAAAGATTTAGTATGAGGGCTGGCCCCATGGCTGAGTGGATAAGTTCACACGCTCTGCTTTGGCAGCTCAGGGTTTCGCAGGTTCAGATCCTGGGCATGGATATGGCATCACTCATCAGGCCATGCTCAGGCGGTGTCCCACATGCCACAACTAGAAGGGCCCACAACTAAAATATACAACTGTGTACTGGGGGGATTTGGGGAGAAAAAGCCAAAAAAAAAAAAAAGATTGGCAACAGTTGTTAGCTCAGGTGCCAATCTTTAAAAAAAAAAAAGTTTAGTATGAGGTTTTTCAGTTAAAGAATGAGAGCAGACTGTTCCAGGTGGAGAGAACACACAGCAGATGTCCACCAGTGAACTGGAGAAGGGGGCGCTTTATGACTAGAGGCCAAAGCATTAGGAATAAAAGCAAGCTGTGGGTAGGTGTGAAGAAGCTTGTGTTTTGAAAGGATTGCAGTGTGGGAAATGCACTGAAGGAGGCAAGAGGTAAGATAGACCCGTTAGATGTAATCCAGGGGAGAGATGAGAGCAGCCTGAAGTGAGGAAAAGGCTTGAAAGGGGGATGATAGAGTAATGAATGGGTTAGAAAAATATTTTGGACAAAGAACAGACCTTGGGGACTGATTAGATTTGGAGAGAGGGAAAAGGGAACTCTGTCCTCACCCCCTCCTTTCTTTCCTGTAGCTCCTGGCTGGTCTGAGGCAAGGATTTCACAGAAGAACTTGCAGCAGAAATCCCCACTGCCATCGCTAAAGGCTGGCAAGGCTTGAGGGAGCCACGGGAAAGGGGAAAAGGTGACATTCCCCAGAAGGCAGTGGGCGTGTGTGGGTGAGAAGCATTTCTGTCATGTGTCTGCTGTGAGAGGAAAAGAGCACTAAACAACCTGTTATTTAATAGTCGTTTTTATTTCTTCCACTTGAGCTTGTTGAGCGTGTCGTCTTCTGCCACGTTATCTAGGTCATCCCAATTTCAAGTACAATTTTATTTTAGAATGCATTTTTCAGTCCTTTTAACTTCTAACAAATTATATTTAACATCTTCTTAGTAAAAATCATAAAATAGCAGAATTTGAAAAGATTTTAGAGTCCATTTTGTCTCCAGCCCTTAGTTTTGTGAGTGAAGAAACCAAGGCCGAGATTAGGTGAAATGACTTGTTGGGATCACAGCTGCCACACTGAGGTGGCACTGAGCTTCAGCAGGTCCCTCCCCCTCCCTCTGTCACTCCGTGTCCTTTCTGTTCCTGCATCCTGGATTTGCCAGTCCATTAGTAAGATGTAAACCATCTAAGCTGGTCTATATACCCGACAACAGCAGCCACTGGGTGTTTTCATCACATTGGCCTGCATATAATAGGCATTTAATAAATGCATTTTGCACGAGTCAGTCATACCTAGCTAACCATTAATCAGCTTTTTCTATTTCATTTTAAAAGGTTTTTGTCCCTTTAGCACCTATTTGTTTCCTTAGTGCATTTATGAAATTATCTAATTATATATTTTTACATCCGAGTTTTCTTGTCTTAGAAAACTATGACGTGTACCTTTCTAGTACCTTAATAATGACATTTCTACATTCATGTTGCTTTGTGCTAGTATTTTGTTCTCCTAACTTCATTTCCAGATATAAAATGTATTTGAGAAAGATTAAATGACTTGTTGAAAATATACCTTTGCAGTCAGTAGAAGTGCTGGAAATTAAACTGAGGGCCCGACTTACCATCCATTGCGATGTTCCACATAGTTCATCGTATTTATCAAGTTCGAATATTTCTCCATTAGTCATGTGATTATTCAGCCTTATCACTCTTAGCTTCAAGATTTTACATCTCCCGCTAAAATATCTCACCAGGAAGGATTACTTAGAGGTACATTTGTGAAAATAGGGTGCAACTTACTAAAATCTGTTCTTCTTTTGTTGAGGAGGGCCAACAAAGGATAGGAAAGAAAAGAAAGATGTAAGGGAGGAGAGAGACAGAAGATAGAGAAAGAATTTCAAGTAACAAGTGACTATTCACTGTGCCATTTGACACTGCTGAAAGGCCATCTTCTCTGTGTCCTGTGTCATTTGTGTATCAGAGTTTTCCAAGTGTAAGCCGAGCAGACAGTACAACTGTTAGATGATGCCTCTTAATTCTACTTTTTCCTAGAGACCTTCCGGGAAGGCATGGCTTCCAGAGAGGAGGGGACGAAGAGGACCAGCAGGGTGCTAAGAATCAGTCAGTTGGATGCGCTTGAACTCAACAAGGCTCTGGAGCAGCTCGTGTGGTCCCAGTTCACTCAGTGCTTTCACGGATTCAAGCCCGGCCTGTTAGCCCGCTTCGAACCGGAGGTGAAAGCATTCCTGTGGCTTTTCTTGTGGAGATTCACCATCTACTCCAAAAATGCCACTGTGGGACAGTCGGTTTTGAATATTCAGTACAAAAACGATTTTTCCCCGAACCCGAGATATCAGCCACCTAGTCGGAATCAAAAGCTCTGGTATGCTGTCTGTACGATTGGTGGGAAGTGGCTAGAAGAACGATGCTATGACTTGTTTCGAAACCCTCATTTAGCCTCATTCAGGAAAGCCAAGCAGTGTGTGAATTTTGTGGTTGGAATTTTGAAATTAGGTGGGTTGATTAATTTCTTGATTTTCCTTCAGAGGGGCAAGTTTGCAACTTTGACGGAACGTCTGCTAGGCATTCGTTCTGTATTTTGCAAGCCCCAAAACATACGTGAAGTCGGCTTTGAGTATATGAATAGGGAACTTCTGTGGCATGGTTTTGCTGAGTTCCTGATTTTTCTCTTACCGCTCATCAATATCCAAAAGTTGAAGGCCAAGTTATCTTCGTGGTGTATCCCTCTCACTGGTGCTCCTAATGGTGACAGTACGTTAGCTACCAGCGGCAGACAGTGTTCTCTGTGTGGAGAGTGGCCCACCATGCCTCACACCATAGGGTGTGAGCACATCTTCTGTTACTACTGCGTGAAGAGTAGTTTCTTATATGACATGTACTTCACGTGTCCTAAGTGTGGCACAGAGGTACACAGTCTGCAGCCACTGAAGTCAGGAATCGAGATGTCAGAAGTGAATGCTCTTTAGAAACTAAACTTGTTTCCTCTGAGGAAAACTGTGTTATGTTTATTAGTCATCCCAAGTATACGTTTAAGTGTCTTCTCAGGAGGGTGTGTGCTTCTCAGCCACGGGCTTCTGTTCCTTTCCAGGCATGACTAAATTCTAATCACTGGAAACCACATGCTTCTAAAAATATTATGTAAACAATAATGTTTTATTTTTTAAAAATATCATTGCCTTCACTTTGGATTGTCAAGAATAATGGACAGTTCTTGTCAGATGGCTACCATGAGTGCTCCTTCATTTTGCTACTTCCTGGAAAGAGGTTGGACTCTAAAAATAAAAGAATTTGGAGACTCTAGGGAGAGTGTGCATTTATTTTCAGAGAAGGCATTCTAACTTTATAGGCAGGTAACATCAGATAACAGCATTAAGATTTGCTGGCCCAGTTGTGGCTTTTCTCTGAAGCCAATTTTTAAGGGGTTTGGTCAGCCTCATTCTCAGGCAAAATGATGGCCGCCCGAAGCTCAAGACATGTTCTACCAGCTTTCTGATCTCACTAGAATGAGAGCTTCTTGCCTGATTTTTGCAGCAAAGTCCAGGAGCTGGCTGTCATTGGTCTGCCTGGGATTATGTGCACATTCCTGAACCAGCATGGAAAAATACTGCTTCCAGTTGCCTAAATGTGGGTGACTCCCTTATGTATACCACATGAACCTCAGGGAGGAGAGAAGGCCATTCACCACAGGAAACTGAGGTACTGCTATGGGAATGTTGGATGCTGAACGGGTAAAAACAGTAGATCCCTACTCGAGTCTGCATTTACCTTCTTCATACCCAAAGTCTCCATGCAGTCCTTCATTTTACCAGTAAGCTCATTTGGTAAGCGCGTTAATAGGTAACTGAATGGTTGTCTTAGATTGCTAATTGAAATTTAAAAGATTAAATAAATAAGGTCAATGAGATTTTGTTGTACCAGCAATTTTGTTATATTGTGTAGATAGTGAATTCTGAGAAGTGCCCATATTGTCTAATTTTAACACAAAAACGCAGTACTTTACATATATGCTAACTAACAGAGTTGTCAATATTATAGTAGTTTTATTTTTTTCCCACAGATCCTACTGGCACTTAGTACAATATATGTTTTTTAAAATTTTTCATTTTTATTTAATGTCTGCCACTCCCACTAAGCGATAACCCCCATGAGGTCAGAGACTATGACAGTTTTGCTCATCACTGGATAACCAGAGCCCACCTCTTAGTTCCAATGTACCAGTAGAGACATTGTGTTAGCCAAAGGACTAAACCTGACTCACAGATTGGGTTCTGCAGAAGCAGATGTTGAAAGGGGTTTGAGTGCAAGATACCCATTAGGGATCCACACCTGTGAAAGGAAATGGCAAAGTAGGAGTGGGCAAAAGAAATAAAACTGTAATGCAGGCCTGATGGCCTCGGCCCACTTGGAGAGAGCTCTGGAGCTAGTCTTGTCTGTCAGTGTCCTGGATTGGGCCAAAGTAGTCAAGCCTTTCTACCTACACCTGTCAGTCACGGGATGTGAGCTGATCTGGAAAGGGCATGACCTCAGGCACGGCAGCTCTCTGCTCCTGAGGCCAACCCTGAAGGAGCTGAAAGCTGGAGGCAGCCTGCTGACCCTGTTCTCCACAGCTGGGCAACAAGTCCATTCTTGAAGGAGGAGCGAGGTGGTCCTCGTAGTGTGTCCCACATCTAATACTGTCTTTCCATTGGTTTTCTTTATAGTTCCCCTTTTTTTGTTTTTCTTGCTTGTAAAGATGACAGGTAGTGTTCAACTTCTAGTCAGTGGGTTTATGACTGACTTGTACACTCAAGTGCTGCCTCAAAGAGCCCCCCTTGCTGCAGAGACCCAGGCCTGCTGGCCATGTTACTGTGACAGCCCCAGACTTCCGTCCTGCCTCCCTGTGCGCTGCCGGGAGACTTGCTTTAACACTTGTGCTCCTGTTCCCACTCCCAGCAGCCTCAGGGCTCAAGGTTGAGGATAATTGGGTCATTTAGCTCTAGGATATGTTTCCATTTTAGCCTCAAGAACCTATCCATCAGCTGTGAGTGACCCTTCTGGGAAAATAAGAACTCAGTCCTGACTGAGGAGGAGGCAGAAATTCCTTTCTGGAGAGAAAAAAGCCACTTCACCAGCCATGGCACTTCGTGGCCAGCCAGGAGCAATCCTGAGGTAAACAGCCTTCCCTGGAGGAGTGGGAGACCTAAGCAGGGGAGCATTACTGCTATGAGCATCCTTTGGACTCAGCACAACCAAAATGAGTGTTATAATGTCTAGCTTTGCTGGCTATTAACAACAACAGGGAATACCCCCAGAAAAGCTATCAGAAATAAGGGGGAAAAAACAGCTCTTAAAGAGCCCATGCCCAAATTCACTCATTTTGGAAAGCAAGCTAAAATCACCAAAAAGAAAGGTGCACAGACCTTTGGTGAAAAGAGACTCACCTGATAGGCGCTAGCTGCATCTCAGTGAGAGATGAAACCTCTCCAGGGACTGAGACAATGGCAGCAGCTGTTAATGTGACCTGGTACAGGTGTGCTGACACAGAACCCGGCAGACGCCATTGGAATTCTTCCCCTGGTTTGTTAGCCCAGGGTCTGCCCCCACCCTCACTAGAGTACTGATTTAATCCAGCTCAGCCAGGGCAGGCAGCCTGCCCTATGGACTGACCCTACCCATCAGCAAGCCCTTGGGCAACTTGTGGGCATGCATAGACTGAATGCCTTAATCATCTGCAGCCCAATGAGTGGGTCTGCCTCTGAATGGCAGGCCGTGCATGAGGAACGGATGGAGTATGTGGGGCATTGGTAGAGTATGTGCGGCCTCTGCAGTGAAGTGACTAGGTCCACTTCATGGGGTCAGACCCGCTCACAAGGCAGCACTGTGTTGATGATGTGTGTGGCCCTGTGGGCAGTGGGACTTGTCAGCTGCAGAAGACACGTGATTCTCAAACAGCCACATAGGGCATCAGCCCCACATTCCAAAGCCTAAAACAACAGGGTGCTTCTGTGCTTGTGACCAGCCCTAATCAGCTGCAATCCTGAGAGAGCTGATAACAGCTTTGCAGGCTGGAGGCCTACAGCAAGTGTGAGCCCCTGAGCCTAGCAACCAGCAACACTGGGGGCCAACTCACTTAACAGAAAAACTGCAACAGGAGTGTGATAATAGGCCTTGCAGCCAACTATACTGGGGCTTCCTATGCTGATAAAGTGACTGAAGGGTCCATAGCAGCCACTCACAGCTGAGAATTGCAAACACCCAGCCAGGGGGACAGCCTGGCCTCCCTGGGCATCTGCAGTAAGAGCAACCCTGACCCAACATAAGGACACATGTAGCCCATACAGGGGTCACTCCTTAGAATATTTGGAACTTGTGACAAGAGGGAAGCACACTGCTGGCCTTCATAAGGCATCTCTTACATAAGGCCACCTTTCCAAGATCAGAATATGTAGCTGACCCACCTAATACATAGATATAAGTGCAGAGGAAGAAGCAAAATGAGGAGGCAAAGGAATACATTCCAAGTAAGGGAACAGGACAAAACTCCAGAAAAAGAACTAAATGAAACAGAAATAAGCAACAATAAACTCTGACAAAGTGTTAAAACAAGAAGTCATAGGGATGCTCACTGATGTTGGGAGAAGAATGGATGAACTCAGTGAGAACATCAACAAATAGTTGGAAAATATAAAAAAGAACCAATCAGAAGTGAAGAATACAATACTGGAAATAAAAAATTCGCTAGAGGCATTCAACAGCAAAGTAGATGATATATAAGAATGGATCAGCAAGCTAGACGAAAGACTAGAAGAAATCACCCAAGCTGAACAAATAAAAGAAAAAAGAACTGGAAAGAATGAGGACAGTTTGAGGGACCTCAGGGACAACATCAAGTGCACTAACATTCATATTATAGGTGATCCAGAAGGAGAAGAGAGAGACAAAGGGCCAGAGAATCTATTTGAAGAAGTAATAACTGAAAGCTTTCCTAACCTAAGGAAGGAAACAGACATCCAGGTATTGGAAGCACAGAGAGCACCAAACAAAATAAACCCAAAAAGGCCCACGCAAGACACATTTTAATGAAAATGTCCAAAATTAAATATAAAGACAGAATCCTAAAAGCTGCAAGAGAAAGGCAAGTGACATAAAAAATAAACCACATAAGACTGTCAGCTGACTTCTCAGCAGAAACCTTACAGGCTAGAAGAGAGTGGCATGACTTATTTAGAGTGCTGAAAGGAAAAAACGTACAGCCAAGAATACTCTACCCAGCAGGTTATCATCCAGAATGGAAGGAGAGATCAAGAGTTTCCCAGAGAAGCAAAAATTAAAGGAGTTTATCACCAGGAAACCAGTTTTACAAGAAATGCTAAAGGGACTTATTTAAGTTGGAAAGAGAAGACCACAAATAGGAATAAGAAAATTATCAAAATAAAAAAGGCAATAAAGTCACTGGTAAAGGCAAAAATACTGTAAAGATAGCAGATCAACCACCTATGAAGATAATATGAAGGTCAAAAGAAAAAGTGCTAAAATTACCTATTTCACTGATTAGAGGATAACAGATACATAAAAACACACACAAAACAGGATAGATATGATATAAAAACATAAAAAGTGGAAGGATGGCAGTAAAAGAGTAGTGCTTTTAGAAACAAACTAAAGAGGCCGTCAACTTAATATAGATTGCTATACACAAAGGTCGTTCTATATGAACCTCATGGTAATCACAAGCCGGAAACCTATAATAAACACACAAAAAACTCAAGAGAAAGGAACCCAAACATAATACTAAAGAAAGCCATCAAACCGCAAGGGAAGAGAACTAGAGAAGAAGAAAGTAACAGAGAAAAAGTACTAAAACACCAAGGAAAATGGTGACAAAATGGCAATAAGTACATACTTATATCAATAGCTATGTTAAAAATGTCGACTAAATATTCCAATCAAAAGGCATAGGGTGGCTGAGTGGATAAAAAAACAAGAACCATATATATGCTGAGAACAAGAGACACACTTCAGACCTAAAGATAACTCATAAACTGAAAGTGAAGGGATGGAAAAAGATATTCCATGCAAATGGCAAAGAAAAGAGAGCTAGGGTAGCAATATTTATATCAGACAAAATAGACTTTAAAACAAATACTGTAACAAGAGACAAAGAAGGGGACTACATAACGATAAAGGGAACAAAATAACAAAAGGATATAACACTTGTAAATATCTATGCACCCAACATAGGAACACCTAAATATGTAAAGCAATTATTAACAGACATAAAGGGAGAAATAGACAGTAACATAATAATAGTAGAGGACTTTAACACTCCACTTACACCATTGGATAGACCATCCAAACAGAACATCAATAAGAAAGCATTGGCCTTAAATGACCCATTAGACCAGATGAACACAGTAGATATATACAGAACATGCCATCCAAAACTGCAGAGTACACATTCTTTTCAAATGCTCATGGAACATTTTCTAAGACTGGTTACATATTAGGCCACAAAACAAGTCTCAATAAATTTAAGAAGATTGAAATAACACCAAGGATCTTTTCTGGCCACAAGGGTGTGCAACTAGAAATCAACTACAGGAAGAAAATCAGAAAAGCCACAAATAAGTGGAAATTAAACAAAATGCTACTGAACAACAATTGGGTCAATGAAGAAATTAAAGGAGAAATAAAAAGTTACCTAGAGACAAATGAAAATGAAAATATGACATGCCAAAAT
This sequence comes from Equus przewalskii, assembly GCF_037783145.1. Classification (NCBI taxonomy): domain Eukaryota; kingdom Metazoa; phylum Chordata; class Mammalia; order Perissodactyla; family Equidae; genus Equus; species Equus przewalskii. The sequence goes on from NC_091838.1 coordinate 10,078,352, forward strand.
TTATGGGATACAGCAAAAGCAGTTCCAAAAGGGAAGTTCATAGCAATATAGGCCTACCTCAACAAACAAGAAAAATCTCAAATAAACAATCTAACTGTTCACCTAAAGGAACTGGAAAAATAAGAACAAAGCCCAAAATCAACGGTAGGAAGGAAATAATAAAAATCAGAGCAGAGGGCTGGCCCCGTGGCACAGCACTTAAGTTCGCACGTTCTGCTTCAGCGGCCCAAGGTGCTCCAGTTCAGATCCCAGATGTGGACCTACACACTGTGTGTGAAGCCATGCTGTGGGAGGCATTCCACATATAAAGTAGAGGAAGGTGGGCACGGATGTTAGCTCAGGGCCAGTATTCCTCAGCAAAAAAGAGGAGGATTGGCGGCAGATGTTAGCTCAGGGCTAATCTTCCTCAAAAGAAAGAAAATCAGAGCAGAAGTAAATGAAGTAAAGACTAAAAGAAATAGAAAAAACAATGGAACCAAGAGTTGATTCTTTGAAAATTAAACAAAATTGACAAAACTTTAGCTAGACTCACCAGGAAAAAAAAAGAGAAAGCTCAAATAAATAAAATCAGAAATAAAAGAGGAGAAATTATAATGGACACCTCACAAATACAAAAGATTATAAGAGAATACTATGAAAAGCTATACACCAACAAATTGGATAATCTAGAGGAAATGGATAAATTCTTAGAATCATACAACCTTTCAAAACTCAATCAAGAAGAAATAGAGAATTTGAATAGACCAATTACCAGTAAGGAGATCAAAACAGTAATCAAAAACCTACCAAAAAATAAAAGTCCAGGCCCAGACAGCTTCTCTGGTGAATTCTACCAAACATTCAGAGAAGACTTAATACCTATCCTTCTCAAACTCTTCCAAAAAATTGAAGAGGAGGGGAGGCTTCCTAACTCCTTCTACAAGGACAACACTACCCTGATACCAAAACCAGACAAGGACAACACAAAAAAAGAAAATTACAGGCCAATATCACTGATGAACATCGATGGAAAAGTCCTCAACAAAATACTAGAAAGTTGAATACAACAATATATTATAATGATCATACATCATGATCAAGTGGGATTTATTCCAAGGGTGCAGGGATGGCTCAACATCCATAAATCAATCAACCTGATACACCAAATTAACAAAATGAATAAAAATCACGTGATCCTCTCACTACATGCAGAGAAAGCATTTGACAAGATACAGCATCCATTTATGATAAAATCTCTGAATAAAATGGGCATAGAAGGAAAGTACTTCACCATAATAAAGGCCATATATGACAAACCCACAGCTCATATCATTCGGAATGGAGAAAAACTGAAAGCTATCCTTCTAAGGACGGGAACCAGACAAGGATGCCCACTTTCACCAGTCTTACAGTATTAGAAGTCTTAGCCAGAGCAATCAGGCAAGAAAAAGAAATAAAGAGATCCAAATTGGAAAGAAAGAAGTGAAACTGTCTCTATTTGCAGATGACATGATTTTATATATAGAAAACCCTAAAGAATCCACCAAAAAGCTTTTAGAAATAATAAATGAATACAGTCAAGTTGCAGGATACAAAATCAACATACAAAAGTCAGTTGTGTTTTTATACACTAACAATGAAGTAGCAGAAAGAGAAATTAAAAATACAATTGCAACAAAATATAAAACTATAATGAAAGTAGAATATTAAATTAAGTAGAATATGATCTCAACTATGAGATAAACAGGTACATATATATCTTACGTACATGTCCAGGTAATTCAATTTTATTTTCTTCTTTGTATTATTCTTTATGTCCCAAATTTTCTACAATTAATATGTAATACTTTTTAATTAGACCAACACAAGTTATTTTTATTTTTTCTTTAAAATCTCATGGCCAATTTTGCTTCAATTCAAAGGTAAAACATCTGTAGAGCTAGTAAACAAGTCTTTTAAATATGTGAATCTAGGAGACATAAGATCCTAAAAGCCTCAGAGTACCCATTTTTGCATTACAATAAATTAATCCTGCCTTTAATTATAGCAAAGCGACTGTTGAAAAAGTCTGAATTATTTCATACATTTTAAATTACATATTAAATCTCTGACTCCATATAGTATATACATATTTTTAACCACTTAGAAGTATGAAGGCACCAAAAAGGTAAAAAGTTCCCATTCCCTTTTCCAAAGTATTTGTGTGGTGTTTGTAAATAAATGGACAGTATTTGTAAATGAATGTAGTTTCATTGCTTTAAGATGTCTAGAACTAGTACACCAGATCAAAATAATTGACACGAATATATCATGAATTCTCCTAAGCCTGTAAAATGACCGTATTTCCTCAACTGAGAATCGAGACACAGGGTCTGACCCAGGATTTTGTATTCCTTCTAGACATGGACACAAAAATGCTGACATTTGTGAGGCATTTTTATGGTGTGGTTGCCAATAAGACGTGATGCAAACTTGAACTTCAGCTGAGAGTTTATCTAAATAGTCACAGTTATGAATTAGCAGAGCCAGAGGCCTTACCGTAGCTCTGCGAGGTGTCCAGGAGGGTCCCCTGGCAAACACACCTCACGAAGGACTCAGGAAATAGCATCCTCTCCTGACAGCATCTGTTCTTGTAAATCCACATCAATTTGTAAGCGTACCTTTTTAATCAACAAAATTGCAAAATACTGCAGTTGTTTTCCATGAATGGAAATTATGGTTAATTCCTTTAGAAATGCTTAGCTCCAGACCAAACACAAAGGGCAGATAAGTTCTTTGATGGCAAGGGTCCCCATCCAATAGTGCTTGCAGTATTTCCTAGTGCCCTGTTTCAAACCTACTAGAATATTCTTCAGTTTCATTTGGATGACCCTCTTTCTCCAACAGCAAAGCAGACTGAGCTCGGCAAGGACAGAGGCTGTAGCTTTCTCATTTTTTTGTGACACTAGGGCCAAAAATAGTGACTGGTATGATACAGATGCTCAGTATATGTTTGAAGAAGGCAAGAGAGTTTGGGTTTGATCGTGAAGCCCCTCACAAATGTTGAGCAGACCAACCGATGGGGTTAGTGTGGGAAGATTTCTACATGCATTTCTGTAACATCGTAGAGAGGCAGCGGCCCGAGTTCGTCTTTGTAGTATATCTTAGGAGTGCCATTTTTAATTTAAAATGTTCTGTGGCTTTCTTGCTTTGAGGGAGAACACAGTTGGAATTCAGGAGCACAATAAGAGAATTAATAACTTTTCCTTGAAAATACATGCAATTTTGGAGCTGTCAATTTCAGCTATGTCTCTTTAAATACTTTTTCTTCCAGAATCCAACTGGGTAGATGAGATTTTTTTTTTTAATTCCATTATAGAAGTAATAGCCCTGTTTTGGTGTTTTGTAAGCAGATAATATTCTGCTAGTGACTGTCTTTGCAGTAATGCATTGCTCTGAATTCTGAATTCTATTATTTTACATCTACAGCAGCTTAAAGTGTATTTTTTATAAACAGCAAACTTCACCTCATAAAAATTCATTACATAAGGGCATAAACAAGTGCTTTTCCTTCTAGTCATTGGCAGTAAGTGATTCATCAGTTTTCCACAGAAAACCAATTTCATTGCAGATGTTCTGTAATTTCCAATCTCCCTGAATTGTGGAACCATATCACACAATCCCAATGCCAGGAAGGTAAGGATTTTTTTTAAGGTCTTTGCTTAGTCTCTTTAATAGAATTGAATATCCTTTGCTGTCTCAACAGTTTTGTTTTAAAAAATTAAGTAATCGGTCTCCTATTCTTCCCTGCATATGTTGATTCCACACATGGATGGATAACTGGTAGAAAATTCAAAACCCACTGGTTACTTGATGTCTGAAAACAATAACATTGGCTCCTTTTCTTGAAATCAAATTAGAAATATTAAGAGAAGCAAAATTTTTCGACATCTAAATCTTTTTTCCTCAATAATGTTTGCTTTCATGCTTTTCGACCCCACACTGATGGAGGAGTGTAGGGGCCTGTGGAAAACTGAGCAAATGTTCACCTTTCTACCAGCAATAGAACTCCTGAGAGTGATCTTTGGGAAAATTACCTCCACCAATGTTTGAGTTTAGTTTTGTCTAGTGTTTCAAAGTTGACAAATGGAAAACGGGCATTCAAGTATAAAATGTGGAGTTAAGAGGGAAGAAATGCCTGCAGATTCAGTGATGGTTGAAGGCCAGATAGGATAAATGAAAATTTCTCAGAAATGCTTACAAGGAAAAGGTTAAATGTCTCCTAAAAGCCTTAGGAAATTAAAGCCCAGTCTTTTAAAAAACACCTCAATCTGTGGATTGAGATGTTGAATCAAAAGCATGATAATTAAATTTACTAATAATACAAAGTTATGAGGTATTGCAAGGGTGAAGTGACAGATTTTCAAGATAACCAATTAGATTCTGAAGCTGGTCCTTATTTACCCCTCTGCCCTCCACTGCAGCTCTGGTTACCCACATATTTCCTTTAATGAGTTACATAAGGAAGGCCCATGGACTTGTCTCAGCAGGACCATTCCTATGCAGAGGCCTCCAAGTGTTTTGCGAAGTATGAATATCTGCCCATGCGTCTGCTGTGGTGCCTGGAATTCCATCATTGATGGATGATGTCTAAGGGCATGTCCAAGGATATGTCTCTAGGGGCAGGGCATTATCTCTAATATGCTAAATCACATGGAATGTGCTGCACCTCTAGTGGCTTTCTTGCTGGCCCCATGCAGAGACTAGCGGTGGCCAGAGAGAGGGGAAAGTTGGCCCCTAGATATACATCCATTAACTGTGGAGCCACCAATCCAAACCTACTCTATCTCCTCATTCCCTGCACCCCCGTTATTGTATGTTGTCTCTTTTTACTTACTGTCCTTCAAGTACGTTTAAACCGGCTTCTTTATACAAAGTGAAATTTGAAGTCACAGGAATGATTAAACATAGCCTCCCTCTCTGTTCAATTCAGACAGATGATTATTGAACACTTTCTTCAGGATATTGAACACTAAGAATCCAAAGATACATTAGACGCCAGAGTCTACCAAAGTAGAAGATGATGAAAGTAAATAGACAAAGGGCTTGGAGAGTATAGAGAAACAAGTGATTTATTCCATCAGGGACCTATAGAAGTCTTCCCAGGAAAGGTGACATTTGGGTTCAGTTTTGATAGGTGTATAAGACATCTTCAGGTGAAACAAGAGAAGGACATTGAAACGAGAGAAAAAAAAAATACTCTTGAGATTTAACACATGAGCCCTTAACACCCAAGTTCAGATGAGTAGTCATTCAATAGATCGTCATCAAGGACCTAGAAGGTGCCAGACACTGTGCTAGGTGAGGACCGAGGATGAAAAGACAGATGAAAACAGGACATGTTTTCTGCCCAGAAGGAGCTCACAGTTTTCCTGAAAGCTAGTTGTCACTGTAGAAAATAGCGTCCAGTCAGTGCAAGAGTTTGTACATGAGCAGGGTGAGGACAAGTTCATAACACAAGGCATCATTTAGAGAAGAATGCGCAGGTGGGTAATCTCAAGTGGGACTCACGTTTTCCAGGGCCAGCAGGGAGGGTTAAGGATGCCTCGGAAGACACAGGGCAGCAAAACGAGAGGAGCTTGGTGGAAGGAGACAGATCGAGTAACGAACAAAATTTGGGTGAAACAACCCAGAAGTTCTTAGCTCTACTCAGTGGTCAGTACTCTTCTAGAATTTTTTTATTCATTGAGAAAAATGTTACATAGGCCACACCTCACAAAAGAGGCAACTAAGTAATTTACCCAAGGTCACAGTACAAGTGAGACGTGACCTAAGATCTTTCCGACTCAAAATCCACCCTCTTTGTACAATACCAAACTACCTTTCAATTTTAATTCACAATTTCTTTCAGAGCTCATTGTTCAGCTAGGTTGTCCACACCCTCTGCATTACATTAATCTCACCAAAAATCAGAACTATATCAGAAAAAAAGGGTTACTCAGATGGAACTACCCTTTAGAGTATTGGCCATAATACAGCAGATGTGGGTTAGAATATCCCACTTGGGTAGCTAAAACTATAATTGAGAAATAGGGAAGATGCAATGTATTCTTGAGACACTTGGTTACTTGAGATGAAAAGTCTATGTCAAGGATTTCTTTTGACCCAAGAAATGGAGATGATGATTCAGGAAGAGAGGGAGGATATTACTGTTTTCTCAGAACTCAGCATCGTGTCTGGCCCATGGTGGTACTCAACAATTATTAATTGAATGGATGTCAAGGGAAAGGTAAAACATCAAAGATGCTCATTTGAACCTACGTATTATCAAGGTTATTCTCTGGTGGTGCTGTTTTTAATAATCATACCAAATATTGTTGGGAGTATAGAGATATCAGCATCTTCTTATATTACTGTAGATGTATAAATTGTTTGGATAATAGATTGGTTATATTTATCTAAAACTTTAAAATATGCCTCCGTTTTCACAAGAAATTATAATTCTATAATTTAATACTACTGATATATGCAGAGATGTTCATCCCTATTTACTGTGGTAAAAATTAGCAACAACCAAAAATCTCCAACAGGAAATAGGTTAAATAAATCATACTGTAAAAGAATATTTAATAACATGATAAGATTTTCATTAAATATTCTAAAATAAAAATTGAAAATATTATAAACAGAATGTGCAATATTATTATATTTTCCTAAAAACAGAGAATTTGTGTGTCTATATTTACATGTGTCCACAACAAAGGACCAGAGGAATTTGTAGCAAAATGTTCATAACAGCCATCTCTGGGAAATTTGAGTAGTTTTTATTTCTTCTATGTGATTTTCTGCATTTTTGCAAATTTTCTACACTAAATATATATTTCTTTCATAAAAAAAACCTCAAGCAACAAAATCAGAAAATTATTTTCAAATTATATGAAAGATAAAGGGTTATTGTCCTTAATCCCCACCCTTCTCCCAAAAAAGAATGAGTAAAAAGACATGAGAAGACGGTTCTCAGAGAAGCAAATAATAATGGCTAATAAACTTATAAAACTATGTTCGACTTGGCCATCAATCAAAGAACTGCTAATTAGAATAACACGGCACTATATGAATGTGAATATTCATTATTGGTGAGGGTCCAGTAACAATATATTTGAGGAAAGCAGCTTGCCAGTATGAGTGAAGAACCTTGAATAACTCATAGCTTTTGACCCAAGAATTCCGCTTCTTGGAATCTATCACAGGAAGCAGTCCGAAATGGGGGACAATGATTGATGTGCAAGTATGTACATCACAAGGTTGTGTGTACTCCTAGGATTCATGAATATATATATTCGAGGAATCACTGGAATAAACCTTAGGGAAGTGTATGTTGACTCGCTTGAGATGTTTTGACTGGGGCCTAAAGAGACGGGGAGAATTTATGCCCTGGGGCCAAGACAGAGATGATGGAGAAAATGGCATAGTGTCTTGCTATATGTCCTGCTCACCTCGTGGAATAAGTATGACCCTGTGCGTTAGTCAAGATTCTCCAGAGAAATAGAACCAATAGGATTTGTATGTGTATACAGACAGAAAGAGATTTATTATAAAATGGAATTGGCTTGCATGATTGTAGAGGCTGGAAAATCCAAAACCTGCAGAGTAAGCCAGGAGGCTAGAGACCCAGGAGAGCCAATGCTGCAGTTCCAGTCTGAAGGCCAGAAAGCTGGAGAATTCTCTGTTGCTCCTGGGAGGCTGCTCTTTTTGCTCTATTCAGGCCTTCAACTGATCAGATGAGACCCACCCACATTAGGGAGAGCAGTCTGCTTTCCTCGAAGTCCACCAAGTTAAATGTTAATCTCAGCCAAAACACCCTCACAGAAACACAGGATAACGTTTGACCAAATATCTGGGTACCCTGTGGTACCAGCCAAGTGGACACATAAAATTAACCAACTCATTCTGTCTCTGATGGAGGGACTGCCCGTGGAAGACAAAGGAAATGTTCTAATGAAGATTGCTTTAGACACAGGCGGAAGCAATGTTACTCTGGGGCCCGAGGGACAAAATTTGACCAGAGTGGAGAAAGAGGCTTTCTGGAAAACATAGCAATGATCTGATGTGATGAATAACTAATGAGTCAGCACCGTTTGGATACCTCAAGCGTTTGCTCCTCTAGGAACTGGCAAACAAGGCCCCATCTTCAAGTGGAAATTTGTTACACAGTAATAGATAACGAATACAGTAATACCTTACAATACTGAATCTGCTTTTAGCCTATACTCATGCCAAATGTCAATAAACTATGAAAGATTGCCACGTTAGGCAGAGTAAATATTATTTTGATTTTTCCTCTTCATGTTGACATAAAGTACTTTTAATTAAGTAACAATGATAGCATCCTAAATTTCAGTAATAGTTGGTGTACCATAAAAATGCACATTTCTAATCACTCAATAAAGCTACTTGAATTGAGATATTGTTTTAGTTTGTTAGTTAATTAGCTTGTTGGATCAAGCCGACGACAATGATTGATGGGAAAAAAGGGATTGGGTGGTTGTTGCTGCCACCGCTGCTGTTTACATCTTAAATGCCTGTCGCACGGAAGGCATTCTATGAATGAATATTGATGAATGGATTTCCCATAAATGAAATGCAAATCTATTTTTTCAAATGATGAGGTGTTTGTGTTTCACTGAGTTCATGGGTTTACTATGCCACTGATCTTTTGAATGTCTATTTTCCTCTATTTCTTATCATTTGGATTACACTGCTGTCATTAGGAATAGGTTTTGGTATACATAATTGCTACACCCATTGTTCTACTTTGTTAAAAACATTGACTCCTAGACACAGATCTGTTGAGCCTGTTTCCGGTCTCCAATGAGGACCATGAGTTGGAAGGTAGAGCGTGTTCCGAGATGTGCAGCAACCTTCTGAACCAGGAAACCAGATTTCTATCTTCCTGCCCTCCTATTTATCCTTTCAAGGGAGAGAAGCAACATTAGCTGTGTAACTAACCTGCTGGCTCAGGTTCCTCTTTGTCCTTCTTAGTGAGCTGTTTTCTTTTTTGCATTTTATTTCTACATTCTGAAGTATTTATTTCTACATGCTGAAGTATTTGAAAAAACTTTGATTTTTATCAACTTACATTTTTTTCCCAAAAAAGGTTATTTTCTTTAAAATAGTTGGCCAATTAATTTAATATTAAATGAAAACAAGATCTTTGATATTTATTGTTCTTACTTTCTTATTTCAGTGAAATATAGATACTTCATACCTGGACCTTTGTTTACAAAGTCAGGTCATACTGAAGACCCTCCTTTTGAAATAAAATTGATGTCCTAGATATAAAGTGTATCAAATCAAAGCAATTGAATTCAGAAGCACAAAACAAACACTAGCCAGCCAATTATGTACATTAGAAAATCTGGGGAATGCAGACATAGAATCTAGCCAAAGACAAGTCAGGATTTCATCTACAACCACTACTACTAGAATAATTAATTCAAGTAGGACTTTTAGCCCAAAGTTGATCTAGTACCTACAGTAAAATGATAGTCAACTATAGCAAACATTATACAGCTATGCAAATATTAAATCTTAAGGATTTGGGGGGGTCTTCTATTTTTTTCCCCAAATCTTTGTATTTCAGGAAACATTCCTCTTACAGGAACCAAACCAAGTTCAGCCTCTTCAACTCCAGCCATGATCAGCTCTGCTGTGGTCAGAGATTTACTAGCCACAGCACTCATTTGGTAAGTGACCATCAAATTACAGGCTTGAAAGAATTTTTTGAAGAATTCCTTTACAAAATCTTTATCAATTAGGTATGCAGACTCCATTTTACCACTTCCAATGACTGAATTTATTGTCTCCTGAGAAAGTCAGTCATACTTTTGAGCAGTTTTATTTACTTAAAACGTTTACCTGCCGTTTCAAAATAGTTGTCTGTTGGTCATAATTCTGCCCTGTAAAGCCACAGGAAAAGTCTAATCTTCCTTCCCCCAGAGAATCCTTTATCCACTTAAAGTACAAACGAAACATGGCTGTCTTAGGTTTTTCTCGTCTGGTCAAATGCCTATGGGGCTGTGTATACTCTCCCTCCAGGACCAACAGCCACACTGCAAATGGAAGCTGGGTCAAAGGAGTGGATGGGAGCCGGAATGCAGGCCACTCTCCACAGGCTACAGTAGCCACCCATAGGAGGGAGATGTCTTATATAATTTTTACGAAGTCATCTCATCAGGTCCACTTACCAACCTTTCCACCCATAGGACGTAGTTTATCTGGAGAAGTCGCCTTCTTCTTATTCAGACACAGACGTTATGTAGGTTAGAGGGATCTGTGCTCCTTACATGACATGACGTCAAATCTCCCCTCTGTGGCCCCTTCCTAAATTTTTCTGTAGCTATCACTGTGCCTACATCACTAGCTTCTCAAAGATGGATTTTTCTGAATCTACTTTTTCTTCTTAAAAGTTACATATGGATATGCAATGAATTATATTTTAACACCATCTTTATTATTCCACAATTTAGTTCTTCAATACCTCTTGTCTAATTACTGCAAAATTGAACTCTTTGACCTGGTTTTCAAAGACTATCATAAATTGGGTCTGACTTGAAAATTTAATGCATTAGGTTCAAAACTGAACTGATTATCGTTATCTCCAAACCCACTTCTTTACCACATTTTGTAAATCGCGTTACCATCTATCCAGTCGCCATGAAGGAAACTTGGGATCACATCTTCATTTCTGCTTCTCCTTCGCTCTCCCACTGAGGTCGTCCCCTGGGCCTGGTAGTTCTACATCTGCACTGTCTTGCATGTCCTTTCTACTCACTACTCTCCATTTCCACTTTCCTGTCTGAGTTTCGATTGTCATCTCTGACTTCTTTGTCTCCAGTCCAGCCATCCAATCCATCTTTTACAATGAGGTTTGCTATCTAAATTTCAAGATAACTGGGCCTCTGCAATGCTTTAAAGCCTCTTTGATGGTTTTCCTTGTATGTAAAAGGGAAAATATCTAATTCATATGGCATGGCATTCAAGAGTCTTTTGATTCTGTCCTGTTTGCTCTCCACAATGGGAACACCATCGACTCCCATAGATGTATACTTCAGAGGATTCCCGCTCATTTAGAACTCCGGTGCTTCCTACTTCTTCCCGAATGTGAGCCCCCATCATGGCTATGATAACCTAATTATCTTTGTTTCTAGTTCATGCCAGTTATCAGTGGCCTTAAACAATAATCATGCTTCATAATCAAGATAGGAACTACTAGTAGGGATTAATTTATTAAACTAGAAAAAGTCCCCTAGGAATGGCACTTTAAATTTTACCATGATTTCTGTCTGTTTTTCTGTCTTTAAATGGCTGACATAAGTGTACCAATTCTGTTCTTAGTAGACCCTGCCTTGTTGTAAATGACAACATCATGGTTGAGTATTAATTATTTGTACCTTTGCTTGTTACCTAGCACTTTGTGATTTCTATATACTTTCTTACTGCAAGAACATTTCTCCTCCTGTTCTGCAAATCCACAGAATATAGAATCCACATAAAAGCATGACCACTTGCTTTTAACTATGTTGGCGAAACATTTACCAATCATTTTTCCTCCCAACTAAGTAACATCAGAAGATTTTAACCTGTAAAGAAGTTAGATTGGAATCTGTTTTAACTTTACTCCTAATATGTTATGTTAAAATATTAAGATACTGTAATGAAAAAATTTTAAAAATAAAAGTTCTTATCAACAGAAAGCTTAACTGGCTCCTTGTCATCCCAACCTTCTTGATAGTTCAAGTAGAGACAAAGCAGACAAAAAAAAAAAAAACTCCTTAGAATTTAAAATAATTTAAACCCACAGATAGAAGGGGGACTGAGTCAGATATAAACCTGGGATACAGGAGGGTATCCAGATTTCCTAGTTTTTCAGGAGTGATATAGATCTGATGTCTCTAAGCCCAATGCCCTCTTGCTTGACCAATATATTACTTAAAAATAAATAAAGAATCAAAACCAACCAAAAGGGAGGGAGGATGCTACGCTGACATCATTCTTCTCTTTGAGAGCAGTTTCAAAGTTTCGTGAAATAGTTTCATGGTTGGGGGTGCTATGAGCACAGGAGGAAAGGTTTTGCTACACAGTGACACATGTCTAGACAGTGAACAGACTTTCTTAGAGCTTAACTATTTGAGTTCGTTACAAAGTCCACACCTAAATGGCTTTGCAGTTTTCCTGGAGGATTCAAGCCTCAAGAAGGAAGAGCAGCTGGGCAGGTGATAGGTCCTGGGGATGTGCCCCAGCCAGACTGCTCCAGGAAGTCGTGGATAGGAAGTGAGAGGTTGGGAACTCTAGACTGAAGAAGACAGTGTGTGAAAATGAAACCCAGTAAGGCAGTCTGAGCCATCACAGATCAAGAAGGAAAAAAAACCACAATCATTTCAAAATTGGTATCTCATTTCCTTTGTCCTTTCTATGGAGTGTGTCATTAATATTTATGATGTTTTAATAATATTTGCCTCATTTTGAAAAAGACAAGTCTCTAGAGTTGGTTTCCGTTGTTACCAATCGATGAGAAGACTGGGGTAGCATTTTAGTTCCCAAAGAAGACAATGGAACCACCTAATTGTGATTAGTCTGAACCGTAGCCTCAAAGTCTCTAAGAATGGGATCCAATCCATCTGTTTTAATGGCTGGCATTCCATTACCTTATCTGAACTCTAGCATTCTTCAAACTACAGATCAGGACCCATTAGGGGTCATTAAAACAGTTTAATAGGTTGAGATTAGAATTTTTGAAAACTAAAATAAAATAGAATTAAGCAGAACAGAAAACAAATTTCCTCACACATGGAAAGGGTAATGTATTAGTCTGGATAAGCTAACCTATACTTGTTATCTAAGTGCCTTTAACACAATAAAACATTTCCTTTGCATTCATGCAAAGCCAGTTCAGGTTAGGTAAGCCGCCTCTGTCTTACGATTCAGAATGTGTAACGGGTGGTCTCCAAGTCAGGGTCCCTCCCGCGGCAGTGAGGAGAGAGTGTCAGGGCCACACAAGATATATTTAAGGGTCAGGCTTGGAAGTGGCTTGTGTCACATCTGCCCACATCCCATGGGCCAGCCTTTGGTCATGTGGCCCCAGTCTAACTTTAAGAAAGGTTATACAACACCGTCCTCTTGTGCACAAAGGAGAGAAAGTGGAAATGAAATTTCTAATACAGCACGCCATTTACAGCCACTCTTTATTGAGTTCAACATTTATGAGCTTCTGTAGGATGTCATTTAGATATTTTAACAAACACCTCACCTTTCCTGGAATAGTAAACATCAAATTTTATTTTCTTTTTCTGAAAAGAAGGTACTTTCTGTCATTATTGGACCAAAAACAGAGGTTCATCTTTATGTATTTTGATTTTCCTATCAAGTTAATTACATGGACGTGTATTGAGCATCCAGTAGTGTATCAGGCCCCAAAGATGAATGTGACAGTAGTTCTTCCCATTTCTGTATGGTCTGTTTCCATATCAGCATCATTTCTTCAGCCATGTGCTCCTCTTGAGCTCCATCACAAGGCCTCAGATAGCCACACTTAGAGATTGTCTTTTGCCCTAAAAATAATTGGAAATATGCAAAATTTCCTAGTCTGAGGAAAAAGTTACCTTATTATAAAGAATTTCAATTCTGGTGAAGAATTACTGGTGGGCTAGACTCCTTGCTTGAGCTTCTGATTCCTTTTGCCTAGCCACTCTCTATGGCTTCTGTGTCCATGTCCCTTAGTCTTTATAGTATTGGTGCCTGCCACTGACTAGAAGCTGCTATGGACTGGATTGTGTCCTCTCCCCCCATTTCATATGTTAAAGCCCTAACCCCCATTGTGACTATATTTGGAGACAGGGATTTTAGGAGTAATGAAGGTTAAATGAGGTCATAAGGTTAGGGTCCTGATTCATAGGACTGGTGGCCTTATAAGAAGAGAAGAGACACCAAAGAGTTCTCTCTCTCAGCACACACACACACACACACACACACACACGGAGGAAAGACCATGCGAGCACCCAGGGAGAAGGCAGCAGTCTGCAAGCCAGGAAGAGGGCTCTCACCAGAACCTGACCATGCTGGCACCCTGATCTCTGACTCTCAGCCTCCAGAACTATAAGAAAATAGATTTCTGTCATTTAAGCCACCCAGTCTATGGTATTTTGTTATGGCAGCCCTAGTTGACTAAGACAGGTGCCTACCTTGGATCACCAATTATGGTATGTAAAGTGTCAAGGGCAGGTTCCCCTCACTTTCCAAGCTGAGTTCATTGCTTCCGTCTTTCTGTCATTAGAGGACCTTGCATACACACTGCGTGCATCACACTCTATCTTCCTTACTTGTGTACACATTCTCTCATCTACAAAAATGTAAGTTCCTGCAAGGGAGAGATCAGTGCAAAGATAAGGCCTAATGGTGGGTACACCTGAAATAAGAGGCAAGCATTATTATCTCCATTTTGCAAATGAGAAAGCAGGCTCTGATATGACTCTGAGGTCATGCTGTGAGTAATCAGTGGAATTAAGATTTGAACCAATGTATGTCGATCTCCAAGGCGCATTTTCTTTTAATATTAGGTTGTAAACTTTCTCTCTTCCCTTTCCCCCATCTTGCCAATCTTTTGGACTTGGTTCCAGAACACTAGCTCAGCTTCACCACTGAAGTACTTACTTCTCTGCTTTTTTACCATCTCTGCCCCTTCAATCCCGTCAGCTTTCTTTGTCCCAGGTCTTTAACTCATTGTCAACTACATTATTGGAGCTGACACCTTGGTTAAACAATGCAATACTGTAACATTGAATGCCTCTGTTTTTAAGTATTTAACAATAATTTCCTTAGTGTGCTAGTTATTATAACATAGCTAATGAATCAATTTAATTACATATAAACAAATTTTTTCTGTTTTCTTTTAGAAACTATAATCTGATTCTTTTCTTCATCATATTTATTGCTACAAAGTAATAAGCTAAGTCTTTTGTTAAATTGCTTAAATCCATTGGGTTTCTGTTATCAGGTACAGATATGTTTGCTGTCACAAGACTTTAATTACTTTTCCCACTCATAGTAGTCACTCACAAGTAATATATGATATGAATTTCTTAAAGTATTGCAAAACAAAGAAGAGCGAAACATCAGGCTCCTTAAAAGCCTGATCATCATATTTTGATGATTCAGACAATGAACAGCAATGTAATAGATTAATAAACTTAAGAGTGATTCATATTCATTCCCTGACGTAATTGGCTTCACTAAGGAAAGCATGATGTCATTATAAGGCTGAAAGAAGCCTTTGTAACTGAAGGCTTAAATATGCCACTTCAAACAAGTGCTTTATCTAAATTTGATTGACTGTCCTCAAAACATATGGCCTTAAAATATTCATGAGTCACTTTTGGTCTAATGCAACCCACAGCAAGCCATATTAGCTGTAAAAAGTACATTAAAAATAATTCTAGTAATAACCCATAGTATTATTTTCAAGAGAAGTCTTTTCCTGATCACTGATAATGTTGTTTGTCTTACTCTTTGAGTTAGTATCTTTATTTATTAAAAGATCTCTAAATTTTAGCTCAAAGATCTTCTCACCACAGTGTTCCAAATAAGTTAATAGCCTGTTGTAAGAACCATGGGAACTAGACAGTATAAATTGAAGCCACCATTCCAATTAATCTTTGCTCAAATCTAGCTTTTAGTTTTTTTCCAGATGCTGGGATTAGGGGTTTCATGGAGAAAAAAGTCAAAATCCCAAAATTGCCCAACTGCCCTGCTAAACGTACTCACTGTATTTGGATATGCCAAAAGAGTCCCATGGTTTCAGATCAGCTCCTAATGCAGTATAATATTAAATGGATGACAGCCTAGATCCATTGATTCTGGTGTTTTAAAAAAAAGTTAAAAGAATGAATATAAAGGGACTGGCATTGTTATTGACTTCTATTTATTTTTATAAGGGTTGTTAGTCCTAGGCCAGTTGCCCCAAAATTGCTCAGCAAGGTCTTAGGTGGCTTTCTGCTCAACCTGTGTGTTCCCATGGAATGCAATCTAATTGCAAATATTGGCTACC
This sequence comes from Equus przewalskii, assembly GCF_037783145.1. Taxonomy (NCBI): domain Eukaryota; kingdom Metazoa; phylum Chordata; class Mammalia; order Perissodactyla; family Equidae; genus Equus; species Equus przewalskii. The sequence goes on from NC_091838.1 coordinate 10,094,412, forward strand.
CATGAATTATGTAAACCTCACTCCATGGAAGGCCACATGTAAGCTTCCTCCGCTAGGAATGCATTCACTCCAATTATCTGTTAGTCTAGGTTATTCACACTGCTACCCTCATCCAGTCATTCAAACACATCTTTTGCGTGTCTACCAGATGGCTGCTATGTCCGGCATGGGAGAAACAGGTGAGAAAACATAGTTCCCACCCTCAATAGGCACACAGGATGGCGAACAGTTATTCAATGTGTCAGGAATTATTGTGTTTTAATCCTTACAACAACTGCCTGGTAGGGTAGGTGTCACCATCCGCATTTACAGATGGGGACAACAGCAAAAATAAAGCTGAGCCTCAGAAGGTTAGGTATCAGGTGCAAGGTCTCAGAGTTAATATGTTGTAGAACTTCATTCACACCAAAGATAGATCTATCCGGTCCCCAAACCTATGGTCCTTTTCTTATGTTCTGCTTTCCTTTATCAGTTTAAATGTACAAAAATTTGCTGAATTTATTTTGTTTGTAAGTCTTCCTGAAACCATCCTTATTCATTATTCTTAAAAATTGGCATTTTACTATCTAGTATGCTGAATCTTTAATACATTTGATTCTTTAGCAGGAATAATACTATTTAAAAATATTTTAGGCACTAACATACCATACAGAGTCTTGTGCCATAAATATGTTTTTACTTCCCCCACATGCAGAGAGAATAGGTCCACAGAGACCACTCCAGAATGAGCCCCATTCTTCAGACCAGTCATGGGGATGAAACAGCTGGGATTAGAAAGAGAGCGTGGTCATGAAGAAGCGTGGCCTGAAGAAGAGCCAAAAAAGACTCTTAGTCATTCTAGAATTTGAGGAGTGATTTTTAACACGCCAGGAAGAAGTGAGTCAATAAGGAAGAATGTAAATCAAAAGGGTACAAGGAAAAGGAAAAACACAGTCACTATTATGTAAATTGGAGGAACTGCTTTTGCCAAGAGGAAATTCTGGGAAAGCTCTCTCCTGCACATCAGCAAATTGCAGGCAAGTTCCCATTTGTTTTCATCCCTCTGTCAGGAGCAATTTTCCCAGACCAGTGGGGCATGGAGGACCAGAATGGGTTGGAACTCATCTTTGCTATGAAATTACTAAAGGGGCAAAGAGGCAGGGATTTTTCTTTCTTTCTTTTTCTTGAGCAATTTTCAAGACTGCCGAAAGAGTTGGAGTATACTCTGGGATAAGACTAACTCTTTTCTACACCATTTCTAAATTAAATAGTAGACTGGAAGCCAAGACGTCAATTGTTTTTGATTTTGTCAATCTCCTATGACAATGGAAATTAGTTGCATTTTATTTTCAAAAATGTTTTTCTTTAATTACAAAAAGTAATGGTTTGTGGGGTTTTTTTATATATAATGCATACAATTTGATATCTTTTACCTCTACGTAACTATCCATCTAAATATTTTCAATATTTTCCCGAAAATCTCCATTCTTTTGTCAGAAAATTACTTTAAAGTCTCAATTTATTTTTGTTATGGCCCCTGTATTCATTTTTTATTGCTGCTGTAACAAATCACCACAAACTTAGTGGTCTTAAGCAACACAAATTTATTGTCTCACTGTCCTCTAGGTCATGAGTGCAGTAGGAGTCTCACCAGGGCAAAATCAACCTGCTGGCAGACTCTATTCCCAGCTCGAGACTCTAGGGAGAATCCGTGTCTTGCTCATTCAGGTATAGACAGAATGCAGTATTACACAGCTTGCAGGACTGTGATCTCTGCTTCATTGCTGACTGTCAGCTGGCGGGTGGGGGGCCTTAGCTCCTAGAGAAGACCTCTCTCCAGTGCTTGCACATGGCCCCTTAGGTCCAAGAACCAGCAGTGAGGTGTCGGATCCTTCTCACACTGCCATCTCTCTCTGGCCACAGCCACAAAATGTTCTCAGCTTTTAAGGCCCCATGTGATTAGATTGGGTCCACTGAGGTAATCCTAAATAATTTCCCTATTTTAAGATTGTTAAGCTTACTCACATCCACAAAGTGCTTTCTGGTTTGTAAGGTAATATATTCACAGTTTCTGGGGGTTAGGATGTGGACATCTTTGGGGCGCCATTATTCTGCCTACCACAGCTCCTCCACTGTAAATGAAAACTAGATTCCTTCAGATCAGCCAGCTTTCCCAGTAACTTAAAAGTTAGGATGATCCATTGCCTGAAATTTGTAATATTTCAAACCCAGAAGATACGGTACAGATGCACCTCCTTCCCTTTCTCACTGCCACTTCGTCATCTCTGCTCGCCCACTATCGTTTAATGTTTCTTCTCGCTTTTTTTGCCTATATGATTCTGTTCCTATTCTTACCGTCATGATTTTGCTTAACTTCAGGATGTTGCCCTTCATGTTTGCAGTTCTGGAAACCTGCACCGGATTTTCTCTAGACCCACCCTTCATCATTCCTGTAGACCACCCACCCAATGCTCAGTTATCATCGTTCCTAGACTAAAACCAACACATTTTACCCCCATTCAATTTTAACTGAGTCGCACTTTAGCACCTGCAGTATTTAGAATTCTTTAATCTTTAAATATTGAATTCTAAATTCCTTTTCTCTGACCCTTACTGTTGAGTTTCCACTGTCGGTACTGCACAACCACCAAATCCACTCTTTAATTCCATCCCACCTTCCCCGTCCAATTCCTCTCTACTCTAATCATTCATTTATATCAGACTCATTAATTTTTATCAGACCAACTGCGTTCATTAATTTATCGATCGAGTATTTATTTAAAACCTGTTTTCTGCTTGACACTGTGTTAGTCAATGTAGATTTTACAGAGAGACTTTCCAGTTGTTCCTGATCTCACTGAGTTTGCAATCTGGGTTCACTCTCTTGCTACCCAGTCCGATTCCTGTGACAAGTTTCACCTGTTCATTCACAAGTGTTCAAAACTTTCTTAGCTACTTAACTGTGTCCTAATTTCACTGTAAAATCAGTTCCCCAAATATAGGTTCTCTGCTTGTCTAAATCGTTTAATTAGGCAAAACAATAAATATTAGATGGTTGAATAAATAAACATGAGCAAACCCTAAAATCCACTTTCTCTTTTTGAATTCCCTGACTTTCTGAAGGATGCTCTCAAGAAGGAGAGAGGAGACTAAACCTGATTTGTTTGATGATGGGTACATATATCAGCCTTTGCTAGGCCAATTCCGCTCACTAATTCATTTAAATTAGTTAACTTACTTCTCTCTTTTTTTTTTTTACAGTGATTATTGCAAAATTTTTCTTCTTTTCTTAAGTCACCCACATATCCCTACTGACAACCTGTGCTATACATCGCACACAAAAAATAAGATCACCAATTGCAAACTCTTAATTTTTCCCATTTATTTCCTTCGAAATTTACTCATAATGACAGCCCCCACTTTCTAGGCTGACTCTGCCACCCACTTTAACCCACTTTATGGCCACTACTACTTCCCAAGTGTCTTGAAACTTGCTCCATCAATTATCTACCCTCTCCTTCATCTTCCATGCCTTCTACGCCATGGGCCAGAAGTCTAATTGTCTCCTATCCTAATGAAAACTTTCCCATTCATTTCTTTTCTTCACTACTAAATTTTTCAGGAAAATGTTCATTACTTATGAACTTTACTTTCTCATATCTCCTTTCCTTCTTAATCCCTTGCGATCTTATGACTGCCCATAAAATATCATTGCAACAATTATTTAAAAGGTCGTTTAGAATCTATTGGTCACTTCTCAGTTCTCATCCAGCTTGACCTCTCTATAAAAAGACACTATTAATAATCCTGCTATTTTTGAAACCCTTCCTTGGCCTCATGACAATGTTCTACCTTTCTGACTGCTTATCTGAGCAGCCTTCTCCATTTATGACTGCTCCAGCTAAGTCTCATTCACTGACTCCTTTCTTTCTGCCTATCTCACATCCAATCCTCCATAATGTCTTCTCAGTCTGTGCTTGGTCCAGAGGAGACTTCCTCCGTATCTATGGTGTCATTGCTGGTTATTTGCGACTCTGTATCTCCAGTCCTGATAACAGATGCCCCATATTGGATCTTGAAGCAAGCCTTCTCTCATCCTTTTTGCAGAGCTGAGTTAGAGTTCAAATGAAAGCTGGCACATCATCTTTCTAAATATTTTAAAATTATGAGTCAAGCTAACAAGCTGCTAGATAAAATATAACTGGCTCTTCTATTCTGAAAGATACTCCTCTATAAGAACCTGGAAGGCCAGCCCCAAATTTTAACTTCTTAGATTTCTGGGAATTCCTCCCAAGAACATGACAGAAAGGAAGAACCATTCCTGACCTGTCACCTCTTCTTTTCTGTTTCACCTCCTGGCTCTAGCTAACATCACGTGGGGCCCCATGTGTAGGCGTGGGGACCCCCATACCTCAGGCGCAGGTTGTGACCATACCCTTGTAAACAGCTGTCCTTTGATCATCTCTTGGGCCTAAGGGAGGCACATCAGAGGATGAACCCAATGAAGAGGTCTGCACCAAGTCCAATCCCAGCAGTGGACATGAGCCCATTTGCTCATGGTGTCTAGGGTCTCAAGAACCCAGAGTTGATGTATTAATGCACAGTGGACTCAAGGGCGCATCCATTTTCGACCTGTGGATTCGTCATCTAGGAGGAAGCATATCCAGCCCAGGGACAGAGTAAAGTTCTCTAAATCATGGGTTCCAGAGCAAGGATTCCTGTGCCAGGGCCTAAGGGCAGGACTGCAATTATTACTTGCCAATCGTCTCCATAATAATATTATACAGGTTTATCCAATTTTCATTTTTATTAGTCTGAACTTATCTCACCACGATTATTCTTCCTGTTCCTGGTCCCCCCCATGGTCATATATATATACATATATATATATATATATATCTCACATCTACCTAGTCACACAGGCCAGAAAAATTAAAGTCATCTTCAATTTCATCACATTTCTTCTCCTCTCATTCAAAAGGAGACCTTCCTTCGATGGTCACCCAGCACTACTGCTTCATTCTCTGAAATGTATTTAGCCCTTTTCTTTTTTCCAATTCCACTTCCACTGCCCTAGCTGAGACATCCGTTCTCTTTCCTGAATAGCCTCTCAACCAGTTATTCTCTTCCCAATCTCCTGACTCTCTAGTCCGTCCTTCAAATTCAGCTCATCTTTCAACAGGTCAGAGAATGACACACCCCTTCTCCAAATCTTCATTGCTTTCTCACAGCCTACTCAATAAAATTCTTAGTATGTCATTAGATGTCCTTTATGTAATACCTCACACAGTCCTACTCTGGCCACACTAACCAACTTATCATGCCAACAACATCGAAAAACTTTTATGCTCTCTTGCTTTTCAAAACTTATCTCCCCTTCTTTCCGCTGATTTTCAGTCTATTCTATTCAGCTCAAAAGCCATCACCACAAGAAAACTATCTTGAGAATACTTACGAAGTTAAATCAGCTCTTCCTCTACTTTTAACTCATCTTGATAACTCCTCTATCATTCATTCATCCTTTCCTCCATTCCTCCATCCATCCATTCATTCAACAAACGTTTATTGAAAACCTATTATGAACCAGGCACTCTGCTCAGTCCTGTGTGAGTTTCTGCTCTCATGGAGCTTAGATTAGTGGGGGAGACAGATATTAATCAAAAATCACCTTAAAATATAAGGATAAGCTGACAAGAACTAAGAAATGAGCTCTGTGAGAAAGGAAATTGTTTTGTGAAAATGTTTAACTACTTTTTCATGAGTTATTGAGATGAACTTTCCTGAGGAATTGACAGGTAAACTGACATCTGTAGATGAAGAGGAGAGAAGAAGCCTCCTAGGTAGAGGAGACTGAGAATGCAAAAGCTTCCTGGTGGGAGGGACCTTGGCTCATTTAAGGAACTAAAAGAAAGTCAGAGAGCAGAAAGGTAGGGTTGAATGACATGTGAGAGGATCTCTCGTGATAGGGAGTGTCCAGATTTTGTCTTTATTCTGAGAGAAATGGAAAACTTCTGATGAGTTTTATGCAGGGGAGTTGACACAGTTTTGTAAAGAACTTTCTGGTTGTAACATGGGAAATTATTGAGGATAACAAAAGTGGATACAGATTAACCAGTTATAAGACTATTGCAGCAATTCAGGTGTGAATTAGTGGCTTGGGTTATGGTGGTATTGGTACCGACCCTGATATCAGTTTCCCTACATTAAACCCAGCATACGTGGGATTAAAACCAAAACACTCGTTCCCTGCTTACTCTCTGGCTTCCTGGCTCCAGAATCCACTGTCTTCCATGGAGACAGACACCGCCAAGGACAGGCACCTGGTTTCATTATCTCCTCCCCACACAGAGATACAGGCTGGTGAAAAAGCTGCTGATCAGCAAGGTCATGGGCTCTCTCCTCTCTGCAAGTAGTCTCAAGGCCAAAGACAGGCTGGTGGGAAAGCTCTGACCAGCAAGGCCATATGCTCCCCCTCACCTACCTAAAACCCCAAATAAAACCCTTCCTTTTTGCTTTTCGGGGAGTTTGGGATTTCAGCATCAGCTGCCCTCTCTCCTTGATTAGTGCTGTGCAATAATAAAATTCCTGCTTTCTTCCATTATACCCAGTGTCAAAGATTGTCTTGCTGCACAACAGGTTGAACAAAATCGCGTCAGGTTCCGTATCATTATCATTGGTGATAAGGAGAAGTGTACGCATTTGAGAAATACTTAGATCATGAAATCATCTAGACTTAGCGATGGTTTGACATGGAGGGTGAGAGAGATGTGATGTCAATGTTTCAGGATTGTGCATATTGAGTGGTGGTGCCATCCACCGAGACAGAGAACACTGGAAGAAGATCAAGTCTGTGGAAGAAGATCCTTTCAGTTTAGGGAAACTTCTGTGTAAAGTACACTTAAGATAAAAAGAGAAGTCTGTGTTTGATGTCAGTTTGAGATTAGAGGTCTAAAGATTTCTTAGAAAATATATAAAATTAGAGGAGATAAGAGCCAAGGACCCATCCCTGAAGAATATCAATGTATAAACATCTTTAAGGTGTGAGTTGGTGTATGCAGGGAAGTGGGCTGGCATGGAGAGGAGATGCACCTGCAAAGGAGTCTGGGAATTTTTTCTGCTTTAATTTATATTTATTTGTACTCTGTGTGCCTCCCCCACTGAAAGTTCCTTAAAGATAGTGAGCATTTCTTCCTTATAGCTATAGTCCTTCAGTGTCTAAGGACACTGTGTTTATGATATAATACTTGAATTGAATGTTGGTGACTTTTTGACAGCCATTATAGTCTTCCTGTGGAATAACACTGTGTTTTCAATGTGGAATCATTTATTCTCAGTTAATGTTTTTAAACTTAATTCAAAACTTCTTAAGCTCTGGTTTAGGATAATTACTTCCTAAAGAAAAGTTATAGTTTTCATCCATTCGTAAGAGAATGAAGACAAGGTCATAGTAATATCTTTCTCTCTGTTTTGTTCATGAGCAAATAGAGTCTTCTGTACTGATTTTTAATGTGGCTGTCACAAAAATTTGAAACTATCATAAACTAAAAACATAAAGAAAATCTAATAAGATTAATTTTCCAGAAGTCATAAACTTCATTCTAGGTCAATTCCATTCCAAAATAACTCTGAAAGATGGTTTTTAAAACATTTTCCATAACAAAATGGTGTTAAGCTTAAATAGGTTGGTTTGTACATCTTCTGTTATGTCATTCTTTTTTTAGATAAATAGAAATTTTCTAATTGAGGTGTTACTACCTACATGTCAAGCTAAATCCTAAATCTAGGGAAATATACTTTGAAATTAATAATGTCTACTTAAAATACTCTCTTGTCACCTTAACTTCCTTTCACAATTTTCTAACACTGATCTTGATATAAGTTTTCTTCTCTATTTCTAATTCTATTTTTTTCTGACTCCTTCCTCCAATAGCAAAATTATATGCAGAAGAAGATGCCTATTTAAAATCTCTAAAGCAGAAGGACATGAGTAATACTTTGCAAAATATTCTGTTGATGCCAAAGATTGAGAGTAACATTATATATGTTTCTTGAGTTTGGCTGAAACTTTTCATCTCCTTGGTAATTCTTGATCAGATTTATGTAAGAATGTAAATTATGTGTGTTCGCTTTCAAGGTTACAGTTCTCTGTCCCCAGAGTGGATCATTGACAAATGAGGTCAGCGTTTATTTCTACATCCCTGGCAGAAATTGATAATCACCTGTGTCTAGTGAGTAAGTGCCTATTTGCAAAAACAATAGGATTTTAAAAATTCAATCTCCCAGCATCTGTTCTACGTGTTCCTTATCCCGTTTATGTACTACTCTCATATTTTCAGGTCGTGAAATGCAGGCCAGGAAACTCACGGCTCATACATTGAATGTTTTGGCTAGGCACTCACTGTGTGAGTGTGAGAATATCGTTTAATTACAAGAAGTTTTTAAGAAGGGCAAAATCAAGAAGCTACACTAGTTTCATTATCTGTGGCACATATCCTGAAGAAAAAAGACAGATTTTAATGGTAAGTGAATATTGACCTTAAATCACTGGCTCACAAATTAGACAATAATTAGAGACTTCCATTCATATTTTGCTTATAATTCACTTTCTAAGACTTGAATGGCTCATTGGTTTTTCCTACGTGAAATAATAAACATCTTGACAGCAATGTTATTATTCCAAGCTGTTCTGGCCTAGAAAGGACTAATTCTGCTCTTCCAAAGAATCTCTGATTGTCTCTACTCATCCAGGCTCTCAGGAGTGAATCTTATTGCAGAGGTTAAAGGAAAACCTGAGCAAAGCAGAAGATAAGAAAATTATTGAAGAAAATATCACATAACATAAGATAATCATAAATATTAATAAAACAGTATTTTCCACAATACACGTGTGCAAGTCATGGGTCCTCTGAGGCAACAGAGCAAGTCTTGCAACCAAAAAGGTCTAGATTCAAATCTTTTCTCCATGTGTTACCAGATGCTTTATCTTGGGCAAATCACTTTATCTCTTTTAGCCTCAGTCTCCCCATCTGTAAGTTGATTATAAGTGTATTCCTAGGGGCCGGCCCAGTGGTGCAGCGGTTGAGTTCACACGTTCTACTTCTAGGCCAGCCCAGGGTTCGCCGGTTTGGATCCTGGGTGCGGACATGGCACTGCTTGACAAGCCATGCTGTGGTAGGCGTCCCACATATAAAGTAGAGGAAGATGGGCATGGATGTTAGCTCAGGGCCAGTCTTCCTCAGCAAAAAGAGGAGGACTGGCAGTGGTTAACTCAGGGCTAATCTTCCTCAAAAAAGAAAAGAAGAAAAGAGTATTCCTGATAACTTATGATAGGATCTATGACTGTTTCAAGGATTAAAGCCAGAAAAAAATGCATAAATGGTTGGCACAGTGCACATAATAAGTATTCAATAAAAGTGACTGTTACTAAACAGTAAATTGAAACAGTTAAATTTTATAACAAGCAATTTGCACATTGTACCTAAAACTAAATGACAGAAAAGGGCTAAAAATTAAGGCCTACCCAAAGATATTACTAACAAAGCTAACATACAAACCAAAATCACCAGTAATCAACAATACAGAATATAAGACAAATAATGATGGCTAGGACAAAGGAGGACAATAATCTGATTTTCCCTTTGAAAGAGTAAGTGTGACTATTATGTTGAAAATATGTTACGGTGAGAACAAGATGATAGTGGCAAGTTTATTTCTCCCTTATTTGAAAAAAATTCCAGAGGTAAGCATCCCAAAGCTGGTTTGCAGGTCTCATAAGACATTAGAGATCCAAGTTCCTTCTCCTATCCCTCTGCTTTACAATCTTGAAAATTGATTCCATTCTCAAAGTCACAAGGTGGCTACTGGATTTCTGGCCATCACATCTACATTCCAGGAGGAGGAAGTAGAGAAGACAAAGTCAACTCCCTTAAAAATCCTAACTGCAAGTCCCACCTGCCACCTTCCATTTACCTTTCATTGGCCAGGGTTTAGGGGCATCATCACACTGCATTTCAAACGAGACAGAAAAACATAGTTTTCAGACAAAACATATTGCTGTCCAACTTAATATCAGGATTCTGTTATTTAGTTAAAAAGGTGAGCCTGAATACTGAGTAGGAAATTAGTAGCCTCTGCTACAAATCCTAGTCCACATAGAAGCATATTTGGAGTAACCTATACCTTTACAGATATAAGTAGAAATGACATGAAAACAAAAAAGTAAAATTAATAAATCCAAAAGCTTGCTTGTTTTTTTTTGAAGGCAAAGAGAGAAACATCTAACGAAGCTCATCAATAGGAGAGAGAGAGAAAGTGAATGAGATTGAAAGGAAACATACAAAACCGGGAAAAAGAGCTATGATATAACCAAAGTTATAGGGCAGATTTTTTAAGTATATGGAAATGTCACACATAACATTAAGTGATAATAATTTTGAATATCTTGATGAAATATAAGATATTCATGGAAGAATAAATTTTCAAAACTGAGTCAAGAAAAAAAATCTGAATAGATCAATAAACGTGAAATTTAACATCCTATAAAAGAATTATCTTCAAAAGGCACATGAGCCACTGTTTTATAGTCAAATTATTCAAAACTTTCAAGAAAAAAGTAAACCCTGTTCTTAACTATTCCATAGAACAGAGAAAAAAGGGAACAATTCTCAATTAATATAAATATTAAATATAACAGTGAAATTATTAGCAAAACCTAAGAAAAGATAGTGACGAAAAAATAGAACCATTTGTCTTCTGAAGACAGATGCAAATCCTAAAGGAAATAATAGCAAATAAGCAACACATGAAAAAGAGAGTCCAACTATGATTTAATATTAGGAATCAGTATAATTAATTTTCCTAATAGGTCAAAGGAGGAAAATCAAAGATCGTTTTGATGGATCATTCAAACGCAATTGATAAAGTGAATATCCATTCATATTAGAAATAAAACTCTCGGCAAAAAAGAAATAAAAGAATAGTTTCTTAACTTGATATAAACATTTATGGCGTCTTGATAGCTGTCATCATGCCTAATGCTGGAATAGAAAGTAATTCCATTTAGAGTTCAGAATAAGACAGGGAAGCTCAAATCGCTGTTAGTTGTCTTTCTGGAAATGCTAAGTAATGCAATCAGAAAACGAAATGAGGGCTAACAATACTGGAAAGAGAATGGCAATTTCTGAAATCTTCAAATGATGTGATTTGTCCAAATGGAAAAAAACTCAACAGAATCGCCTGAAAAACCATTAGAATTAACAAGAGATTTCATTATATTGATGATGCAAATAAACTCAATAGCTTTCTTATATACAGTACCTATAGTGATGCTAGAATCTAAGTTCCTTCATAAAAAGAAAAAGTGTTGAGACAACCTCAGTGACCTAGTGGTTAAGTTCAGCACACCCTGCTTTGGCGGCCAAGGCCTGGTTCCCAGGCGTGGATCTACACCACCCATCAGGGTCATGCTGTGGCAGTGGCTCACATTAAAAAAAAAAGAGGAAGATTGGCAATGGATGTTAGCTCAGGGTGAATCTTCCTAAGCAAAAAAAAAAAAAAAGGAAAATATCTTTCTTCACCACTAAAAGTTAGTTTCTGATAAGTCAGAATATAATGGAAAATAAAATCCATATCAAATAATAAGCAAAATATAAGATATCAAGGAATAAACTTCTCTCTATGGAGAAAACAATAAAATGTTTCCCTATCTATCTATTACTTCTGGGTAATATAATCCTAGATTTCAGCTCATCAATGTATATAAATTATAGGAAAATATCAAAATAATTCTTTCACAATTTGTTTATTTTTATTTTATTTTTATTTTTTTTTTTAAGATTGGCACATGAGCTAACAACTGTTGCCAATCTTGTTTTTTCTTTCTTTCTGCTATTTCTCCCCAAATCCCCCCATCACATAGCTGTACATTTCAGTTGTGAATCCTTCTAGTTGTGGCACATGGAATGCCACCTCAGCATGGCCTGATAAGTGGTTCCATGTCCACGCCCAGGATCTGAACCAGAGAAACCCTGGGCTACCACAGTGGAGCGCATGAACTTAACCACTCAGCCATGGGGCCGGCCCCCACAATTTATTGAGATATAACTAAAATATAATCTAATAAAAGAAAATTGCCTAGTTTCAGTAATCATTTTGATGACTTTTGGTAAATAAGCAGAGTAGTGCAACCACCACCATAATCAAATTTTGGAACAGATCCATTACCATCCAAAGTTTCCTCATGCCGTCTTTCAGTCAACCCAAACCTCTCTCCATAGCTTCTTTCTCTTGCTATAGTTTCACCTTTTCTAGAATTTCATGTGAATAGAATGATGCAGAATGTGGTCTTCGGCATCTAGCTCCTTTTGCTTAGTATAATGATTCTGAGATTCATCCATGTCATTGCATTTATCAGTATTCATTGCTTTTATTGCTTAGTAGTATGCCATTGACTGAATAGACCATAGTCTGCTTATTCGTTGACCAGCTGACAAACATTTGGATGGCTTTAATTTTTTGGCTATCCTGAATAATGCTGTTATGAACATTAATAGACAAGACCTTCTATGGACATATATACGTTTAACTTTTATAAGAAACTACCAAACTGTTTTCCAAAGTGACCCTATGATGTTGAATTTCTACCAGCAATATATGAGATTTCCATTGCTCCATCCTTACCAACAGTCTTTTTAATTTTAGGCTTTCTAGTGGAGGTGATATATTATTTTGTCATAGACTTAATTTGCATTTCCCTAATGGTCAAAGATGTTGAACGTCTTTTCATGTGCTTACTGATTATTTGTATATCTTCTTTTTTAAGTACTTATATATTTTTGACCTTTTGTTCATCTTCTTAATATCAAATTGTAAAGTTCTTTAGGAATTCTTTATACAAGTCCTTGGCCAGATATGTGTTTTGCAAATATTTTCCCACAATCTGTGGCTTGTCTTCTCATTCGTTTCCTGAATATTATCTTTTGATGAGCAAAAATCAAATTTTGATAAGCCTGATTTATCATTTTTTTCTTCTATGATTCATGATTTGGGTATCCTATCTAAAGGCTTTCTCTTATATTCTCTTCTAGCACATGGTTTTTAGCTCTTACATGTAGCTCTATGATGCATTTTTGAATTAATATTTGTGTAGGGTGTAAAGTAAGGATCAAGTTTTAATTTTTCCCAAAAATACTGAAACAATTTATATTTAAACTTGATGAAATTATTCTAAATGTTATCTGAAACAAGAAACATGCAAGAATAGGCAGTAGTGTTCTGAAGAACGAGAGCAATAAGGGGGACATGCTCTGTCTGAAATGAAAAGGTGGGATTATACCATACAGTGAATTACATTATGGTCAAACGGGTCAGCAAATAGAATAGAAGGCCCTGAAACAGACCCAAATATATGTAACAATACAGAATATGATGAAGGTGGTAAATCAGATGGAATAGCCACAGTTAGATTCAATAAGTGATACTGGAACAACCAGCTTACTACTGAGGGAAAAAAAAATTGATGACAGATTTTAAAAGAAAAAAGATTATAGGTGTAGAATTATATAATTCTGAGAGTAAGGAAGGCCTGTCTAACCTAAGCATTCATTCAACTCAATAAATATTTGTCAAACGACTCCCATGCATACCCAGGCACACCTTTCCAGGCACTGGGGGCTAGGCATGGGTGACCAGACAATGTCCTTCCTGCCCATGTGGAGCTTTAACATTCCAGACTGGGGAAACCAAGAATAAATGTGCCAACACATAGAGAAACAAAGTCAAATGATATAATACCAAAGAAAATCACTGATAGTTTGGGTGACTTGCCTAAGCTCACAAAACCAGAAAGGGACAGAGCCAGGATTCCAAATGGTCTGTCTGATTACAGACACTATGATTTTATGTATAAATATGAAAATTATGCTGAATAATATGCCCTAAATATAAATAGCAATTATCTCTTGTGGTAGGATTGTATACATTTTTTTCTCTACATATCTGTGCTTTATTTTTCTCCCCCACAGGGCATATACTCCTTGTATTTAAAAAAGTGAATAAACACCCATATAGTACTAATGTGGTATTGTGCTGGACTCTTGCCTAAATTCTTTGCACATAATAGTTCATTTAATCCTTATATGATAAAACCCATTTCACAGATGAGGAAACAGAAACATGGAGTTTAAATGACTTGCTCAAGGTCATGCAAGGGCTTTTCAAGGACTGACTACTTTTATAGAAGGTATGTTGAGTGTCTAGGTCAAGAGGAAAAGATCACTTAACTGCTCCTTCCATTTACATTGATTCCACCCATTGAATTAGTGAAATTTCATCTCATTATCCCCTACTTGTCCTCAGTCAGTGGAGCTCACACTGGAATCGTGCACACCGTGGAATCACCTGGAGAACTTGAAAACCAGTTAGATTCTCCCTTTAGAGATTCGGTGTAATTAGTGTGGTCAAGGCATCATACTTTTAGAAACTCCCAGATAATTCTCATGAGCAGCCAGGGTTGAAAACTGGTGTCCTAGGTGAAAGAAGGAAAGCATTCTGCCCCATAAATGTCCTTTCTATTTGATTGAACCTCTTTATTATTTATTATTTTATTTGATTTGATTGAACACTGATGAATTTTTAATTTTTTTGATTTTTTATTTTTTGGTGAGGAAGATTGGCCCTGAGCTAACATCTGTTGCCAATCTTCCTTTTTCCTTTCTTCTTCTTGTTTTTTCCTCCCCAAAGCACCAGTACATAGTTGTATATCCTAGTTGTAGGTCATTCTAGTTCTGCTATGCAGGACTCCACCTCAGCATGGCTTGATGAGCGGTGCATAGGTCCATGCCCAGGATCTGAACCTGCAAACCCCAGGCCATTGAAGCAGAGTGCACAAACTTAACCACTCGGCCATGGGACCAGCCCCCCAATTTTTAATTTTTGAAAGTAGATATTCATATTTTATATGGGTCTGCAAATAGTACAAACATTTGTTGAATAAAGCTTCCTGCTTGCACATGTCCATATACACATACAAATACCTACTTTCTAAAATCAAAAATTGATCAAAGTGTTCAAATATCTTTTGGTACTTGTTCCAAATTTAAAATTTGTTTTTAATGTACAGTTCGTGTAAAACTTTTATTTGAGAGAAGATATTCTCATTCTTTGACGAGGCTCTTGTTTTATCACGAATATCTCCTCAAAATTAGAAATATTTTTGTATCTTTTAATAGAGGAAAATCACTGATAGTTGAACATTATCATTTGGAATATATATATATATGTATGCATATATTTATTTCTTAGCTTACTATGCTATAGCATACGGTTTCTTGATGCTGTTATGTGAATTTCTAACACTCATTGTATGTTAGTGTTGATAGACTTGGGGACATATATATATGTAATTGCAAAAAATAAAGACCTGAGCAAATTATTAGGCAATGCAAGAACAAATCATTTTGCCCAATAATTTAGATATGTGGGAATTTTATGAGAATTTGGATTATTTACATAATTATTTCAGTTTTCTTCACTGAGTTTTTATTAAATTAGTATATAAGCATTTTAAAATTTTGTCTTGAGATAAACCATCTGTGAGGGATGCGAATTAGTCATGAATGCTTCACCTTTTGTATCCAGGCAATTATTTAAGCTCTCTGCATTTTCTTTTTTGTACCTGGGACATTCTATAGAGTCATATGATGCTGCTAGTGTTGTGACCAAATATATTCATAATATTTTCCCAATATTGAGAAGACCTCATAAGTCCAGGGTCTAAATTTTTTCAGATATTATGTTTTTACTTTTTAAATCTACTCTAGTGATCTGAAATCTGTTCTTTTTTCAAATACTAGTGACGAATGATTTGTTTTAACTAAATTTCTAACTTCTCTAAAATGCCTCCCAATTTAAAGGTAAACATTATGAATACATATTGCTAGAAATTTTTATCTTAAATGGAGGCCAGTATGGGTGAGAAATAGGGGACAGGAAGGAAAATATTTAGAAAGTGAGGATATTTATTAGCCAAACTGTCTTCTTTTGTAAAAGAGATTCTAAATTTTAAGTATTTCAGGGTTGGGTTCTAAAACTATTCCATTTTTATTCGTAGACAGAAAACAGGCCTGAACCAGGGATTAGGAAAGCTTATAGGTTATTAGGAAGGTCCCTTTTAGGAAAATCATAGCTATTAGTCTGCTGCTGAGAAAGTTGGGCTCCGTTCAGAGAATCTCTTAATTATCTCTCCTATTGCTGAAGCTGCAGTTATCATATAGAAAAGAGTGTTCTTCCGTTTAATGAATTCCCAAATGCTATGGCATTTATTAAGGAAATATTTAAGTAGAGCCATTGTTCAGAGGATATTTTATTCTTTCCTCACTACCACTGCCCCTGCCTCAGCTTATTAGTTTCCTAGTGGGAGGTTGAAAGAAATCCACGAGAATATATTGTAGTCTCTGTCTGGCCTTATTCCTTACTTAACTTTGTACTTAACTGCCACAAAAACAGAAATAAGTTCGGACCCTAGTGGGTGCTGATTAAGAAAACTCTTAAGCAAGATACAAGTTGGTTAGCTCCACTAAGATTCTATTTTCTTAGCCCTTTCACTTAATCGTTAATATGAGGAAAAGTAAAGTTCATGAGTATTCATTTCTTTTTAGCATGCATTTATATTCAATATGAACGAGACTTGGTATTCAGTTCAGGGATACACAGACGAAAAATACAAACTTGGATCTTGGCCACATAACCTTACAGTCTAGTCTGAGGGGAAGATAAACATGTGCTTATACAGTGTTATCAGCACCATATGAGGGAGGCCACACCTGATGAGCACTCGTCTCCACTTGGGAGACAAGCACACTTGGAGGAGGAGGCGTGTGGAGCTGCCTCTGGGGGAGACTGGCTGAATATAATTGAAGAAGAGTAAGACATTTTAATGTAGCTGGGCTTCTAAGAATCTTTGGAGAGCTGAGAGAAAGCAAGAGGATAAATAACATCTTTTGGGGGATAGTTCTAGAATAAAAGCAGAAAGCTAAGTTCATCCAGTTCTGAATTACATTTGCAAGAGAAATATTGAGCGAGGAAGTTAAGAATATTGGTAAGAAAGTGGTCAACATGGAGTCCAACCCGGATCCCTGAAGGCCAGGTGGAGCCCTTGGTCTTCAGAGACACACCTCTTCTCAGTCTGAAACAAATCTAACGACTGTCACAGCCCCAAAGAGGTGCTACTTGCCTGTTTTTCTCACTCTAATGATGCCTACCTGGTTCAATGTCATGTGAAACGATTCAAGACCCTACATCTTGTTATATTGATACCTGCACTTGGGGTACTTATCATTGGGACTTTAAAGAAAGAGCAAAAAGGGAGTTGAATTTAATATAAGACAAGGGGGCAAAATTATATACAAAGAAACTATAATGACATAAAACTTAGTTCTAATAATCATTTCATGTTCTTCCTCAATAAATAAAACTCTTTATTCAGGTAAGTTGAAAAAAGAGAAGGATCTCCTCTTGGACAGCATACCTTTCTCTTCCCTTTTTGTCTTCCATTGTGACAGAAACTCTTCTCTGTGTCCCACTCTGTTCTTCTTCCACACAGGTCTAACAGGTCCTTGTATCTCCAGGTTTCATAAGGCTTCATTTGGAATCTTCAGATTACTTTTTGCTACTGAGATTAGTAAAGACCTGCTTTTCTTGTAATTCCCTTTGCAAAATTCATGCCACTATTTATTGCTGTTACCTCCTTCTGTTTGCTTGAGATTCACCTCCATTTTCCAACCCAAGCACTCATGAGTCATTCACTAGTATCTCTGTGTTCCTCCTCTGATGTGGAAGTAGGCAAAATATTTTAAATTCTACCCTTATTTTTGAGAAGATCGACCTTCCAATTGGGATCTGGGGACTTAAAACTGATTTCCTACAGGATTCTCAGTCCATCGTTCAAGATGCATCTATGGTATGCAACACGATTCTGGAGGCTGACAAGTCCCAAGATCTTCAGGGTGAGCTGGCGTGCTGGAGAAGCCAGGAGAGCTCATGGTATATTTCCATTCTAACGGTCAGCAGGCTTGAGATCCCAGAAGAACTGATGTTTCAGTTAGAATCTGAAGGCAAGGAAAAGCTATTTTCCAGTTCAAAGGCAGTCGGACGGGAAGAATTTTCTCTTACTCACAAGAGAGTCAGCCTTTGTGTTTTATTCAGGCCTTCAACTGACTGGATGAGCCTCACCCACATGAAGGAGGGCAATTTGCTTCACTCAGTCTATCCATTCAAATGTTAATCTCACCCGGAGATGAACCCATAGACACACCCAGAATAATGTTTGACCAAATATCTGGACACTCCGTGGTCTAGTCAAATTGGCACATAAAATTAACCATCATAACTGGTAATAGTAGCTATAGACAGATAAAGGCAGTAGCTCAGAGGGATGAGGTAGGTTAAAGAAGCTAGCATTAAGAAAGAATTTTTATTTAAAGACAGTAAATGTTAGTACATGTATATATGTTGATGGGTGATCCAGAAGAAAGGGAAACAATTGTGTTTCAGAGGAAATGATATAAATGGGAAGGCAAGCCACTGAATTGGTTCCACGCTGAGCTGATAGGCTGAGACCCTCCACTGGATTTGCATCGAAAGCCCATTTAAGCTCAGGACTCAACCTACTTTTCCAATCTCGTCTTTTATCACTCCCCATTTCACTCATTAAAAACCTCTAATTATTCTAAACACACTACATTGTCCATTCCTCTGGGCCTTTGCTCTGCCTTTAACCTCATATAAGAACACCCCTTGTATAGCTCCCACATAGTGAACTCTACCTCCTTCTTCATAACCCAGCTCAAATCTCAGCGCAGCTTCCTATGGGCAGCTTCCTCCAGCGTCCTGAGATCAAGCCTGTTGCTCCCGTCCTTGGTACGCTGAAAGTGCGTCACGTGACCGCTTGTAGCTCTGAGCACACTACATGGCAATGATTGTTTCTACATCTGCCTCCTCCATTAGACTGTCACCTCTTTGAAGATTGGGCAACAGATTTTCTTTTTTAATCCCATTATCAAGCACACTACCCACCATGGTGTTTGTTCTCAAATGTTATTTCACTGAGTGAAAATATGAATAAAATGTAACTGGCTCGGCTGAATCTCAAGACATATTTACATGTAGAAACAACTTCCGGCATTTGATAATAACTCAGTCGGAAACTGCTATACCATTTCAGAACTTGCCTCTGCAAGCACACGAGAATACAAAGTGCAACACCACCAGAGCTGATAGGACAATGCCCCTAGGGTTCAGACCAGCACCTAAAGCGCTGCCTGATGACTCTCGGCAGTGTACAGGCCCTGGCTTTGTCCCCCAGTATCAGATGACTCCCAGAGATGGCATGAGCTTCCCTAGGCTGTTAGCAATTCTGCTGAGAGGCTGTATAGTTCTCCACAGAGCTATGCAGAAAGATGAAATTGAGCGACAGAGGCTAAAGGACCTGCCCGAGGCTAATGAGCAAGCCTACATTTGAGCCCCACTTGTGTGTTTGAAGCGTAACCCTCTGTACTTCAGCAAAGCTGCTAATAGTTTAAGCACTTACAGTAATAAAACAGAAGATATAAACAATGCTTTTCCCTAGGAATAGGACTTTTCCAAGGATGTCAATTTTCTGCTGCAATTTTTCTTCAGTAAGTTGAGAGAACTAATGAAAGACGTTCTCCATATATATATATAAAATACCTCTTAGTTCTAAAGCTGATCCTAGTATACCATGCCCAATGTGAATCTTCAACTGCCTATTTGAGATTTATAGCCAATTTTGAATTTGCTGCTGCTGCTGTTTGTTTCCCATCCTATTTTTCTGGGCTAGCAAACCTGTAAATAGTTTACATGCAGGTTCAATTTTTTAGTCTATTTCCTTGTCAAATTCTCAGGCTTTGAGCCTTCTAAAATGGCAGAAGTAATCAGAATTGGACTTAGGCAATGGAAAACAGCACTTAGCAAAGGTGTTACTGGAACCCTCTCTCCCATCCCCTTATTCTCTTTGTCATGAAATTTTCTGCTGTAAAAAGTCCTTGGTATTTCAGAAATGGACTGTCCCTCCATTATAAGAGGTCTATTTAGTGACTCCACCCTTGTGTAGTGGCACAATCAGATCCTGAGTTTATTTCATTTCTGTTATAGTCAAAACTGGCTTTGTATATGCCTATATTTAATGGTTTTCTCTTGGGAACTAAGTAATTTATATTTTATGTGGAGTAACTTAATTTTATGATGTGTCTGGTATAAATAGATTTTTTTTCCTCCTCTACTCCTCTAAGACAATGACAATTTGATTTTCCATTTATGGTAACGTTAATGTAATCTCCTGGATTTAAACACATCATTTCTGTCTAGTTTCTAGCAGCAATCTCATTTGCCAAGCATCAGACTGAGTGCAGTGTTTAATACAGACCACCAATCAAGGAGCCCTTTGGCTGAGTAACCAATTAGAGACGAAGAAGAGAGCAAAAATTCCTCATGATGGCCTCTCATCTTTGTCACACTTCCAGTTGACAAACTGGCCCCCACCTAGCTTCATAAAAGTTGTAAGACTGTCTCTGCATACAGGCATAATGGCACATGTTAGATTTTCATTTAAGTTCTATGAACCTCATCTCAGTAAAGGTCCTCATACCGTATTAGTTTAAAAGGCAGAATATTTCTTATAGAAAAAGTACCAAAAATCTTCCACTGCTTGTCATTAATGATACCCATAAATTCCTTCTTACTGCCAATATTGCTGTCAATCAGGGAAATTAGCGCTAAGAAAAGTACTGTTCTCGAATAAAGGAGCCTGGGTCTGGAAGAGTTCATTCCAGCTCCATTGTTCTTAGGTACCACGCTGCTTGAACATAATAGCAATGAAACTGAATCTCTGACATCGTGCATTTTAACTAGCATATTTTGACATTCTGTTTTACTTTTTATATTCATGTCTAAGGGAGAAAAAAGAGGATACTTTCTATTTTGCACAAGAAAGAATATCATTTTTTAGAAGTCACTTTAAAAAGAGTTAGTCAAATTCAATTTTATAGAACCATATACATCTACAAAAAAAAAATGCTCCAGAAATACATGACCTATGTAAGCTCATAGTTTTTATTTCAACTCTTTTTGTCCAGGCAAGATCAATCCATCTTCTCCCACTGACTCTGTAAAAAACCTCTACCGAATTTCTTTGGATCTTCCTGTGAAAATCAGGCTGGGCACAAGGAATTTCTGAATTCTGATTAAAAATATTTATGGGCTCTTAATGCAAATATTGGAATATCATCAGAACACTAATGATGCTCTGTACTACATCTTCTTTTCATCTAGTCTGACAGTGTAGCTTTAGAGCTTACTCAGTGCCTGGCTGAGCTAAGGACTCACATGAAAGCTGACTGGCTGAGTTTCAAGCTAAATAAAACAGAGGTGAGGATGTTGGGGGTGAAGGGTTGAGAAGGGGCCAGGGACATTATTTGGAGAATGTTTAAACCTGAGGGTTTTCTTACTCACAACTGTGCTCCACAAACCTTAGAACTCTGTTAGGATCATGCCCTGTGCTTGACCCAGAGAACTTTACCTATCATCCCAAGGTAGTGAAGCGAGTTGAGACCATTATAGTTTCTCACAAGCATGCCTTGTCCACACTTCCATTATCTGTTCTTTGTCATTTTTCAAATGATGCCACCGCCGGACTGTAAATGCCTTGAAGGCACGGTCCTCTATGTTCATTTTTTGCATCTCTGGAGCTTAGTATAATGACTGGCATATAATAAGGAATGAGTACATATGTGTTGAATGGATGGATGAAGGAATGAACACCATGGCTAGTCAATAAGTGGCTCATGTTAATCCTACCCTTCAATATTGTCCTGAAAAATCTTTTGATTCTAACTGCAAATGAAGCTTAATAAGGTGTATTATAGCTTCAGACTTAAACAACACCCAGGACAGCAAAGACCAAACAGAACCTTTGTGCTAAGCGAAGATAGTTCTCCTCCTTCAAGGACCTAGACAGAGGAAGCCTCATGTCAGGCTGCGTAGCTTGGTAAAGCAAGTATAATCAGATTCCAGCCCTGACACAGCGCCTTAGCTTCGAGTCCTTGGGTAGCATGCAACCTGGAGGCCCCACAATGCCTCAGGGGGATTTACCATAGAACACCGCTTCCCCAAAGCCCCATTTGCTGGTATTTATAACTCAGCAGACAATTGTTCTTTGCAGATAGGATAATGATTTAATGTTAATAGATCCTCAATGGCTGTTTAAACTATTGTACCTATTCCTATCCTAAGCTTATGATCTTTAAATTCCTAATGTTTTCCGTTACAAATAAATATTTGTGCTCTAGAGCAGTTTTTCCAAGGAAGTAATGGAAAACATTAAATAAGGATTCTCCTCTGATTTGCCAAATGAGACTTCTTGACAAGCCACCGTGCTGAGAGACAGTCAAAATTAAATGCTAGACCTTAATAATGAGCCAAGGGACAATTCATTGAGATTTGCTATAAAATTAGCCATGTTATAGATTTAAGAAAGCTTGCAAATACCTAGGAGCAAGCAGAAGGTCACAGTGAGGTGTCTCATTCTTTCCTGATCACCAGCGCTCCCAGTTCGTCCTTGGTTCTTGGTGTACTATGTTGCAGAATATTGCATTGAAAAACAAAGGAGGGGGCTCTCCCTGTAATCTGAGAGATTTCTAATCATTTCAGCCAAGTACAGCAGACACACTCTGCTTTTGGTCACATGGGCAAGTTAGCCCAAGTCAAAACACCAGTTCTTTTTTTTGTTTTTTTCTTTTTGTCTTTTTTAAAGATTGGCACCTGGGCCAACAACTGTTGCCAATCTTTTTTTTCTGCTTTATCTCCCCAACGCCCCCTGTACGCAGTTGTATATCTTAGTTGCAGGTCCTTCTAGTTGTGGTATGTGGGACGCTGCCTCAACGTGGCCTGATGAGCGGTGCCATGTCCTCGCCCAGGATCCAAACCCTGGGCTGCTGCAGCGGAGCGCACGAACGTAACCACTCAGCCATGGAGCCGGCCCAAGAGACCAGATTTTAAGTACTTTAACACACTGTACAAGAAGAAAATCGTGGAGAGATGGCCTTGTCACGTGGAAGTGTCGCCTGCATAGTTCAAGGGAGTGCTGACATGCAGAGTAACTTGGAACAGGTCTCAGCTAAAGACATGATTCTTGGGTTAAGTTGACTGTGTAACCTATGCAAAGAAATCAAAGTGATGATGAAAACAATCTAGAGAAAGAGAGAACTTTTGTAGTGCAAGATGTGCCCAGATGTTTTTGCAGTAAAGCCGACTTTAGTTTTTAATTTAAAAGAACACTCAATAAATATATGGTAATTTTAGAGAAATCAAAAACAAAGAAAAAGAAAAAAAGCAACAAATACACAAAGCAAACCAAAGCATCTGTTGTCCCAGAATCTAGAAGTAACTGCTAGGATAGCCTTGGTCATTATCATTTTGGGATACTTTTCACCCATCAATGTATGTTATTATAAAAGCTAGTTCAACCACTGCATACTGTTCATAATTTGATTTTTAAAATTAATAATATACCACACATATTTTTCTATGTGAGTAGTTAAATATTCATCTATAGCACCATTCGTTGCTATAGTTGTTCTTGTATAATATTCCACTCTTTCTCTCTGATGATATATGATCATCATGTATTTTTAATCAGTACACTATTTATCGCTGAACTTTCAGATAGTATCTGATTGTTCGCCATTATAAACATTGCTTTAATAAACAACTTTGTAGTTCAATCTTTGAGTATAAACTTTACGTTTTCTTAAGATAAATGTAGAAATGCTAGATCAAATATTATGCATATTGTAGCAGACAATTTGACCTGCTCACCAAAATCCATGTTCTCTTCCTTCTGGACACAGCCAGGCTATGTTTCCCTACCTTCAATGAACATAAATGTGACCATGAGACTGAGTTCCAACCAATGATTTCCCGTGCAATAATGGCCCCTACAAACCTCCTGAGCACACTTCTTCATACCCTTTTCTTTTTTCAGTTGTTTGGAATGACAGCGATCCCTAGTACCAGGTTGGAAGCCATATATTTAAAGTTGACAGAGCTTCTGTTAGCCTGGGTACCCAAATAACTGTGTAGAGAAGGGCTCTACCCACGTGTTCACTGACCCAACACTGTGACATGTACAAGAAATAAACCTCCGCAGCGTTGGAGCTGTTACGTATTTTGTGATCTACTTGATATTCCAATCAATACAAACATTTTAAAACTTTTATTGTATTTATTGTCATAATGATGTTGAAAATAAATGATTTCCTAATTTATTTTACACAGTTGGCAATCAGGATTTTATTATCTTTTGAAAATTCTTTATCAAACAAGTGAAATATATGTCCTTGTTCTAATTTGCATCTTCTAATTATTAATGAGGTGGAAGGCTTTTTCATATACTCATAAGTAACTGCACTTGAAATGAAATAATGAATCTTCTTTTGTAATCACTAATCATCCTAAAAGCAGTGGTAATAGTAAGATTGACTTTTAGCAATTTGGAAATTGGAAAGTATTGCAAATAAGCCATCTAATTTTACAAAGAAATAAGAAAAAGATATTATTAACTTATTTGAAATCATCCTGTCCTAATAAGGAGTTAAGGTGATTAATTTATTAATCTTTATAAGACTTGAAGCTTAACATAATAGCATAAGTTATGGGAAAATAAACTTCACTTATTATTATTGACTCATGACCATTAAGCCTTTTATTCAAGGCAGAACTGAAAATTGAATATAAAGTACAACTTTCACAATTAAAAGCTTTAAATTAAAAGGAACTTTAAAGCACATATTTGCTGATTGTTTCTCATGTTCAGTAGTTGTGTTGTCTACTTATTACAGAACACGTATGCACAAATCTCTCAAAGAAAATAGTAGCAAAATAAAATTTTTCACAAAAGAATTGAATTTTAGTTAATCCCCCCTGCTCAGTATTTCCTGGTACCTGATGGTCTTCCTTTCACTCGGGCAGTGAAACCTCCTGCCCTGTAGCGCCCAGAGCCTCAAGGCACAACCAAACTGTGACTTTGAAATAAACTTTCAAAAACCTAGCCCTGAGGTTACTAAGGATTTAAAACACTCAGATGAGGCCAGAGTAAGACTTTCCCCCTGCTCCCTGAGTCCACATCTTCTCCTGGGATGGGAGAGCGTCAGCAAGGAAGCAAGGGGCTCCCTGAGCACCTGCGGGTCCCTGAGAAGGTCTGGGGGAACGCTGGGCCTTTGCGATCACCCCACACCAACCTTCACTTGGGCAAGGGTGACAGCATCTTGGTAAACTCAGAAGAACAGAAAGTAGAAGTCCATAACCCTTTTCTAGGGACTAGAAAGAATCCCAGAGTGGTGTTGACTTTATAGAATATCTAGGTCAGAGGTCACAAGTGGCACCTGTGGTAAGCAGAATAATGATCCCCCAAAGATGTCAAAATCCTAATCTTGGACTCTGTAATTATGTTAACTCACGTGGCAGAAGGGAATTTACAGATATGATTAAAATTAAGAGTGTTCAGATAGGAAGATTATCCAGGATAATCCACGTGGGTCCGATCTAATCGCATGATTCCTTAAAAGTGGATAACTTTCCCCAGCTGTGGTCAGAGAGAGCTGTGACAATGGAAATAGGGCCAGAGAGAGATGACATTGCTGGTTTTGAAGATGTAGGAAGGGGCCCATGAGCCAAGGTATATGGTTGACCTCTAGACGCTGGAAAAAGCAAGGAAATGGAATCTCACAAGAATCATCAGAAAGGAACACAGCCTGCCAATACATGCATTTTAGCCCAGTGAGATCCATGGCAGGCTCCTGACCTACTGGATTATAAGATAATAAGTTTGTATTGTTTTAAGCCACTGAGTTTGTGATAATTTGTTACAACAGCAATGGAAAACTATTATGACTGTCCACAGGCTAGATATGGCCTATTGCTGGGAAATTTTGCATGAAATCTTATTTCCACTTTCTTGAAAACCAGAAGATCTATGAACATTGGTCCACATTTGCACACAGAAGCAGTCCACTAGAGCTGAATGCTGGTCCACCTCTTCCAACAGGACAAGTTCCTCAGGTTGTTACAGTTCCCACTACCCACCTACTACAGTTGTCTATTTACCCATCAAGCTACTACAGGTATTTGATTGGCAGCATAGGTCTAGGCACATAGACTCAAAATAACCCTACCTAATTTACCAGACCCTTAGTATTATTTAAGGATAGAAGAATAATTCCATTGTCAACAAAGAATATCTTGGAGATGGTAAAGTCCATAGGTAGTCCCTTTGAGTTTCCTATGCCAGGAGAAGAGTGAGGGGCTCCAGCTGGGAGTAACAGCTGGAGGAGTCTTGTAGTCAGAAATAAGGGACAATGCAGCAGTAACCTGTGAGAGCAAGAACAACTAAAGATAGCAAGAATGAGGACACCTCATTGGGTGCCAGCCCTTGCCATTTCCCCATGCTTTGGCTATATATAAACAAGCTTCTCAGAATTTAGGATTCACAACACTAGGGAAAAAGAGAACCCAAATTGATTAAGATTAATTTTACTTCAGCGTGATGAAGGAGAGTATAGTAAAATACTTAAACAGTTAATGAGGTACAAAATGCAATCATGTAAAAGAAGGGGCTTATTAAACAAAGGTTAATGAAAATAGTTTTGAGTTCATCTGTTATGTCAAAAAATAAAGCACAAGAATAAAAGTGGATTATTATGATCAATGAAATTAAGAGCCAGTTTTTTGAAAAGGTAAACAAAATTGACAAATCTTTAGCTAGACTCACCAAGAAAAAAAGAAAGAGGATTCAAATAAATAAAATTAGAAATGAAAGAGGAGATGTTACAACTGATACCATAGAAATGCAAAGGATCATAAGAAACTGCTATAAACGATGATGCACTAACAAATTGGCAACCTAGAAGAAACGGATAAATACCTAGAAACATACAATCTACCGAGACTGAATCAAGAGGAAATAGAAAATCTGAACAGACTGATTACTGGTAAGGAAATTGAATCAAAAACCTTGCAACAAACAAAAGTCCAGAACCAGATGGCTTCACTATTGGATTCTACCAAACCTTCAAAGAAGAATTAATACCAATTCTCTCAAACTCTTCCTAAAAATAGAAGAGAAGGGAATGCTTCAAAATTTGTTTTGTGAGGCCAGCATGACCCTGATACCACAACCAGACAAGGATGCCACAAGGAAAGAAAATTATAAGCCAATATCCCTTATGAACATAGATGCAAAAATCCTCAACAAAATATTAGCTAACCGAATTCAACAATACTTTAAAAGGATCATACAGCACGATCAAGTGGGATTTATTTCAGGGCAGCAAGGATGGTTCAACATTCACAAATCGGTCAATGCGATACACTGCATTAACAAAATGAAGGATAAAAAGTATACGATTATATCAATAGATGCAGAAAAAACATTTAACAAGATTCAATATCCATTTATGACAAAAACTCTCAACAAAGCAGGTATAGAGGGCATGTACCTCAACATAATAAAGGCCATATATGACAAGCTCATAGCTAATGTCACACTCAACAGTGAAAAGCTAAAAGCTTTTCCTCTAAGTTCAGGAACAAGACAAGGAAGCCCACTCTTGCCACTTTTATTCAACATAGTAGTGGAAGTCTTAGAGCAATCAAGCAAGAAAAAGAAATAAAAGGCATCCAAATTAGAAAGGAAGAATAAAACTGTCACAATTTGCAGATCACATAATATCATATCTCTATAGAAAACACTAAAGACTCTGCCAAAATACGGTTGAACTAATAAACAAATTCAGTAAACTTGCAGGATATAAATCAATACACAAAAATCTGCTGCACTCCTATACACTAACAATGAATTATCAGAAAGAGAAATTAGGAAAACAATCCCATTTACAATTGCATCAAAAAGAATAAAATACCTAGGAATAAATTTAGCCAAGGAGGTAAACAACTTATACATTGAAAACTACAAGACATTAATGAAAGAAAGTGAAGAAGCCACAAATAGATAGAAAGCTATTTCATGCTCATAGATTGGAAGAATTAATATTGTTAAAATGGCCAGACTACTCAAAACAATATACATATTCAGTGAAATCCCTATCAAAATTCCAAAGGCATTTTTCACAGAAATAGGAAAAAAAACCCTAAAATTCGTAGGGAACCATAAAAGACCCCAAACAGTCAACGCAGTCTTGAGAAAACACAAAGCTGGAGGCCTCATGCTTATTGATTTCATGCTATGTTATAAAGCTATAGTAAATAAAACAGTATGATATTGTCATAAAAACAGACACATAAATCAATGGAATAGAATCAAGAGCCCAGAATTAAACCCACACACATATGGTCAATTAATTTACTACAAAGGGGCCAAGCATATACAATGAGGAAAGGACAGTCTCTTCAATAAATGGTCCTGGGAAAATTGGATAGCCACCTGCAAAAGAATGAAACTGGACCACTATCTTACACCATACACAAAAATTAACCCAAAATGGATTAAAGACTTGATCTTAAGACCTGAAACTATGAAATTCCTCGAAGAAAACAGGTGATAAGTTCCTTGACATAGATCTTGGCGATAGTTTTTTGAATCTGACACCAAAAGCAAAAATAAATGAGACTACATCAAACTGAAAAACATCTGCACAGCAAAGGAAGCCATAAACAAAATGAAAAGGCAACCTACTGAATGGGAGAAAATATTTGCAAAGTATATATCTGCTGAGGGGCGAATATCCAAAATATATAAAGAACACATAAACTCAATAGTTAAAAAAAATAAAAAAAACGGGCGGAAGATCTGAATAGACAGTTTTCTAAAGAAGACATACAGATGGCCAACAGGTACCTAAAAAGATGCTCTACATCATTAATCATCAGGGAAATGCAAATCAAAACCACAATAAGATATCACCTCATACCTGTTAGAATTAAAAAGTGTTGGCGGGGATTTGGAGTAAAGGGAACACTTTTGCACTGTTGGTGGGAATGTAAATTGATGCAGCCACTGTGAAAAACAGTACAAAGTTTCCTTAAAAAAATGAAAATAGGGGCCAGCCGGGTGGCACAGCAGTTCTGCTTCCGCAGCCCCGGGTTCACCGGTTCAGATTCCAGGTGTAGATCTACACATTGCTTGTCAAGCTATGCTGTGGTAGGCGGCCCACACATAAAGTTGAGGAAGATGGGCATTGGTGTTAGCTCAGGGCCAGTCTTCCTTAGCAAAAAGAGGAGGATTGGCGGCAGATGTTAGCTAAGGGCTAATCTTCCTCAAAAAACAAAAAAAACAAAGTAGAAATAAAAATAGAGCTACACATAATCCTACAATTCCACTTCTGAGTGTTTATCTGAAGAAAACGAAAATACTAATTCAACAACATATATGCACCCCCATGTTCATTACAGCATTATTTACAATAGCCAAGATATGTCCATGAATGGATAAATGGATAAAGAGATTATGGTGTATATTTTTGTATACAATAGAGTGTCATTCAACCATAAAAAAGAATGAAATCCTGCCATTTGAACAACATGGATGGACCTCGAGGGCATTATGCTAAGTGAAACAAGTCAGACAGAGAAAGACGAATACCCTAAGATCTCTCTTATATGTGGAATCTAAAAAAATAATTTAAAAAAATGTTTTAAGTCTAAGCTCATAGATACAGAGAACAGATTGGTGATTGCCTGAGGTGGGGTGGGGGGGGGGGAGGGTGGGAGAGATGGGTGAACTATTTTTGAGTTTTGTTGGTTTAAATAAATTGAATTTTTTTTAAAAAAAAAGAATAAAGGTGGTGAAAATTATATGTAAACCACTATACTGAACTGAAACGTCCCATAAGTCATCATGAGACAGTTTTTTCCTATCTTTCATGCCCATCCTCAAAAGAAGATATAAAAAATATAAAACTTTACCCCACTCCTCTCCTTCTTTACGATCAGGATCAGCAGACGACAGGAGTCAATTATCAGATGTATTAAATCTAAAGTCATCCTATGTCAGGAAGCATTATAGTGTTGTTTTAATATTGGAAATTAAGTTCAGTTATCACTTCAAAGAAATTTGTATTCCCTGAATTCTTATATTTGTGACAGATTTTTTCACTAAGCTTTATTAAAATAAATTTCATATACAATACAATCCATGTGAACAATTTAAGTGTACAGCTTGATGAATTTTGACCAATATACATACCCTTGAAATCATCTCCTTAATGAAGATACAGACTGTTTTATTCACACCCAGTGAAGATATAGAATGATTCATAAAGTTCTTTCATACCCATCTGAAGTCAATCTCAGCCTCTCACCCTGGGCATTTCTATCATAAATTTGTTTTGCCTCTTCTACAATTTCACACAAATAGAATCATACATTGTGTAGTCTTTTTTGTCTGTCTTCTTTCACTCAGTATAATGCTTTAAAAATTCATTCATGTTATTGCATGAATTTGCTCCTTCTCATTGCTGAATAGTATTCCATTCACTGTATGAATCGAAACAGTTTATATATTTATCTATTGATGGGCTTAGTTTGTTTCCACTTTTGGGTTACTATGAATAAACTTACCATGAACATTTAGGTTTAAGATTTTGGAGATATGTTTTCTTTTCTCCTTTGTTAATACCTTGCCTTATTGCATTGGCCAAAATTGCCATATCTTATGGTAAGCATATGATTCACATTACAAGAATTCGCCAGGCCATTTTTTAAAGACTTTGTATGAATTTACTCTTCTAATAGCAAACAATGAGTGTTTCACTTGCTCCACATCCTCATCGACACTTGGTATTGTCAGTCTTTTAATCTTAGCCATCCTAGTGGGTATAAAGTAGTACCTCATTGTGATTTAAATTCACATTTTCCTATTGTCTGATGATGTTGAGAATCTTTTTATGTGCTTATCCTCCCTTTGAAAATCTTCCTTTGTGACACTTTTACACAAATATTTTGCCTATTTTGTATTGTATGGTTTTCTTTGATTGAATCATAAGAGTTCTTTAGATATTCCTGTTACAAGTTCTTTATTCGTTATGCACTGAAGATATTTTTTTTCCAGTCTGCATATTGTCTTTTCATTGTCTCAGTGGTGTCTTTTGAAGAGTAGAACTTTTTGTTTAACAAAGTCTGATTTATCATGTTTTTTCTTTTTCTTTTGTGGTTAGTACGTAAGAAATCTTTGTCAACCCCAAAGTTGCAAAGATTTTCTCTTATGTTTCTTTCTTTGAGTTTTATACTCTTAGCCTTTGTTTAGGTATGATTCATTTCTAATTAACTTGGGCATTAGATATGAGACAAAGATCAAAGTTTTTTTTCTATATCAATAACCAATTGTTCCAACACCATTTTTTGAAAAATCTCTACTTTCCCCTTTAAAGTGGACCTTTTTGTCAAAATTAATTGGCCATATATGTGTAGTCTATTTCAAGACTTTTTTTTCATTGTTTTATGAATATCTTTATCTTTATGCAAATATTACAGTCTTGATTATTGTAGCTTTAAACTTTGAATTGAAGAAATATGAGTCATCTTTGTTCTTTTTTGTCAAAATTATTTTGACTATTCTGGCTTCTTTGCATTTCCATGTAACTTTTAGACATAGTGTCTTAATTACTGCTAAAAGGTCTGCTGCAATTTTTTATGGAGATTGTTTTAGATTTAATGGTCTTATTTGGGGAGAATGGACACCTGAATGATATTGTGTCTTCTACTCTATGAATGTGATATATCTAATTATTTAGATCCCCTTTCATTTTGCTCAGCAATGTTTCTAGTTTTTAGTGTAGAAATCTTTAATTTATTCCTAAGTGTTAATTGGTTTTGATTCTCTTTTAAGTAGTATTTTTTAAATTTTCTGTCTGTTGTTAACGTATAGAAATGATATTGATTTTTGTAAATTGGGTTGGAATCTGATTAAGATTGGTGGTTGTGTGTGTGTGTGTGTCTGTGCTTGTGTGTGTATAGATTTCTTATGATTTTCTAAATAGGCAATTATGTCATCTGCAAACAGAGGTATTATATTTATCCTTTTCAGTCTTTATGTATTTTTTCTTGCCTTATTGCATTGGCCAAGACTCTACTACAACGTCTAATCTAAATGATGAGAAGGGGCATGCTTATCTCATCCCCAATTTTAGGGGGAAAGCATTAAATATGTTGGCTATACATTTTTCATAGAGGTCCTTTTTCAGATTAAGGAAGTTATATCCTATTTCTAGTTTGCTGAGAATCTGTATCATGAATATGTATTTCACTGTGACTGAAATTTGCACCTGAAATTAAATCAGTATATATGTAGCTTTCACATTTAAACACAAGTTGTTCATAGTTTGGCTTTTAAGCAAGATGATCTAAGAAAAAGTATTGAGTTTATGAGATGATGCTGCCTCCATCTATTCAGAAATGGGTAAAACAGTAAAAAGTACATTATCATCATCATAATCATCTTCATACATATTAAGCAAGAAATGTCCCCCCAAAAAGAAGTGTATGTATTCCAAGAATTTTGTTCCTCCAAAGGGGATTATAACTACTTACCTTTGTATAATATTTCACAGTTTACCAGATAGTTTTTACCTATAAGATCTCATTTGATCCTTCAAACCTCAGAGATAGGTTAAGCAGGTATTTTAACCATATTCATTCTACCATGAAAGAAATAAGGGCTTATTGAGATGAAATAAAACACCATCAAAGATTTGAAATTTCAACTTGGGAGTTTCTACTTGAGTGCACAACTCCATACTTTTCCAACTTTCCAGTGGTTGTAAGTAGTAGAAACAAGATGGTTACTGCAGATAATGACATGCACTCTCCTTATTCTTAGCATTTAGGGGGATTACATATCTTTTAAGTGACAAGTGCTGAAACATAGAATTCCTTTGAATAAATTTCTACCTAGGTTATAAACTCATCCCCTAGTAAATATAAGCATCTAAAGGGTCTGATTCTTAGCCTCTTGTACATGCCACTGCATATAGCTCTGTGCCTGGCAAACGGGAGGCCACAATAAAAATGTGAAGATTAACTATCACGAATACTACATGCTACTGCTCCTTCTGTGAGGACACGTTGAACTCAAATCCCATCAACAGGTTTTTAAATCTTATAATTATCTTTCAACACAGTAAAAGTAAATAACAAGAAATAATTTTGTCCCTCAGGAGTCATGTTCTAACTCTAAAGTTTCTCAGTAACTATCCTCTACTGCCTTCTAAAAAACAATATGGAAGGATTCTCACCTGTTTATACTTTACTTAAAATTAAAGAACCAAATCTGTTTTTTAGGTATGTGTATATACTATATGTGGCTTTAGATTGTTGTGATATACATGTTATGTCATTAAGATCTATAATATATGGCTAAAGAGGAAGGATCTAGATTTCAAATGTGGATCATGACACAGTAATAAACACTAAGCAACAAGACAGTATTAAATGGTCTGTTTGTTTATCTCTCTTTTCTACTAGACTGAAAACTCCCTGCAGGCCACGGCTGTGTCTGGTCACAACTGAATTATTGTCTAACACATGGTAGCACTAAATAAAGATTTGGTGAAAGAATGAATGGAATGAGTGCCAAAACTGAAAGGTACCAGCTCGAGTTCTGAATACAACTACTTGTGCTTTTTCAATTTAATGCCAGAAGAGCTTGAACATAAGAACCCATGCTGGGGAGCAGGACATTTTTCTATTAGATGCTTTATTTATCCCTACATCTTTCAGACAGGCAGAGGGAAGGTGCTCCAGGAAGGAGAGTGGGATGCTGGGTGTCAAGTCTCCAGGGTTTAATTCCCAACTCTGAATCTCAGTAGCTTCAAGGCCTTGGGCAAGTCACTTAACCTCTGTTCCAAACAGAAATAATACCACCTCCTCCCAGGAGCACACCAAGGCAAGTTTGATTGATGGCTAAGCTCTTGGAGTCTTTGATGAAATGTGCTGAATGGCTGCCAAGTATTACTACTGCTAATAATAATAATGTTTTTCTAACACAGTCCCACAGAGCAATATAAATCGGTAACAAGGGACAGATTGCTCCAACAAAGCAAATTGTGACCGATTCTTTTTGAAAGAAGGATGATAGGCTGAATTCCACAATGGTATCGTTTTCTGTACTCTGTTCTCTCCTTATTTGTAAGGAAAACAACTTGTCATATGTCTACATGAGATGTTTAGGCTTCTTTAGAAAGGAGAAATGAAGGAGACAGATTGGAACCAAGCACAGACACAGTCATATTATGGAAATATCATGTTTCTTGGGTAGGTTGATGATCTATATTAAAAAAATAAAAAATAAAAGGGTGACTAGTAAGGCAGGAATGTTGTCATTTGTTATTTCATCAGCTACATGGTTTTATTGTATCCCAAAAGAAAATTTAAGGAAACTCTAATCCATCAATTTAGTTTCAGAACATCTATTTCTTGAAATAGAAATATTATTCTACATACTTAGGAGCTTTTTTCTTTTCCCTTACAATATCTAATATGATTTAAAAATAAGATTTGTTAGATAATTTTCCTGGTTGTGAAATAATTTATATTTACTCTGGAAAATTTGGACAAAGATGTAAAACATAAGTGAATAAAAATTGAGATGCTGCTATAGTGTAGTAATTAAAAATGCATTCCCTAAATAGACTGCCAAGGTTCAATTCTATAACTGCCATTGTTAGTTTGATCAAAACTCTTAATCTCTGTGTATTTCAGTTTCTTCCTTTTCTAAGTGTGACAATAATACCTATCTTCCTGGTTGTTATGTGAATTAAATTAAATTAAAGTAGTACATGTGAAACACTTAGAAGAGTGCCTGGCACAGAGAACACTGTTCAATGAATTATTGCTATTATGTAATTGCTCATAATCTCTAAACTTAAAGACAAGTCCTTTCTATGATTATAAAATTTTATATTATGTATATAGCTTCTTTTGCAAAATTGAGATCTGTTTGTGTCCCCCCGAAATTCCTATGTTGAAATCTAATCCTCAGTGTGATAATATTTGAAGGTGTGCCCTTGGGGAGGAGGGTGGAAGCTTTGGGAGTGGGATTAGTGCCCTTATAAAAGAGACTTCAGAACGCTCTCTCATCCTCCCTCCGTATGAGGGCGCAGAGAGGAGACAGCTGCCTATGACCAGGGAAGCGAGCTCTCACTAGACCCCGAGTCTGCCAGCATCTTCGTCTTGGACCTACCAGCCTCCAGAACTGAGAAATAAATTATTGTTTAAGTCAGCTGGTCTATGGTATTTTGTTATAGCAGCCCAGACAAAGACAAGATCATACTGTACAAACTGTTTTTAACCTGCGTTTCATCACTTAGTACGTAACAAGAATTTTCTCATGTCGTTAGACATTTTTCTACATTTATGCACGGTCATTCAGGAATGCAAAATTTTCTATGCATGGATTTGTCATAACCAAAAGGACCAGCTTCTTGTTGTCAGCCATTTACAATGCTTCCAGTTTTTGTTTTTATAAAGAATGCTGCAATGACCAACATTCTGTGCATCTCAACAACTTTTAAATGATGGATTTGGGATTTATCTCCACAAGTAGAATTTCTGAGGAGCAAAGAACATACATACTTCTAAAGCTTTTGATATTAAATTATCCTCCAGAAAGCCTGGGACGGTAGTATATATGTCATACTAATTTAATGTTGTCTTATTAAATCTCCTTAAACATATGTTGTTTAGCCCTCCATGAGAAATGCCCAGGACAGTCTTTTATTTGAAGTCAAGAGGCAGAGGAATAAATGAAGAGAGGAAAATAGAATAAAAGAGTGTGGATGACTTCAGCATTTTTCCAAGATTGATTTTTACTGAGACGATCTACGGGTATGCGTTTCAGATTGATAAACCTTGGTAAAAACTGACAATCATAGACTCTGCTCCTCTACTCTATTTAGAAAAATTTGTTTTCAAACCTTTCTGTTATTTTTTCTCTTTTTTCTGCTAATACATGATATCAAGGCCATTTTGAAATAGCCGTATCCTGGCATAATTTATATTACATTCTTATAATTTACTCATTTTTAAAAATCAGTTAACAGAAAGTCAAGCTCTCCTTTGGCGTTTGTTCCATCCCAGTAAGATGTAAATCTCTAGAGAAATACTGATGCAAATAAAAGATAGTTTCTGGTATACATTAGGACTCTGACATCAGCTTTTATTTTTCTCTTCGCCAATTCATGCTTGCCTAACCATTGGCATCTTCACCTTCTTAACCTTGTTTTTTATTCTCTGGACTGCCATCCAAAAGGAGGATAATCATTTTTAAACTAAGGTTACAGTCATTGAATCTAGAAAGTAAGAAATATATGGATTCAGTTTGGTGGAAGGAGAAAAGAGAACGGAGGCTCAGTTATTCGAATAAAGACATGCCCCTTGATGTTAATGTATCTAGTAGCTATGTTTAATAGGAACATTCTTCATGTATTGCAATGAATGGTGTACATCTAAATTCTGCATATAAAGCTGTAATTTCATTGAAAGAGTCTAGTGACATTGATAAATTATGTCACAGGTAAGCTGTACTTGAATTACAACTTTGATTATTTACACTTGAGTCTACGTTATTCCTATATTAAACCTGTCATAGCACTATCTTGTCCCGGGCCTGCTAACAGGACCACGATGATAATTTATTCCAACAGTGGGTCAGATGGAACAGCATCACAGCGTCACTCAACCACTTCCGAGAGAGGTGAGAGTAATGCAGGGTCTGGTTCAAGTGTGAGAGGCAGAAATTACCCAGAAGCTATTTTGCAAACTGTCCTACGTAGGGAAAAGAGAGCTTCCGGGTGTCTCGAGGGAGCAGGATCTCTAACCTGCTAACCTCTTAAAAGTGGGAAACTATCTCTGTGATTCTCTCTGTCTCTTCCACCTTCCCCCTCTCATTATTATTTGGTTTACAAACACCTCTGCATTACTTTGGTAACAAGAGGGAACCTCGAAGATTTATTTTAGATATTCTTATTTTGAATTTATGTGAGCCTGTGAGCAGACCTCAGTCCCTTTTAACAAAATCGCCTGGTTTGTGACTTGTCTTATATTATGGGCCCCAGGAAAAAGTAATCTGGTCTGGGCACATGTAGTTGATTAAGAGATTCTGGATCCATTTTATTTATCGAATATTTCACTTATAGGAAATTTTTAAGTTAAAGTTATCCTTACTTTTTAAAGAATAATTTACAGCACAAGAGAAATAAAACATGATGTTTTGACCTGAGTTTATAAATTGTAAAGCTCAATGCCAGATAATGGTATTGTGGGGAATGCCTCCTACTTGCTAAGGATATTTATGTACCTTTTCACACACTCTCCCATGAAGAAGCTGAAAGAGATGGCGTGGGAAGGGCTTTAATTGGATATTAATCACAGCTAGTATCTGAGGTCACCACGGACCCCAACTAATTCACAAGACTGCCTGAATGAAGTTTGTTGATAGAAAAAGGGAGACACTGGGCATATGTGAGCCTACTAGCTATATGTAAGTGGATACTATTTTGGAATCAGCTTGTGTACAATGCTAATACAGATTTTGTAATAAATAAGTAGTCTTAAAGAAAAGGTACACAAGACTAATGTGGTTTCTTGAGAAAGAACATGATAGAAGGAGAGCCTAGAAGGGAAAATATAAAAATGAAGATAGTAATTGGGTTAGGTAATTGAGATTATTGATGCTTCTTACTTATTTTAAAAAAAGCAAGGGTTCCAATTTTTGTTCAAACCATAAAGAAAAAGCTTACCCCATCAACCTACTGAGGTTCAATCTCCTAACAGGACAGTTGCTTTTTATAAACTTTGCCTGTGCCCATTCATCTATCTTTAAAAATAGATATGGTCAATTAGAAAAAAGCCACTGTATAAAGTTCTAGATTTGTAGAAAGGAATATCATACTTCTGTACCATATCTTACAGTTTTCAAAGCACTTTCAAGAAAAATTTCAAAAATGTTACATGCGAATTGGATTCTTACTAAAATACACTGGAAATGTTATTCTTAAAAATCCCCTGGATCTATTTTCTAACCTGAATTTAAAACTCTATAGTTTATAAAATGAGATAAGTCTTACAGATGGGCAAGAAGAACAATCAACATTAGCTCTAGATGGTTAATGTGATTTATTGTTAATATGACCAACATTGCAATGTTGATCAAATGGTTAACTTGTCTGTAGCCACATTATTTACATTTACTAACTGGGGCAGAATACTAGAAAAATCCTTGGGATTTGGTGAACAATTCCCTACTCAGCCTCTTAGTCCTTTAATATCAAGGCAATTCTTTAAAAGCACAGTCTAAAGTGTCAACCTGACCTCATGTTCCCATGAGGGAACTTCTAATAGACTCATGCCTGTGGCCTTTCCCACACGCTCACTGACTTACTCCTTCTTATGGGATTTTCTGACTGGCAAGTTGGAAGAACAACGAGGTAATTCCAGGTTCTCTTTTTGAAGCTGCCTGTCTATGGAAAGTCTATATTCTGGTCTGTTCTCTCTGTGTGCTAAGCTTCTTGGGTCAAGAGACTCCTACAGGGGTGTCCTGTGGTGGCCCAGCTCATAGTGACCATGTGGCTAAGTATAAATATAGAGTGAAAAATCAGGAAAATGCATACCTATGCCATATCCTCCAGCTCAGCTTTTACCAATAAGAAAGCTAACATTTTGGTCTTTATCCACTTCCTATGGCTACAGAGTGTTGTTTATTGGTGTTTCAAGAGAAGAAAGGAGTGATGCACAGTCTATTAACCTTGAAAGATAGACATGAGGACTGATATTTAGGGACCAAAATAACACGTGATCTTTGCTTCTGATGATGCAGCTAGAGATTTATTTATTTCACACTTTGTAGACCCAGGGCTTCTATAATTGTATCTTGTTATTTTGAGGAGGCACGTTTGGCTGTTTTTTTCAGTAGTGCAGCTAGTTATTAGCCGAGACAGACCCTGGGGAGCTAACTGTTCAAGCTTTAGTGCTCATGACGTTGTTGCTGCCCATGAATCTCACAGGGGCAGCCTGGCCTAGTATTCCAGGGGAGGCCCAGAAAAGGATTAGAAGATCATGGAAAAAGAGAGTCCTTTTGTCAGTCATCACTGTGCAGGCTCTGTAAGCACTGGTTGAATGGAATGATTTAACATCATTGTATTTTGTTTTTCATCAAGGCCTTCAAACTAGGGCTTTAAATTTTAGAATCAGTTAAGTTTTGTTTGAGCAAGAGAGCTTCATAGCAGGCATAGGTAGGAATCTGAGTCAATCCTTTCCTTGATCTGCATTTAATGTCAAGGGGGTGAAGTGTGAAAGGCTCACACCCTGGATTCGCATGGTTTGTCTCAAAAGAGCTCTGCCCAATCCATTGTCTTCAGGTGACTGGATTCTGGCTCGGAGGGCTGGCGACTGCATCAATGAACAGCCCGCCCCCCCATAAAGGAACACTTATTAAATAAGAGATAGGCCATCTTTGTCTGAGGTCAAGAAGCAAACTAATGAAATTTATTCAAACCCAAGAGCTAAGAAGGCAAATGAAAAAGATCTGTGCCATGCCAGGAATACTTTGTCCTCAGAAACCAAGATTGTTCAGATAACAAGGAGGAACTGAACTGGTTTAAAAACTATCAGAACATGATTGTTGGGAGAATGAAAGAGAAATAAAGAAAAGTTGGTTAAGGGGAAGACAGAGATTTCCTTAGGGGCAAGGTTAAGCTCTTACAGAAGAGGGTATGCCAATACGAAAAGGACAAAGAGATCCTGGAGGTTAGGCTGGGCAAATATGAAAGGGGAAAGGTGATGTACCTAGGTTTAGCTGGCCTTCTAGACAGGATTAGAGGAGAGTCTTTCAGTTATTACTTGATCAGAAAGGGTGATTGGGGTTCAAAGAAAACTGCCAGAGGAAGGGCAGCAAGATCTTCAGAAGCTCACTGGAATGATTCTTCCAGAAGGATCCTGGATCCAGAAAACCAGGGGGAGGCACACCCCTAAAGCTACAAATAGTCACTCCCGTGAGACTTGAATCAACTGTCAACTAGTGGTTTATAAAAGTCTGAGGATATATCAGAAAAGAAAACTAGAGTATCATGTTTAAGGCATTAATAGGTGCACGTGATGCTGCTCTGGTGATTGTAGGTGGTATCCTTTCTCTCCTGAGGTGAAATGCCTGGGAAATGTATGAATAGGAGAAGGTACAGGGAAGGTAACACATAATACCTATTGCCATGTATCACGTACTAATCTCAGAATGTTACAAATGAGTTTCTTCAATATTTACAATAATCTCACAAGGGAAGGAATGTTAGTACTCTCTTTTTACATATAAGGAAACTGAGGCACAGTAATTTCAAAGATTTGCCCAAGGATATTTAGCTAGGAAGTAAAGTAACTAGGATTCAAACTTATGCAGTTTAGCTCCAGAATCTGGTTTCTTAAACACAACGATTTACTGTCTTATATTGAAGTTCAGTGCTAGGTTAGATGGTCATCTAAAGAGAGAATGCTGCCTGGCTGGAACCATTTGATGTGTGGATGGGGTGGAGGAAGTAGACACATTTGTTTGAAAAGTGCATCCTTTTGGCAGACTTGTGGTTCATTGAATTCATGCTTCTTACGGGACAGGCATGCTGGCGGTTGTGGAGCAAGCCTAAATCTAGAGGAGTATGTTGGAAAAGCAACAGTCTGAAAAGGAAAGTGGAAGATCCAGCAAACAGAGTGAGCTCTTCAGGGGCTAGAAAAAGAAAGGGACAAGTTTAAGTTAGTTGTGAAAACACAACTGAGTCTCCCTGGAATGAACATGGGAATAAAGAGAACCCAAGAGACACGTTCCACTACTCCAGAAAGACTTATGGCAGAAGAAAATATTTTTGTTGATGTTCATGTTTCTGAGTTATTCAAGATCTGATGAAATAAACAGCAAGGAAAATCCAGGCTCTGGGGAAGGACCCATGGCAAACGTATAGAGCCTGACTGGGCCTTGAGGGGCACAGACTCTCAAAACTGCATCAGCTTTGTGCAGCAATCTGCTAGAGGTGACTCTCCAGGTGAAACAAAACACATGAAATCTAAGAGGTAGAATTCATGGGCATTAATTCCAGTATTAGTAGCAATAGGAAATGCTAGCTCATAAAAGTAGAACGGATAGGGCAGTGAAACTACTCTCTGGTATTGTAATGATGGAGGTATATCATTACACATTTGTCCAAACCCACAGAATGTGCAACACCAAGAGCGAATCTTAAGAGAAGCTATGGACTTTCAGTGATTACAATGAGTCAATGTAGGTTCAATCTTGGTTAAGAGTGTACCATTCTGGTGAGCGATGTTGGTAATTGAGAGGCTATGCATGTGTGAGGACAGGGGGCAAATAGAAAACCTCTGTGCCTTCCTTTCAATTTTGCTGTATGTCTAAAACTGCTCTAAAAGAAGTCTTAAACAAATAGAATAGAGACTGTGTGATTAGACAGAAGCCATGGCATATTCAGCATTAGGGTGCTGAATAGTCAAAGACAACACAAAGTCAAAAGATAAGGTCAAAGCACAAGGTCAAAAGATAACACAAAATGAGATTAAATACGATAGCAAAGCAAAGCAACCTAAAGAAGACTTGGGAAGTTTCTAAATTTTTCAGCAAGAAAATATTATTACAAGTCTGCTCTCTGAGAGAGGAGACTATGCATAAGTGCATTTTCCCTCCAATACAATATATGCCTGCCTCGAGCTCAGAGTGGGAGGGTCCTCACAACTGGCTTCAGGTCCTCAAGCCATACATTCCATATAATTGTATAGGACTTGTTGGCAACTAAATCGTGGACTGCTACTGAGTTTCTTCCGGTAACTGTCAAAAGGTCTAGATTTTTACCAAGTACTGGTTTTTAAGAAAAATGTTTTACTTGTGTAATGGCCTCAAAGCCTGGAAATTTGCTTGTGTTTCAAACTTTCATGGGTGGAGGACTAGTGCCAGGGTAATCTTTAGACCCTTAATTTTGGCCAGTGAGAGGTATTCCCATGAAGTGGAAAGTGGAGGGGAAGCCATTGGAAGCCGGAAGCTCAGAACAACAGTGGTGGCTTCCCATGGCTTCTGGGGGTTCCACTCAGAATTATCCGCTTGGCTGAGGCTGGGATCATTTGTTGTGACTTCCCTGTGAGTCACACTTTGACATTTCCTGAAAGTGGCCTTCTGATCTCAGCTCCTGCAGCTCTACAAAAGGTTGTATAAGTTTCTATTTCCATAACAAATATCTCTTTAATTGAATTAACCTGGAATGGCTTCTGCTTTCTGATCAAATCCTGATTGATAATACCGGTGTCAAAATAACTCCAATTCTAAGGCCTACAGGAACTGTGCTCCCATACAAGACCAGCCCAAGATGCAGGGAGTGAAGAAAACCCCGACAACTCTACTCAGGCATTAGAATAAGCCGCCTTTGGTTAATAATGACCAGAATAAGAAAACTTGGTGATAGGGATACTTTTCGGAATTTAATACATTTCTCTTGAACTTAAGGAGGCTGAATTTATTTTCTTTTGATTCATCTAACATTTTTTATCTTTGATTTATTTAGAAAAGTCCAGAAATTTAATTTTTGATCATTTCTTCCTGGGAATCGACAGGGTATTTATGTTAAAATTCTAGACATTTTGTTAGAATGATGCTCTGTTATTGGGAATACTTTTACATTGCCATTTGCACTCATTGCACAGCCTCTGGTGAGCGAATTGCATAATGTGGTCAGGCATCTTTAGAGATAGGAAATGGTTCAAGAAGTGAACTTCTGTAAGCTGAGGCTTAGAGTTAACTTAATGAATGTTCTCATCCAATTCAGAGTCTTACGCATACAAAAGTTTAATTGTCCATGGAACTTCCAGAAGGGTGCACAAAGAAAATGTAGTCCATATATAGTATATTAGTTTCTTAAGTGGTGTGCAGGCCTATCTAATAAGCTACTTCTCCCAATGGATTTCCCACATGCCAGCTGATCATATAACTCTTAAGCCAGGGCAGGTAAGTTGGGGAAGGCAGTGATGTCTCAAACGCTACCCTCTGCAAGAAGAGCGTGCATCGGAGAATTCATAGCCTCCATGTTTCAAGCCTTCACGTTTCCATTTGGGGTCTTCCACTAAAATAACGTTCTAGACCTCTAGTCTTCCTCGCCTTCCCTTGCCTAGATCACTCATCTGGATGTCTCTCGTTAATTCTACCCCTTTGTAGATGCAAGGAGAAGAACTTACTGGTGAGTTTGGGAGAAAGAATGCTTCTGAGTTCTTTCTTTTTGAATCCTGTGGTCCAGAGAGTCTGTCACGAGGTAGGCTCTGACTCCCGTGAGATATGGAGTTGTCTAGCTCTAAGGGCATCTGGGTGGCATGTAGCTCTACCACTTCCAGTGTGAAGCATTAGGAAGGCCACTGTGGCCATTTCTCTAAGCCAGGTCTTCACTATAGTGTTATCAGTAACATGACTGAATTTTGTTCTCCACGATGAATTTTGAACTTAACAACGAAAATATTACCACCACATGAGGTAATTCTCTTCGATGGGAAGACATGCTGCAAGCATCAAGCTTTTCTATTATCTTATAAAGAATATCTGGTCCATTTTCTGGGTGCCGACTAGATGCATCACTCCTCAAACTCTGTTTAACTGCAAGCCATAGTCAGAGATACATTTTACATTGTGATCTTGTACATATACGGAAAACAACAATTTTCATAAACTCATTTTTTTTTAAGTCTCTAATATTTTCTATTCTCCTTTGTGTTTTAAAAATGGTCATGTCCCCTAAATAAATTTCCTGCCCTGGTAATAAATCACAAACTACAGATGAAAAATGCTAGACTAGAGCATAATATGTTCGTGTCCTAGGAAAGAACAGACTTTGAGAACACGTTCTAGATAGAAATGTTACATAAAAGAAAATAGCGTTTCGATTTTCTCCAAATGTTCGTAGTGATTTTCTTTGCCCTCCAAAAGAGCAAGCATTCTAGGAAACTCAGATGTGAGTCTCCTTAGGGAGCTGATGACAATCCTGAATGTAGTATTTTCTCCACCTGCTGGGTTCATGGAATTTCCAGAGCGCTAGAATTTGCATCTAGTTACCCGGAAAATGTTGCTTAACAGCTGCAG
Source organism: Equus przewalskii (assembly GCF_037783145.1). Taxonomy (NCBI): domain Eukaryota; kingdom Metazoa; phylum Chordata; class Mammalia; order Perissodactyla; family Equidae; genus Equus; species Equus przewalskii. The sequence continues at coordinate 10,138,573 of NC_091838.1, forward strand.
ATCAGCATCTGCAACTGGATCGCACGTTCCTTGAGGGCAGAGACCATATCATCTCTTTCTCTTATATCCTTCATCCACATTTAACGTGGCAGACATAGTGCCTGCCTTCAAGGACTGCATAGGCTAGTTGAAGAGAGATCCTAAACTGCTGTTAAGAACTTTTGTCATGTAAAAAGAGCCAATTATTTTTACAGACTCATAATTGAAATTCTGAAAGTAATGTGGAAGTCGTTGAAATCAAGTGCAATTAGTGCCAATTTCTGGCATAGGTAAATTCTGAATTGACTTGTAAAAGATTGACAGATGATTGAGCGGGTCCCTGTAGGGGCTTTACTTTCTGGGTCTCAGCACATCACCTGTTTAAGAAAAGCAATTTCATTGTGAGGGACTCAGACAGTCTTTTCCCTCGATATGTGCTTTGAACCAATTATTATTCAGCGCCAGAGAGAACTAGAGCTGAAACTCATCTGACGTCCTGGTACAGCATCACTAATCTTTCTTGATCGAGGAGAAAATAAAGAGTGGTTTGTAATTTGCAGGGCTGATCTAGAGAAAACAGTGGCATGGGGTGGCCTTTAACAAATTACTTAAGTAATTGGTTGCTTTGGGGTAGAGAAAAGGAACCAGAAACCCAAAAGCATTATGTCCCCAACTAGCCTGAGCCTGAGAATCTAGAGTAGGGCTCACATTTGGCCATCACTGGTCAAAGAGTAAGTAAAACTACTAAGTATATGAAATAATTGTCATTCAAAAACTAATTACTCTTGGGGCCAGCCTGGTAGCACAGTGGTAAAGTTTGTACGTTCTGCTTCGGTGGCCCGGGGTTCACCAGTTTGCATCCTGGGTGTGGACCTACACACCGCTTGTCAAGCCATGCTATGGCAGGTGTCCCCACATATAAAGAGGAAGATGAGAATGCAGGTTAGCTCAGGGCCAATCTTCCTCAGCAAACAGAGGAGGATTAACGGCAGATGTTAGCTCAGGGCTAATCTTCCTCAAAAAAAAACCCAAACTAATTACTCTTTACTAAGCACTTGGTGCATCGGCATTACTTCTATGCTATGTAACTCAATCCTGACAAAAACTCTACGAAAGAACTACAGCCTTCATTTCATAGATGAGGCTTGGAGCCTACTTATTTCACGCAGCTGGTAAGTGGAAGAACCCAGACCTGTCCCATTTCAACTCCTGTGCCCTTATCAGCAAGGCCACTACCTCCAAAGAGTTGAAATTCTCCGTAGTTTAGCTACACATTTAGAATCTTCCGCTCTGGAGACTAATAGGCCTGATACATGAGCCCCGTTTCACAAATAAAACGCATTTTTATATAGTCTCATTCGCCATATCAAGTTGTAGGATCATAGTAAATGACAGTTTCCTCATCTGTGAAATGGGAGCATTAATAGTATCGACAGCTACTAGAGTTGTGAGGGGCAATTGCTTAAAATATTTTAGAAAAAGAAAGGTGCCTTCCTTGGAGGTATCATGCATTTGTCAGCCTTCAGCAAATGTGAATTCAGAGCACGTGAAAATGATATTACATGTTACTGGGTTTATTTTAATCTTTTCTTCAAAATCTGAAAGACTTTACAGTAAAGTGTTTTCCCCCTTCAGTGCACTTCCCCCATCTTTCTCTGATGAGAGATTGCCATTTTCTCTTGAGAATACAAGATAGTCATCCGAAAAAACAAATATTGCCTCAGCACAGCTTTTCAAAACATTTAGAAAGTGTACTAAATTACCCTTCCTCTTACCATATGCCAGAAGATTTTCTCTTACCCTCCCAACTAAAAGTAATGTGTCTTAAGTCCTAACAGATTCACAGGCTTAACTCCTATGACTAATATCGGGCAGGCTCACCCAGGGTTTATTCGGGATCAATGTGACCAATGAGTTTGGCAGCTGGTAGTTGTCCTCCTTTCTTCTAATGCTGTAAAAATAACATTGTTGCCGTTATTACATCATTTCAGCGTCTCCAAATATGTTCATCAGTCTGACCACTGTGGAATGTTTTTGTAAAAAAATCTTTCTGCTTCGCAAAACGTTAGTCGACATCTGAGCGCTGGTGAGTTCCCAAAACACAAATCTCTGTCTCCTTCCTCACCTCCCCCCGGCCAGCTGATGGAACAAGGAATAGTCAAAATATTGGGAGAGACTGGCGTTGCCCACATGAACATCAAGTTTCTCCTACTGATTAATTCTTACTGTCCTGAATTAGCAACGCAATATTGTCCCAGGCGCAAAAGCCGCCAGTAATGGTCTTACTTTTGTCTTAAAGACACCGTGTCTGAAGCTTAATGGCAGCGCTAATCCTGATTTATTCCTCTAAATGCCAAGTCTGGAAGGAAAGGTCAAAATTGTCAGTGGGTTCCCCTTATGGAGAGCTCTGAAACAAAACAAGAGGTAACATGGGCAGAAGAGGCGAGCGTAGGATGGCTTAATCTCGCCCTCATTTACTCAGACAGTTCACTTACAGCTCATCTGTCACCCAGGATCACCGTGAGCCTTCCTGGGTGGCTTCTGCCTTAGTCCCTGAAAGATTTTGTTCATTCTTTCCCTTTGGAGCCAAGCATCTCTTAAAAAAATTGCACTGCTCGTGTTCCTAAGACCTCAAGATTACCTCCCCCTTAAAACCATGCCAACTAGGAGGGGCCTCTCCTGTCTCAATTCCCTCCTTCCACAAAAGTTTTCTCTCTCGTTAATCTTTTACATTCAAAACATTTTTGGCATACTAGACCTGCATTTAATTAGTACAGACACTTGGAAGACTAAGTGTCCTGGCCTTACAAGGAAAGGAAGGAAGTAAGAAATGTTTCAGGCCCGAAGATCTGGCACACTGAAACCGAGCAGCTTATCCCCATCATCTCTCAGCTATGGAGGTTAGAGGGTGGAAGCCACACTAAGTTTATAGACTATTTGGAAGCAACCCCTATTAGGATTAGTGCTCTACCTTGTGTGAACAGGAGAGTTATCAGACTCTGACACCATGAACCGAAGCTGATCCAGCTTTCAGTGTTTGAGCAGTGAAAGAGGTACCTTTAAATCCTAGCACTGCACATAATCTAGTTTACTCTTGCTATCTTGTCTCCATCAGCCCGCCAACCTCGATGCCCACCAGTGACCTCAGTGTTGGATGCTCTCTTTTGTGATTTCATGCTTCCCGTATACAGCTAACCTCCTTGCTACCTCACAGACATCACCAGGGTATGAAATGGACCTTGTGCGTTCTCCCAGGAGTGCAAAGGGAGTTATCAACACCAATTGTTCCAGTGCAGCCACATTATTCTCACAGATGTCCAAAGTGGCATGAGCATATGCAATAGTTTCCCTCTGAGATAAGAGTTGCACCATGGTGATTAATAGTCACATTTCCAGTTTATGATATTCGAGGATATCTTGGGGATTCAATAACACAGAAAATGGTCCTGCCCTCTTTCCACCTCGCCATTTAGATCAGATCATCTCCGCTTCTCTCCTATATTTTAATACGAGGGAGACAAAAAGCCACAGATACCACTTTGTTTTCAAAGGGAAAAAAAAAAATAAATGTTCTAAAGACAATACTTCCAACATTAAAGATCATGTAGGTATTAGTTAAAGTTTGCTTTAAGTACAATATCTTTTGGAAATCTGCTTAAGCTGTATTATTCTCTACCTTCCAAGATGTACAGCTGTTAACAAGGACTATCTACAATTTAGTTGTTCTCCTCCAGTTATTAACCTAGAAACACTTGCCCCATTAGAACCAGATACATAGACAATCTCTATTACTCCTCCCCTTAAACTTGCTTGTTTTTGAGTCGTCATTTGAAAATGTGTTATTTCATTTAACATTTACTCTTTTCTTTCTTTCTGGGAGAGGTCGGTTTCCATTTTCCTTAGCCAGCTCTTCTGTGGCTAATTTATGGCAATCAGGGCACAAGATTTTTCACCTAAGCCTTCTTGTACAAGGTCTATTGTGTGTATGCACATTTTTAATTCCCTCTCTTCGTCAATTCCTTTCTTTTATTGCCTTTTTGAATTCTGCCTATGTTTCAATGCATTCCATAAGAAATACACTGTAAAGATATAGAAAACGGAAACATTTACATTAAATTCATCTAAGCAGCTTGACTATAATTTTCATACATCCACATGGCCCCATCCCCATCCCTTGACCAAACCCCATGGCCTTACCATGTCTTACTAACAGACAAGGGGTGCTTTATTCATATAATATATCCTGTTGTTCCTTTACATGACTTCTGGGTGACCTGGGTACTACAGGAAGTCTTGATCCTGCCTAGGAAGGATCAGAGTGAAAACCATGCTCTGTGTGTGGGGGGGAGGGGGGCATGCACATGTGTACATGAGCACACGCATGCATGCATGGATAATATGTTAGAGAGTGAAAACCCAGAGCAGTGAGGCAGCCCCTAGAAAGAAAAGTCATACTGCAAATACATCTGGAGCCTTGGTATGTGGGACTCTCGAGGCAGAGGGAAAGAAAGAGAATAAGCAGGATTTACTAACTGGTCTCTTTGCCTCCAGTCTCTGTCCTCCTTCCGCTCTCCTCCACACTGTAGCTGCCAGAAAATAGAAATCTGATCACGATAATCCCTTACTTAAAAGTCTTTAATAGCTCTCTGCTAACCCGCAAGATAAAGTCCAGACTCCTTAGCATGATATATAAAGCCCTTCACTATCTGGTTCCGGCCTTCACGGTCAGTTTTATCTCCCTCCACTCCCCACGAAGCTAGAGCCATACAGCTTTTCTGTGTTCCTGGAACGTGCTATGAGAAGCAGGGTCTTTCCTTTATTCAGGACCACTGTGATGAGAAGAAGCTTCGGGAACTTTGTACCTCTAAGAGTTTTGTTTCTTTAACCAAGGGCTTAAGTATGAGCTAAGCATCTTGCTTATTGAAAAAGATTACTTGATAGAATTATGCTGATGTAGGGTGCTGTTTAAAGACATATCCGTTCAATTTTACTTACTAAGACCACTTGGTCCCATTAAGTGCTCCTTAAAAGTCTAAAATGCACGTGGATTTAGTAAGGTATTATTTGTTATTAGTTTGTTGTGCTCTGCTCGGCTCACATTAAAGTAAATCACCTAACATTCTACCTTTTTGAAGCTTATTGTGTGTGTGTGTGTGTGTGTGTGTTAATATATGCTTGGAAAATTCCCCTCAGCAATTCATCTAGACTGTCATGAAAATTAGAAAATGTGGTGACAGATTTCACCCATTTTTGGAGTACTTTGGTGAATGCGACCATCTAAAAGACTGAGATCGGGACCTCACACAGGGTGATCTGGGTCCTGCCCTCCCGACAAGTAGCTGCAGGACCAGGCCCCAGGTTTCAGTTCTGCCCGGCTTGAACTCAAACTCTGGTTATGTGGTACTGAGCAAGTCTCTAAATTTCTCAAGGGGGAAGCGGCTACCCTGTTTCTACTTTACCCACTATGCATCAGTTCCCAGTCCATTGCAATCGCCCCTTCCTACCAATTTCTTTACTGCTAAGGCCGTCTCTGGGTATTTCTAATCACCAAATTCAATGAAAAATTTCAGTCCTTATCCTGCTGGATTTCTTTATACCACTCAAGATGATTGATCACTGTCTCCTCCAAACTCTGCCATCCCTTAGCTGCTTATTCTCTTTATACCCTTGGCAGTACCTTCTCTTTCATCATCATGGATGCTTTCTTCTTCCTACCTGTTACGTGTTGGTTTTCCCTGTGGCTGAGTTCCAAGCCCACTACTCATCTCATTTTCACCGTTCGTGAGCCATCGACTCTTGTGGTTTCATCCTTCATCCAAACTTTTCTGATTCCCAAATCTTCCTCTCAAGCTTAGACCTGGCTATAGGCCTTCATCCAAACTCCTGCTGGATTTCCCACTGGCCACTCAACCTTAAAAAGTCCAAAATAGGGGCCAGCCTGGTGGTGTAGTTCTTAAGTTTGCACACTCCACTTTAATAGCCTGGAGTTTCCAGGTTTGGATCCCAGGCACGGACCTATGCACCACTCATCAAGCCATGCTGTGGCAGGGTCTCACATACAAAATAGAGGAATATTGGCACATATGTTAGCTCAGGGACCTACTTCCTCAAGCAAAAAGAGGAAGATTGGCAAGAGACATTAGCTCAGGGACCATCTTCCTCATCAAAAATTTAAAAAATACAAGTAAAAATAAAGAAATCTGAAACAAACCTCTTCATCTTCCTCTTCAAATAGTTTTTCCCAACAGTCTCTGTCTAAATTGATAGTTCCAGTTATTCAAAGTGGAAATACGGAAGTTATTCATCACTTCTTCTTCCTAGTGTCCCTTTTTGGATTCTGATCACTTTTTAGATTATTGCCAATTTTGACCCTAGCATATTTCAAATCTGCCTTTTTCCTTCATCCCTATGATATTGCCCATGTTTTGATGGGTATCCTCATAGACTCCTAACTAATTTGATTACCTCACAACTGGTATTCCTGCCTTCAGTCTTGTCTGTCTCAAATTCAGGCACCACGATCCCAAGAGTTCAAATCTATTTAAAATTTTTCAATGGCTCTGTCTCTCCTATAGGACAAAACTTAAGAGCCTTGACATCTCCTATAGGGCTTTCCTTGATCTGGGGCATGACTATTCCTTCAGGTTCTTACCATCTACACACTCTCTTTCACATCACATTCAAGAAAATAAAAATCCACCTGGCCCAGATGATGATGTTTCTCTCCTCTGTACTTTTGTAACCCTTTCCTGTTCAATCCTCTTTGTGTGACTGTGGCAGAAAGTAATGTTCACCAGATGTTCAACATCTTCTCTTGCCCTTGCACTTGAGTTGGGATATGTGACTAGTTCTGATCAATAATCTTGAGTGGAGATGAGGTATATCATTTATAAGCCAAGGCAGATAAGTGTCTGTGTACCTTTTCCACCTCTTGCTCCCAGCTACACGAGAGAACTCAGAGACATAAAGCTGCAAGTTGGAAGCCATGATCCCTGAGTCGCTGTTGGAGGAGAGACACCATGAAAAGCTGTCTAATCTACTTTGGCCTGTGTTGTAATTAAGAAATAAGCCTTTTCTGCTTTCCACATTTGATTTTTCTGCTTAGTTGGTGTTGCTATGTTGCTTATCCTATGGAGACTGTCAGATTTTGCCTTCAAGTTCACATTCAGGAATCACTGACTCAGGAAACCTTTCCTATCCCTACTCAGACTGGGTTAGCTGCATCTTCCCTATGATGCCCAAATTGTGATTTTAATTGTTATGGTACTTGCTTGGCAGTAAAAAGTATGTGATGATGTATCTAAACCTTCTTCCTTAATTGATTGTGCTCTCTTTCAGGACAAAATCTTCGTCTGCTCTATCATCTAGGTTTGTTGTACAGATTAATGAGTTAATATGAATAATATCTTGAGCTATACCTTTACAGAGTAAGTGGTCGATAAATGGTAAATAAAATCACCACTATTATTGTCATTATTAGTATTATTATCGTTATTTCCTCAGCACCTATCAAGATGTCTGTCACATGGCAAGTGCTCAGTACAAGCAAGAATGAGGCAGCTTTGTGATGTAATTCTTGCCTATATTAAATTGGACCAACGTTTTCTCTACTTCACAGGCTTATTGTAAGGAACAGGGTTAATTGTTCACTGTTAAACACAATACTATATAAGTCATTTTTATTCCACTTTATGCAAATAGAAGTGAAATTTCATGTATTCTTCCTCATTTAACTCTTTTCTTTAAGGAAGACTTGGTCTTAGTCTTTATCCATAACCATCTCTAGTATATTAAGTTTTGGGGGTTTGATGCACAAGAAATGTAATACTGAAATAAAGATCTTTGATGCTCAGCTATGAACATTTCTCCAACTTTTAATTTTTTAATAAAGTTTAAATAATTTTTAAATAAATTCTTATGGGCGTATAATGTATATGTTATATATATATTACAACTCCTTATAAACTATATCTACAAAGGCATCATCAAGGTCATAATCAGCTAGAGAAACCTGCAAAATCTGGTATTAAGATGAAAGATGGTAGCATGTTCTACTAGTTTTCTTTTGCTGCTGTAACAAATTATGACAAACTTAGTGACTTAAAACAGTGCGAATTATTAGACTTCTGAAGGTCAGAAGTCTGACATGGGTGTCAGTTGGGCTAAAGTCAAGGTCTGACAGGACTGCATTCCTTTCTGGAGGCCCTGGGGAAGGATCCTTTTCCTTGCCTTTTCAGCTTCTAAGGCCGCTTACATTCCTTGACTCACAGCCCCTTCCTCCCACCACTCCATCCTGTGGATTCTGTCATCACATCCTCTGCTATTGGCTGATCCTCGTGCTTCCCTCTTGTAACGATCCTTGGGATCACATTGGACCCACTCAGATAATCCAGGCTGATCTCCCCATCTCAATATCCTTAGTTCAATCACATTTGCAAAGTCCCTTTCAACACCTACAGCAACGTATTCACAGGTCCAGGAATTAGGACGTGGACATCCCTACTACGCATTTTAGTCTACCATACTCTAAATTTTTTGTACATTTGAGTATTAACTTGAAATTTAAAATGTAAAGGAAAACAATTATTTGCACATGTATTAGGTGTAAGTTTAAAATATAAAGGAGAACAAAGGAGGAAAATGGAAGAAATACAATTTTAAAGTTTTTGTTACACAGTTTTATATATTTAAAGTGGCCTTAAAGAAATCATTGTCTTATTTTATTATTTTTTTAATTTATTTTTTGTTGTTGTTGAGGAAGATTCCCCTTGAGCTAACATCTGCTGCCAATTTTCCTCTTTTTTTGTGTGAGCCATTGCCACAGCATGTCCACTGACAGATGAGTAGTGTAGATCTGCACCTGGGCACCGAACCTGGGCCACCAAAGCAGAGTGTGCTGAACTTAACCACTAGGCCACCAGTGCTGGCCCGAGAAGTCATTGTTTTAAAGTGTCATTCCCAAGCACTCCGTATGTACATGTACACAATACTAGAGCTTTCTTGTTCATTTTCCTTATGCAAAAATGATTATACTTTCTCGATAATGACACGTTCAGTTACTTCTCTCCACTAGAGTGCATGTCCTTGCTGAGCCTGCCTTCTCCCTCCTGTATTCTCTGTGTCTAGCCTACCCCTGACTAGAGCAGAGGCCCAAGAAGTTGCTTTGCGGCTGACGCTGATGGTAAATCTTTGTAACAACTATCACATTCTTTATCACTAGCAGAATCCCAATTTTGCTCACTTTTTCTTTTGTGAGATATTCAAAGAAAGAGTTCTTTTCTATCCCCTGGGGGTGAATTTTAATTAGCCCAAGACAATCCTGGTAATATTACCCTCCACTTACTAGCAATTCATTTAAGAATGGGCATGTGATACTTGTAAGCATGAGAAGTCCACTATGGACTTTCTATGAAAGTATTTCTTCCTGACAAAGAGATGTGCCAAGAGAAACTGCCATTTTTCTGAGTCTTGATGTGATTGTGTGAGGGGGGTCCTGGCACTATGGCAGCATCTTGAAACCATGCAGTCATAGAGCAAGGGGTCATCAGGAAGAAAGGTAACCTGATGAGGATGATATTGCAGGAAGATGGAAAAAACATAGGCTTTTGGTGTAATTATAGTTCCTGAATTAACCAACCAGGAACTTCCCTAGCACTAGACTTCTTACTGTATACAACAATAAACTACCTTATAAGCCACTTTCATGTGCAGATTATGTTTTATGCAGATGAAAAAATCTTAACTGATACATTTGTTAAATGAATGAATGGATGGATGGATGGACAAGGTGTTATTTCTTATCATGCTACACAATTCTATACTTCACTTTCCTCTTTTGTAAATGAGGGAGTTGGAAGTGTTCTATCTCATATACCTGCCATTTTTCATTGTTTCTAAAATTTTTCAATCATTCTACCCTTATTCAACAGATACAGAATAGTAGCTCTCTGGCCATAAAACTGTAATCCAAAGCCAGATTTCAAGACCTGATATTTGAGAAGCTTTTATAAGCAATGTACTTTCCACCCACTCCAAATTCTCCCCTTGAATCAAGTTAAAAAACCAGAAAATTCTATATCACATCTCATCAGGTTAGCCACCAAAAGACTTGCCTTCATTAAGATTCATTTTAATGCTACATCCTTTTCTTTAAATAAAGGTAAATTTTTGCTAACTGCATAGCAAATTGCATGTATTGTTGATAACATTGAATTACACCGTGGCTATTGAATCTGAGATCCCCAGTTGAAATATATCTTTCAGTCTACAGTGCTAGGAAAAGTTTATTTCCCCTAAGGACATGTTCCTTCTCGTAAACAAAAAGAAAAAACCTTAGTGACAAATTTGAGGCAGAAACAGCCATTATTTTGGCTTTTGTGTTGGCAGACATGTCCTCTTTTTCAATTCTGCTTTTATTTTACTGTTTTATTATTTTTTATTGTAAAAGGCCTTAAGTAAACAGTTGGTGGAAAAGCCAATGTGTAGTACACATTTAAATGAAAATTTTAATGCTTAAAATAATATTGTAGGCTTCTATGAATGTTATTTTATGTAGCTGCATGGCTAAAGTAAACATTGTGAGACAAAATGTATATAGTTTGTAAGAGCCAGGACAGAAAGCTGCCTTTCTAATCCCCCAGAAAACTTTTCTTTAGTTCAGATTTTCAAAAATGACATTTTTGATTGCAAAAGTAATATTTACCCAACAGATTTTAAATATCAAAAATAGAATATTAAAACATTTAAAATAAAATTACACATACTCTCTCAGGCAATAATCTTTATCATTCTGTGTCTGTCTTCCTAATGTTGTTTATACGTCTAAAACACATATATATGTTTGTTAATAAAGAAAGTCATAAAGAGTTGCATAAATGGTGTTTTCATGTTCGACACCACTTAATTTTTTAAAATATTTTCAATATACTTGAATAACGTGATTTTAATGACTAAATAATTTTCTGTTTTCTAATTTTTAACCAGTTTCTCATTATTGTACTGAATAAAAAGTAGATAGGTTTAGTAGATTAAATCTTAAAAAGATGCTATGTACTGCCAACCTTTAAGAAGCAGAAAAAGTAATAATATACAGAAGGGAAAAGACATAAGTCTTAATCGGGCTATCTAGAAATAAAACTGAAAGAATTAATACCTACTGTGGCACTGACATTGCAACAAGTAGCTTCTTGTAAGAACTGATTAAATCTTACAGTAAAATATTCTTTTTCAATGGGAAAGACTGTGGAGCTGTAAATAAATATCTTTCCAACATTATAAGACCACCATAGGCATTTTATCTCACTAAAATGAATGAAACCTCTACTTAAAATACATTATCATACTTCCCAACCGTACTTAAGTAAAGATGAGATGAGGATCAAGTAAACCTTTTTCAAAGTGCTCTTCAGTTTAAGGAATCTCTTACTGGGAACTAATCTTCAAACCAGGCATATCTGATAAATCTGGACGGTACATTCACCATTAAAGGCAGGTACAGAGGAGTTCTTTCCTAAACTATAGTTATAGCTGGTGCTCAGTGGGTAGAATAAATATTTGGTTTTATGCCCCATTACTCCTACATAGTGATGTCTCCACATCCTTTACTGCCTCTGATAACCTTTCCAGAAGAATTTTTGAATATATGCTTTCGTTGAGACAGGAACTCTGAAAGTAATCTCCAGAAATCCTAGCCTTTGCTAAGTGTGTGTGTGTGTGTGTGTGTGTGTGTGTGCGGTTTGTGTGTTTTACCAGAAGGAGCAACAGATGAAATGCAGGAAGAATTTTATTAGAACCCCACCTTCTCAAAGTCTGACTATTTATTTCCCTTGGGAAAAAAGAGGGGAAGAAAGAATGCTTGACTGGGAATGTATCACAAATCATGACCCTACTCCGCCACATGTAAACTCTTGCTTTAATCATTCCTCACATTGCCAGATTAGAGAAAAACAAAATCAGATGTAAAGCTATTCTCAGAATTCAAGTGTAAGTTGAGTAAATTTTATGTTCAGTCTCTCACTTTGGATCTGGAACACTAATAGTAATGGCATCTCAAGTTAGCTAGGTAACACCTAAGAAGTCACCGCTCTCATACAATTGCATTGTTTATCTTTGTGTTTTTAAGACAAGGTTGTGGCAGATATTCCAACACAAAGTTCACGGATGGAGAAGCAGAAAGACAGTTTATAACTCGAGAGACCCAATGTCATAGGATTTTAGAGCTAGGATCTAGAGTTACAACTGTTCACATTTTGTTCAGAATTCTTCCTTAGATTAAATTTCAGGAAACTTGTCTGCCTCACAAAACATATTCTTTTAGTTCTTCCAAACACATGCTGAGGTTTGGATGGGCCCAAAAAATGAAGCCCCTCTGTCTGTTCAACTTTTGAATCCAGAGTCAGTGTCTGGTTGGGCAGACTGGGAACTTCAGACTTGACGAGAAGTTATTCACACGCATGCAGACCAAAGCGCTTGCTCTCTTCAGACAGGCACATCCTAAAGAGAAGGAAAAAAGGAAAGATGGAGCTAGGCATGCCTGCTTCTTCCAGATCCACCAGCTTCCTTCATCCTTCAGAAGGAGTAATGAGGGAGCGGAGAGAGACCTGGACTACTACATTAATGATGCTTCACCCAGAGAAACACAAAGCCAAGGGCAAAAGCAGTTACTCTCAGCCTCTTATGACAAGTATTTTTCATGAAAAATTTTGAGGACTATTATATTCAATAAGTAATTTAGAGAGCTAGAAGCAAAAATGAAAATAGCAACTGATGTAAATGAATTCTATATTCTCTCAATAATCAATGACCTATGTCAAAGAAGTAACCAGAATTTTTTCTGTGGCCATTACTATAGTTAGTAGTTATGTCTATTGTTAGTAGTTATGTCTAACAAAGAATAGTCACTCAAAGAGGAATGACATATAGTAAAAATCTCCCTTTTTATGGTGAGAACTACGAAACTTATCAGGAAACCCAGCTCCAGCTTTGATGCTCAGTCATAACAACGCTTTCAGCCTGCATGCTTAGTACATTTCCTCTTCGTCGCTATTTACATTTAAAAATCTTATCCATATAAATAAACAGTTTCTACATGTCTGTAACAGCATTAAAGAGAAAGGGCCAAAAAGGTTTCTACCGCCTTTAGAGATTGTACTTGTTACGATCTGATGTGAAAATAATGCTATGTGTAAAAGTCTTACTCTCAGGGGTGGGGTCCTAGGGGAAATTCAATACCATGAGGCTGCCTCACCAAGAGTCCTAGGGATGGTCTCAATGTTGGTCCTCAAACAAAAGCCATAAGGGCAGACACAGAACTGCAGCCACTAATGTGAAACGGAGCAGCATGACATATAAGCAATTTTAGAGAGACAATGCAGGGTGAAAAGAACAGGATTTTATTTAATTTGGTTAGATTTGTTCTCTTTTCTTAGGCAGTCTGAAATAATTTTTATAAAGAGGGTCAAAAATGAGTAAATTAATTAACCAACCATTTTTAACTAGCCCAAAGAGATTCAGCTTCAGTCATGACATAGGTGAGACACATTTTTAGCATAAGCTTCCAACTCTTCAAGCACATGAAGGCAGTTGCTCCCTCCCCCATACTAAGAATGGAGACTTTTGTTCCTCACATTGTCCTTCCTTAGGCCAACGACTCCCTGTCTGCCTTACCTGGAGCGCTGGGCAAAGAACTGGCCTCCTTCTGCAACATTGTATTCATTTATCCATTCAGTCAGTCACTTTACTGTGGGAGTCAGACATACTTGGGTTCACTCTGCTACTTAATAATTGTGTGAACTTGGGCAGATTTTTTGCCTTCTCTGGGCATAATGAGTGTCCAACTCACAAGGCTCTCGAGAAGATTCCATGAGAAATTTCATGTAAAGCATGAAAGCTTTTCTTAGAACAGAGTGAGCATCAATTTAGGTAAATTATCACGTTCGTAAAGATTAACCACAATACTAAGCCTTGTGGATTCAGAGGTTATTGAGAAATTGTCCCTCCTTCAAGGACAGCAGACTGGCAAGTGGCTAATCATAGCAGTATGTCAAGCAGTCTAAGGTAATGGAGAGATTGTCAGCCCCGAGACCGTCAGTCTCTCTGGTTCACTGCTTAATTCCCAGAATCTCGAGCAGTGACTGGTCGTCATTATGCAGAAAACACTCAATAAGCTCTTTTTAAAAACAAATGCATGAATGAATTAATGCCTGAATTATTGGACAAATGAATCATAGAGAGATACACATACTACTATGGATACGTTAATAAAGGATCAATTCGTTCTTCAGGGTAGAGGGAATAAGGAATAGATTTTTTCTTGATAAGAGGGGATAGAAAGAGCAAAGGCTCTGTTCGTTAGTTTAGAGTGTGGGCTGGGGAAGAAAAGGCTTCTGAGGTAGACCTTTAAGCCGGAGTGGAAAATGTCCAGGTTGTGTAATTGAGGCAGGATATTTGAATTCAAAGATGTAACGGGATCAAAAGTTCAAGGGTAAGAATGTAAATGGCATTTTTAAAGGCTGGAGGGAACACGGGCATATGGAGCAAAGATAGGGAAAGAGAAGAAGAGGCCACAGAGGCAGATTTGAAACATACCAAGATGTGCTGCTGTGAATTCGAAGGCATTCGGACTTGATCCTGTAAGCAATGGGGAACCACCGACAATTTCTAAGCAAGGGAGACACATCTTAGGTTCTGACAGAGCTTTTGTGTATAAAAGTTCCTGACTTCCACCATGGAGCTTTGCCCCCCACAAATTCTGTATCATAAATGAAAACGCTCTCATTTATCCTGTCTGTATAAGTCCTGCCCCGAGCATTTGTACATGAGACATTTTTCCATTTTATCTTGCAAGATCGAATGCCATCAGCTTTGAAGTAAGCATGCTTTCTTTCAAGTTGCTTGGTATGCTTAATTCTGTGGTTACCTGATAAAGTACCCAATGTTGTAAAGTTTAGAGCTTATTTCTTAACATTATAGATAAATCAAAAGAAGAGCGATCATAGTTTTGAATGGGAGTTCATCAACGAAAGGTTTTTCCAAGAGTCAAGGTTTAGGTACTGAATATAATGCCATGAATCCATTTTATACCCGTTATTAAATGGGAAAAAAATATGTATCTGAGAAGAAAATCCAATTTAAAGACTTCAGAGATGTGATATCTCCTTAAAATAGTGCTGGCAACAATACAGTCTCTCATTGAAGAAATATTTATTTGCCTCATGAATCTTGGCCCTAAGAAGGAAAATGGCAGTTGCTGAAATATAACTTAGGACTGCAGAAAAAGTGAACTGACGAAGAAAGTTGAAAGTTGGGATGTTTTACATCGAGATCTTCGGAAAAGGAATACAAAGAACAAAGTCAGAAGTCCAGGATTTTAGACTAATTGCTCACGTTGGAAAACAGGAGTACGAAATTATCCTGCAGAATTTTAGAAGTAAAACTTGATCTTGTGTCTAATACACAAAGCCCCCTTGGCCCTAACACATCTTTCCTCTATCCCCATTTACAGGACAAGAGAGTTCAAGCTGTTTATGGCAGGAATGTCTACCTTTGGGCTTTTTAAACCAGGTTCAAACCAATCCCAATCTCTTTCTGAGGTCTTAAAACAAGATCAAACAACGCAAAATTCCCTTACTAGGATTTAAACCCAGTTGCCTCTGTCCAGATGACTCCTCTAATCCGGCCAGGCAGGACACCTCACCCTGCTGTTCCTGCTGCTTTTCTGCATGTTCTTTGATTGTAAGTAATTATCTCCAGCTGTCCCTGCACCCTGGCCTCCTTTAACTCCTCAGTGTCTGGCCTTAGAGAGCACCATGCTATAGGAAATTTAGGCTCCTGCATATCTCTGTATGAAGTGCTGGGGCACTGGACATCAAAATAAATATATTTTGGCATCTAGATGGTTCCGTGTCCCAAGAATCTTCCCCAAGGTCCTGAAGGACTTTGATTGTGAAAAGTAAAGAGCAGGAAGGAAAACTCCCAAGAAAACCTTCGCAAATTCCAGTCCAATCTCTTTCCCAGATTATGACGTGCCTAGGTCCATCTACCTTTATGTTAATAGAAGAAAAAAAAAACACCTCCTAAAGGAATCTTCCTTTTCCTTCATATTTTTCCCCTTTATTTTATTTTTTTTTTTTTTGGTGAGGAAGATTTTCCCTGAGCTAACATCCATTGCCAATCTTCTTCTTTTTTTGCTTGAGGAAGATTAGCCCTGAGTTAACATCTTTGCCAATCTATCTCTGCTTTGCATGTGGGATGCCGCCACAGCATGGCTGATGAGTGGCATAAGTCCACGCCTGGGATCAGAACTTGTGAACCTGGGCCGCTGAATCAGAGCACGCAGAACTTTAACCACTTGGCCACAGGGCCAGCCCCCATCCGCTTTATTCTTTTTTAAATGACCATCTATAGTTTGTGAAATGTTACTTGAGGTTGAAGTACTGTCTCTTGTCTTTGTATTGATCTTTGCATTGGGAGGCAAAAAGAGATAAAAATTTTCATAGGAACAAATGGGTAGATCTTCACGCGTCTATATTTATAAAGGAGCAAAGGGAAAAATCTAATGTTTCCAAATTTTTACTCTTTAAATTACCTATCCTACTCAGTAAGCCTTATTTTTCAACTTTAAATTTTAAGAAATTTGAGAGAATTCCTGATTTGCATAGATAGGCTTTAGTTGTGATAATAATATATCTCATAAAGCAAAATTATCAAACAGATCTCGAATTGCATCATAATATTTGAGGAGAGTTCTTTTTTTTATTTTCTGCTGAGGAAGATTCACTGTGAGATAACATCTGTGCCAATCTTCTTTTATTTTGCATGTGGGTTGCTGCCACAGCATGGCTGCCCATGAGTGGTATAGGTCCCTGCCTGGGAACCGAGCCTGGGCTGCTGAAGTGGAGCACACCGAACTTAACCACTAGGCCATGGGTCCAGCCCCCGAGGAAAGTTCTTGACTACAAAGAATTGAGAGGCAGAGAGCTTTGAAAGAATTTTTTTTTTTTTTTTTTTGAGGAAGATTAGCCCTGAGCTAACTACTGCCAATCCTCCTCCATTTGCTGAGGAAGACTGGCCCTGAGCTAACATCCATGTCCATCTTCCTCTACCTTACGTGTGGGACGCCTACTACAGCATGGCTTTTGCCAAGCGGTGCCATGTCCAAACCTAGGATCCGAACCAGCAAACCCCGGGACGCCGAGAAGTGGAGCGTGCGAACTTAACTGCTGCGCCACTGGGCTGGCCCCCGAAAGAAACTTTGAGATGAGTTGGATGTTGGATGTCCCGAGAAGATGGCAGTGCCTTTGCTGTTTCTGGATGGAGGCTTATGGTAGCAGGGGGAAAAAAAGACATTGTTGAGATTAATAATAAATCCATATTACTTAAAATGTAGTAGAGTTATCTATTATGCCTGACTAGTCAAAAGTTTGCATTTTACCCTTTTCAATTCAAACACACCCATAAGAAATTGGGTTTAAGAATAAAAGTTTCCCTCTGGCACCAGGTGGTAAAAGATTTCCCATCTGAATCTAACAACAGATGTAAAATTTCATTCCTTTAGATTTTGCACCAGTAATTACACAGACGTGCTTCAAATGAGGCCTAACACTTGCATAAAAAAGGGCATCTCATAGAAGGAGGCTCTCAGGGGGTTGGACCCAGACCTGTCCTCTGGCACCAAGTGGCAGGATTAAACAGAAATGATCACAGAGCCAGGCTTGATCTCAGTCAGAACGAGAAGACCTGGATTCAGAGTGTTCTCTGTCCCTGCCAGTGGGAGAGAGGATTGGGGACATTTTTTGAAATGCAAGCTGGTAATCTATTACAAAAATCCTTAAAAATTATCCAGCTATTCCACTCTAGGAGCTCATCCGGCGAAAACATTGTCATGTGCACAACGATGCGTATACAAAGGTATTCTCGGAGTGTGACAGCACTCAAATGTTACAGCAACAACAACGTAAGCATCCAACAGTATATAATTGACTGAATAAATAATGGTGCACTTTGAAGTTGTAATATTATGTTGCCGATAAATATCATCATGTAGAAACGTATTTACATTATTTTTAAGGAGGAAAACCTGGATGTGAATCGTGGTGGGTCTCTTTGAGGTCTGTTTTTCTGAATTTCAGCAAGGCATTTCTTTTCGCTTCAGTCTCCTCATCAATAAAAGAGGACTAATTATAAATGCCTGCTGTCCAAGCTGGATTTTGAAAAGGGAGAGGCACATGAGATCTAATTGTGATTATTCATTGGCTGCTGGAATGTAACAAAGAATTTCAGAGGAAGGTTTGTCTACATTTATATTTATACTTTTTATAGGTGACAGTAAAGCCTTAGATTATGTGGATCATGAAAAGCTATGAACTACTCTGAAAGAAATGGGCATGCCTCAGGACTTGATCATCCTGATGCGTAACCTGTACTGTGGACAAGAACCCACTGTCGGGACAATGTGGTGAGACAGAATAGTTGGTTTCCTATAGGTGAACGTGTCAGACAGGGCGCGTTTTATCTCCTTGTCTGTTTACTTTGTACACAGAACATATACAAAAACTGGGCTAGACTCAGATGAAGGAGGGGTGAAAATTGGTAGAAGAAATATCAACAACCTAAGATGTACAGACGACACCATCTTACTGGCAGAAAGCAGTAACGACTTGAAAGGACTTCTGACAAAAATGAATGAAGAAAGTGCCAAAGCAGTACTGCACGTGAACATCAAGAAGACAAAAGTCAGGACCACAGAAGAACTACATAACTTTAACGTTGACAATGAAGACATTGAAATGGTTAAAGATGTTGTGTACCTTGGCGTAGTCATCAGTTTAAATGGAGACTGCAGCCAAGAAATCAAGAGAAGGCTGAGGCTTGGAAGGGCAGCAATGAAAGGATCAGGAAAGTTCATCAAGTGTAAGGAAGCGTCATTAGGGACTAAGGCCAAAATTAGCCACACCCTCATATCCCCAGTTACTATGTACAAGTACGAAAGCTGGACAGTGAAGAAGGCTGATGGGAAAAAAATGGATTCATTTGAAATGTGGTGTTGGAGGAGAGCTCTATGGATACCTGGACTGCCAGAACGATGAACAAGTGGGTCCTAGAGCAAATTAAGCCTGAACTGTTGCTGGAGGCAAAAATGATAAAAATCTGAGGCTGTCCTACCTTGGGCACATCATGAGAAGGCAGGATTCTTTGAAAAAGATGATAAAGCTGGGAAAAGTAGAAGGCAGCAGGAAAAGAGGAAGACCAAATATGAGACGGATTGACTCCATAAAGGAAACCATAGGCATGAATCTACAGAAGGTGAGTAGAGCTGTTGAGGACAGGACATTGTGGACATCACCCATTCATAGCGTCGCCAGGAGTCAGAGCCGATGTGACAGTATGTAAGAACAACAATCATATATCCCATCACTGTGAACCAGTTGGCTTGATAAAACAGTAGAACGGTCTTTTGAAGACCCAAGTCGTACCACTAGTTAGGTGATAACACCTTGCAAGACTGGGGCAATGCTCTTCAGGAAGCTGGACATGCTCTAGATCAGTGTCTATAACCAGGATTTTGGGGCCAGGAATCAAGAAGTGAAAATGGGAGTGCCACCCCTCACTATTAACCCTAGTGATTCACTAGCAAAAGTTTTGCTTCTTGTCTTCATGATGCCCTGCTGGTCTGGAGACCTTAGTTGGAAGGTTTCCACTGGGAGACACAGCAAAGATTCCACTGACTGCCATGGGGCCACTTTGGGCTCCTCGTGACCTACTTTCTTAAAATTAGTATTTGTGTGTATGCACGTATATATATATGTGTGTGTGTGTGTGTGTGTGCATCTTCTGGTGGTCTAATGGTTAAGATTCGGTGCTCTCACTGCCATGGCCTGGGTTCATTTTCTGGTCAGGGAACCACACCACCCATCTGTCAGTTGTCATACTGTGGCTGGCTGCATGTTACTATGATGCTAGAAGCTATGCAATCAGTATTTTAAATACCAGTAGGGTCATACATGGTGGACAGGTTTCAGTGGCGCTTCCAGACTAAGACAGACTAGGAAGAAGGGCTTGGCCACCCACTTCTGAAAAAATTGGCCGTGAAAACGCTATGAATAGCAGCAGAGCATTGTCTAATACAGCGTCGGAAGTTGAGAGGATGGTACAAAAAGACCGGGCAGGGTTCTGCTCTGCTGTCCAAAGGGACGCTAGGAGTCAGAATCAACCTGATGGCGGTAACAACAATATATATCTGGCATATATCTATATAAATCTATCTAAAATCTCCTATTGTTTTTGTTTTTCTGGCTGATACAATGGGACACCTTGCTTCACATATTTAATATATATGAGTGTAACAGGGCATCTTGGGATTAGATCCTTTTGTTTTTTACTTGTTGATGTCTCTGCAGCTAGAATTTATACTCAGGACAGAATCTCCTTTTATTCTCGGAGGGCCTCTTTCGTAAGCTCCTTCAGTCATGCAATTAGGACAAGTACCTACCTACAGTTCCTGGATGGAGCTGTTAGGATTTTCTAGAAAAGTTTCCTGAATGCAGTTGCTTCATACTGAGGTATTAATTATTCTATTTTAAAGATGTAAAAGGTTGTTTTCTTTGTGGCCAGGAGTATCTTTGCAGGTAGCATTATAATGTGAACTAAGTTTTGGCTTCTTTTCTGGGTTCAGGACCTAAGAAGAGGACTCCCACCTGAAAGTGCAAAGGAGACCTTTGCAACCTGGGTGCTAAGGTGGGAAACTGTAGAGAACCAACTGTCATGAAAGGGCCACCGTTCCTAAGGAGCAGCAATAGACACATTTGTTATATGCAACACAGATGCAAAGCATAACGGAAGCAAGTCAGGAAGCATAGTGGAAACACTGGGGATCAGGCTAATGAGATGCGTCTATTCTTCTGAGGGGCAGAAGAACACGGAGAGGCTAATGAAAGAACCACCTGCAGAGCTGATAGTATCTGGGGGGAGACACCTTGTGATGCGAAGCATCTTATGAAGAACAGTTGCCCCTGTGTCTGAATCTAGTTTACGGATAGCCAATTCCCTACCTAGAGGCATGAATATAATACGTATTCATGTATTCACCTACATAGAGGTGAATATAATTTTTGGAAAAGGCATCTCTGACATTGGGAACAAGAATCATTGTTCCTGACTTGCATTTTACTAAGAAATCTTTGGAGTCC
The DNA here is from genome assembly GCF_037783145.1 of Equus przewalskii. Classification (NCBI taxonomy): domain Eukaryota; kingdom Metazoa; phylum Chordata; class Mammalia; order Perissodactyla; family Equidae; genus Equus; species Equus przewalskii. The sequence continues at coordinate 10,159,737 of NC_091838.1, forward strand.
ATACTATATTCCACATATTGCTCCCATTATTGAAAACCCATAGCCAGTAGTCCCAACATATTTACATATCAGTCCCCAATAATAAGGGTAATAAGCTAGGCCATGTGATAACCTTGTATCAGTTACTAGGGGCAGATGGAAGTCATTACTCTAAGTTACTGGGTTTCCTGTATCTTGGGAATAAGGTAGATTCTCTCTGGTCTTTATTAGGAGTGGATTTCTTTAATTTACATTGCCCGAGAAATTGTATTAACGAAGGTTATATTTATGTATCTGGAAAAGGCCTTATAAAACATGAAAATTAACTACAGGGTTAATGAGGAAACTTCCAGTGGCTCAGAAAGGCCATATGGTATCACAGAGCAAAGTCTTAAAGGGAAATCAAGGTTTATTCCCAAGGCCTACATCTGATTTATTGTGTCTCCTTGGACAAGTCACTTAACTTACCATCATCTCCTTCTCCAGCTGTAATAATATTCCTACTTCATATCTCAGAGGAGTATTGCAGAGATTTTTACTAAACACAGGCTACAATTTCATTACTGCTTGAGAATAGCTTTTAGCACCTCAGAAGATAGAGTTGAAGAAAAACATTATAGATATGATTGTGATGATGGCATTCTACATCACATCTCATCTCCCTTCTTATGTTATGGAAGAACTTTCAGTACAATGAGATCATGCTGCTCTTTTAGAGACCGCTCCTGATTAACTCAGCCTCAAGATTTTCTCTGAAAAAAACAAAACGCTAACTCCTATGTGGGTTTTTGCCAATCTCTGTTCACAGAAGCATTTTACAGAAATACTAGAGGTTTTATTAACTTATATTTAGGATGTGTGATAATGACAACTAAAAAAAAATAGTAGTGCTATTTATACTATTCCTCCAGTCTCCTGGAATTAAAGCACAGCATATAATTCCTGCAGTAGGTGTTACCTTTGGCATTCAATATGAAAATGTGTTGAAATTCTGAAGTGTTATGTAAGTGTTGATTATTAGTAGCAGTACAGCATGAGAGAAAATTTAAAAGGCAGGATTGGAGGTATTTTTCACTTGCTTTTTTGCTTGCATTTAGATTTTCATGAAAACATAAGATTTTTACTTACCCCCCTCATAAGTATTCCCTTTCCTTTATAAGTAAAAACTTGATGGCTGTCCTAGCATTATTAACACAGGTTTTATAGGTGAGAGAGAATAATAATATATTTTCAATGATTATAAAAATCAAACATTAAAAATCACATGCAACATGCTACACGATGGGTAAAACTTGAAGTTATGAGACGAGCTGAAAGAAGGCACACACAAACATCCAAATATTGTATGATTCCATTTATACAAAATTTCCAGAGTAGGTAAATCCATAGAGACAGAAAGTAGATAGTGGTTGCTAGGGGTCAGAGGCAGGGAGGAAAGCAGAATGATAGTTAATGGGTACAGGGCTTCTTTTTAGGAGAATAAAAATGATCTGGAATTAATGATGATAGTAGCACACTTTGTGAATATACTAAAACCCACTGAATTATACAGCTTGAAAGAGTCAATTTTATGGTATCTGAATTGTATCTCAATAAAGAAATTACAGAAAGAAATGATAAGAAACAAATCATTCACTTAATTTGAGGTCTGCTAAATCTGGCAGTGTCAAGAAAATGTATTTTTGATCTTTCAAACATAATGATTTATTTTATGTTTAACATAGCATCAATTGTTTTATCATCCTTAAATACCTTTGGTGAGGACTCATTATCTTTTAGAAATAATACCATAATGATTTTTTTCTACTGAAAAGTTCACTTGCCATTTCCTATCTGATTTCCTACCTCTTACGGTAATTTTGAATCAGAAGACCTGGATTTCACTTCTGTTCTGCATGAAATCTGCCTTGTGCTATAGAACTTGACAGAAACAGTCTGGACGCAGACTGTGTGACTTGGGCTAGGACAGTGCTATTTACTCACCACAGCCAGTGTATGTAACAGCCTGGGTCCAACCAGAAGACAAAAACCATGCCATAATTTAAACAGAGGAAGTGTATTGTAGAGAATTGTTAAATTATGATAGAAGTAACTATAAAGAGGTAAAGAGAACTCTATCTAACAGACATCCTAGGGCTCAGGGAGAGTATCCAAGGAAGGATAAACTTGAAACTGCAAGCCTGGGTTTCAGAACTCAGCAGAGAAGTGCGGTTGCGGTCAACCGGATGGCGGAGAAGTTCACTGGCTTGCCCAGGTCAGAGCTGGCCCACAGTCATGGACAAACAGGAAACAACACTCCAGGGTACAGATGGCCTGAGGCTGATGGACAGGTGTTCAGAGAAAGTTGGGTGTCACTGCCAGTGTGAGGCCTAGAGTGTATGATGTCTGTACCAGGAGGGATGCTGAGGGTCCCCTGTCTCGTACTAGAGCTGCAAGGTTGTTGAGGGACTGTATGCTCTAGGTATGCAGCTGGGACACAACACTGCTGGATGTCACCACACCCAGCACTGAGACACTGTGCAGCAGAAGCAAGAGGGAGCAAAACTCATCATAGCAGACCAAGAGAAGACGACCTTCGCCCTTTAGCAACACCTATTGACAAATCTTCACATGGAGTTCACTGTGCAGAAGTGTTTAAGGAGTCTACTCCAACATTGCAGAGCAGACTCTACAGTGTCAATATGGAGCTGAGAGGCAGTCAACTGATAACTGGTGCACTCGGTTTCCTTTTCCTCTTGTGCATACAACGTGACCATATTTATCAGCTCCCCTTGCATTTAAGTGGAGTGATTGAGATAAATTCTGGCCAATGGCTTGTAGGCAGAAGTGATGTGATCTACTCCCATATCTTGCCCTTAGAAACCAGGTTTTCCCCTAAAACACCCACCCACAAAATTGGAAACAAAAGATTCTAAATCTTCAGGGGATGGCAGATCCATAAAGTCGAAACATCCTGGATCCCTGAGTTGTCTCTTTGAGGGGAGACTCCATGAGAGTCACCTGATCAAGATCATTGATAACGAAGCTCTTCCATGAATTAACAACAAACTTTTACGTTGCTCAGTCATTGAAATTTTGCAGTTGTTTGTAAGAATAGTATTTTTTTTTTACTAGTTTGGAAATGGTACCTTGAAGTTGGCTGCTACCATAACAATAACATAAAAGATGCAGCATTGGCTTAGTGGTCAGAGAGTAGGGAATAAGGAATGAGATATCAGAAGCTGAGAAGCTAGCACTCCATGTTATACAACAGTAAAATAGTTGGCAAACTGTGCCTGCAATCATTTGGAAGACAGCTCTCCCTAATGAGCTTGTTTCTAGTAGAAGTGGTTGAGAAGAAACAGTGTTCATATGTGTTGGCTTATTGATTGCCTTTAACAAAATATCACAAGAAAGAGTTGTGCTCAGAAAGAAATTGGTACGTTTCCAAGCAACAATGAAAGGGAAGAGAAAGAGCTCAGAAACTTGCGACTTCATAGTTTTGGAAAACCCGACTGTTTCTAGACTCAAACCACAATGAATATGACAGTGGTTTTGAGAGACAAAGGCCTATTAATATTCATCCTTGTGGCAAATAACTGATTAATTAATTTCTACATGTCTTTTCTTTCAGATTGCCTCCAGGTAGCCAACTTTAAATTGAGAGAGAGAGAGAGAGAGAAAAGGAGGAGGGAGAGAGGGAGAAACAGGCACACGGACTAGAACACAGAGATATAAAGTATGCTTGAAAATTATATGTGGGAAAGAACTTTGAGTGTGCCTGGACACAGTGAACTGACTAGATGCAAACAGATCAGAAAACTATCAAGGAAACATGCTGAGAAAGCTGCTTATCCCCTAAGGAGAACATATATCCTGACTTCTTCTTCAGATGCAGCCTCTGAATATAATGGCCTCAAGGCTAGGACTCCTTGAGGGCAGAGTCAGAGGTCACAAATAACAATGGACAAAGAAGTCACTCCCAGAGAAAAGAATGAGAGCCTATTTAAGGAACATCCTTTCTACCAGAGCAGAAGCTCTTCATACTGTCTATCCCACAGGATTTCAGAATTGCTATGGACCAGTGGCTGCTGCATTTCCCATTCCTCTTTGATCCAAATGAGTTATTATGGCTAGTCTATCCATGCTTTTCCTTTGCATATTGGGTATTGTGGTGGGGGTATGGGTAATTTGTCTTTTTAGTTTATGTGTCACTAGATCAGAGGGGTCCACATCTGAGCAGAAGAGAGGACTGCTTACCCCTCAGAAACTCTGGACTTTGAGCTGAAGGACGAAACTGGATGTGACTTCAAGCTATCTCCCACCAGGAGATGTTTTCTATGGGTGAGAGAAAAAACGAAGTGGGTAATTTGATTACCAGAAGGGCTGACTTTAGCCAATTTTAGAACCTAACTCTGTTTCCTTTTCTTCTTGTGCACAAAACTAAACCAGTGATATGTTACCTTTCTAAATTGCGGCCCATAGAATGTGAGGTGGAAGTGAAACACACCACTTCCAGGCCTCTCTTCTGTCCTCTCTTAGTGGCTGAAAGCATAAGACTGGCCCTAGGGGACAGTGGAGCTATAAGTTGAAAAGAGTCTTTGAGTCATCATTTAAAAAATAATTGCCCAGAAGAACCACCGGACCAAGAATTCTCATGTAGAGCTATTGCATGAGTGAGAAATAGACGCTTATTTCGATGTAATCCACTGAAAAGACCTGTGGTTGTTAGAGCAGTTAACCTTCCCAGACAGATGCTCAGAACCAGCTTGAGTTTGGCTGGGAGTCAGGACATGGATCTGTTTTAAAAAGAATGGTGACGATTTGGGTGAAGGGGTGAGAAGATGCAGAGCAAAACAGCAAAGTCTGGTGATCGATGTAGTTGAGAAGCAGAAGGGAAATTAGGTATCAGAGAAAGAAGGAACAAAAAGAACCAGGCAAGGGGTGATGACGATACATTTCTAAGTCAAACTGCTGCTAATTGAGCAGACTTTTGAGCATTAAAGTGCAGTTTAACTTTCACAGAATGACTTCTGGTACATGGTTTAATCCCGGTCACCCTAGAGGGGCCATTTTACTTATTGTCCAAACTAGAATTCTCTTCAAGAGTGTCAGAGGGGCTGGCCCCGTGGCCGAGTCGTTAAGTTTGCACACTCTGCTGCAGGCGGCCCAGTGTTTCGTTGGTTCGAATCCTGGGTGCGGACATGGCACTGCTCATCAAACCACGCTGAGGCAGCGTCCCACATGCCACAACTAGAAGGACCCACAACGAAGAATATACAACTATGTACCAGGGGGCTTTGGAGAGATAAAGGAAAAAAATAAAATCTTTAAAAAAAAAAAAGTGTCAGAGATGCTTTTAATAATTACCCCAGACAACGGATGGAAAGCATAGTCCTGGGGAAACTAGACATATGGTCTTATTTCCCCTCCCTATAGTTCTGTGCAGTTTTTGATCAAATAAGTAAAAACTCCTTCTAAATGCGAAAGTGACCAGATTATTGTTATTGTTAGGGTCTCAGTGAATATTTTAAAATCAATGAATGGAGGAAACACTCCATCATCTGATCCCTAACAGATCTGTAAGTATCAGTTTCTTCAGGAGGAACTATTGTGTATTTGTAGCAACTTCTAAAAACTGGGCATTTCTCACAAATCCTGTCCACGGTGCATTATGAGGACATATCTAGATTTCCTCTGCCACCCCTAAGGGAGACCTTTAACTCTGCTCTTTCGCCAACAGACGTCTCCACCAACAAGCAGTAACTTCATCGTGGTAGGGAGCAATTCATTTCCATGTTTACCTCGTGAAGGGAAGCCTGCCGTGCGCCTGCAGCTGAGCGCAGAGTGCAGCTTCGCCTCCTCCCTTGCTGCATTAACACAGCCTCCATTAAGTTGCTCTGCCAGGGGGGCAATCCTGGGGCCGGGAGAGCTTTCCTGCTCCAGGGGTTCCTGTCTCCTGGCGCCATTTTCAGAGGGGTGCCAGCCTGGCACAGCTCCATTTTTAGTTTCTTCCCACATGTGTCTCGCTGATATTTGCTGCCCGTGTTCGTTTTCCCATGCCACCACCCCAGCCCCCAATTTAGGAAACTGAATGTTAAACTGAAGAGACACTTTTAGGACAATTAATTTCTTAGCTATGCATTAAATAAGTTGTTGTAAAAAAGACTACACACAAAGCAAAATTTCCATTATGAATATTAATGTTGGAAAGAACACCAGGAGATGGTGTGACCTTGCTTTTCTTTATTGGTAAGAAGGAAAGCTATCTATAACTACCAAAGACACAAAGGCTCCTGAAGAACCTGAGGACAGAGGCTCCATGGATGTGACTGTCCTTCCTGTCAAATGACAGTATAGCTCTCCCACGAGATTGCAGAAAGCCCTCAAAATACATACCATGAATTGTTTCATGAAAATGGTTTAATCAACATTAAGTCTTTAGAATAACGGGTATAGATAACTAACCGCTACGTAAGCATTAGTTTTTGTTATTGCTGTTCTTATAGTGGTAGACTGTTATATTAATAACCAAAATTAGTTTGTTTTATAATAATATATTAGTATATATACACTATATATAATATTGTATTTACAAAACACACTAAATTATTATTTAAGTGTTGAAGGGTTGGTAAATTTTATGCTAAAAAGAGAAAGTAAAGATGGGGAGAGAAAGAAACAGAGACAGAGAGAGACAAAGAAGAAAGAAAGAAACCTAAATCTGTGTTTGTTTGGGGTGAGGAGAGCGGTTTAGAGAAGGAGAGGCGAGGTAAGGGTGGCTCTGATAACTGGATAAGTGACTAATTTTGGGGGTCCTTCCCACCATTTGGTAGAAATGAGGAGATTTGTTCCATATTATCCCACATTACCCTAGTACCTGTACATGGAAATTACATCAAGACAAAACGTGTTCTCTGCTTCTGGAAGGGGAGGGAATGGTAGGTAGGAGGAGGGCTTGGGAATCTCCCTGCCTTTGTGTGCGTGTGTGTATACTTCAATTTTTATAAACACTAAAGGGGACGTTTAAGGTAATAAAAGTTGTTTCTAAAACTGGAATCCAGTGTCTAAGGAGGTGGCGAGTTCACTACCCACTGGAGGTTCACACAGGCACATATTCTTGGCAACCCGGGGGACATAGTATGTGTAGATAGATAAACTATTTAAAATATTCAACCAATGTTTTTCTTCCTAGTATTTCATTCTCATCTCCCTTTCTCACCCCGACTTCATAATTTCTCCTCTATTGGGCCAACTTTCCCGTTGGATATTCTTTACTTCAGTGGATGCCAAAAGCAGAATGCAGAGAAGGCAATCCCTCCCCAGCTTTCGTAGTTTGATAGCTCAGGCCTGGAGGGCAAGTACCCGTATAGAAAAGACTGGAATAAGGTACAAATCTGCAGGACAGGCAAGGAAGCTCCAAGCTAGGGAGTGAGGAGCAGGTGGAGAGAAAGGCTTGCACAGCTGTTGAAGGTCCTTACAACAGGAGGGTCTTGTGTTTCTCCCCAAGTTTAGTTCTGAGTGGAGGGGATACGCTTAGAGAGATTCAAGGGTTTGGAGCAGGGAGGTGTTTAGGTCTGAACAGACTGAAATCTCCTCCCTTGTGCCCTGGAGCAGCAGTGGCAGAAGGGAGAAGGGCCTCATGGATGACAATGAGGCAACCTGCTCAGATTTGTTTTATTTGTTCGTCTTTTCAATAACAATTCCCCCAATGCATAGCTAAGAAATTAATTATGCTAAAAATGTCTTCTCAGTTACTTTAACAATAAGTTTGAGAATGAGGCAAGCTGCTTGGACCAATGATGAAGGGCCAGAAGACAGGCTTTCGCAGCGGACAGCAGCACAGCCAGCAGACACCAAGGATTAGATACCTCCTACACCCAGCGTGTACTGTGTAAGTCCACCAGAAATTCGACCTAAACACATAGATGAAAGGAATCCAAAACTGACCATAGAGCCAGCTTCATGCATGTGAGATATACGCAGTCACAGAGGACTTTGTACTCAGGATGGGCCAGGGCTTGGTTTAACGTTCTGCTGTCGCCATCTTGAAATTCTAAATTTTTGAGTAAGTGGCTTGCATTTTCATCGTGCATGGGGCCCTACAAATTATGTAGTCATTTCTGCTCGACTCCTAACTTCCCTCAATTCCAGTAGAAAGAGGAACCCAAATAGAAATAGATTAGAGAAAAATAAAGGTCTATTTCTGCATATCTGAGTTGCAGGCTGGATTCTGTACCAATGTGTCCAAGCCAAGGCCAGATGGAGTAAGGCGAAGCACATCCAGATCACAGAAATGAGTAGTCAGATTTGGCTGAAATGCTGAGTGTGTAATGGGTGGGGAGGAGACAAAACCAGAGAACGTGGCTGGAGGTGTGAGCACGCACAATCTTGAGTGCCTCTCCAGTGGCGAGCAGCCGAGTTGAGACAGCATGGTAATTCAGAAATATATATAATTCATATATATGGAGGCCTTGAATATACAACCATGTTCAAGGCAGTCATTTATTATATAAAAAGTAGCATCCTAACAGGAGAAGACAGCTAGGGGCAGTACGTTGGATTTAGATAAACCTGACACTAAGTCTTAGCTCTGCTGCACCCTCTGGAGAACATGAAGTTTCCATTTCCCCTTTCCAAAAGGGAGAAGACTCACATCACCTACTTTTGAGGGTTTCTGC